>NW_026988674.1:0-368044 GCF_030222135.1 Aotus nancymaae
AAACGCCTGTTTTGGGACTCTGCAGAGAAAGTGTTTGCAGACTGCCGAATCCACACACGGGTTTAACTCTGGAAGTTGAGTGCACACATTGACAACCGTTCTGTTAGATAGCTGCGTTTTGGATTTAGAAGCAGAGATTTCCCTGTGCTTACTGCTGTTTCTTCCATATGCCGGTAATGGGCTGAAAACGCCTGTTTTGGGACTCTGCAGAGAAAGTGTTTGCAGACTGCTGAATCCACACACGGGTTTAACTCTGGAAGTTGAGTGCACACTTTGACAACCGTTCTTTTAGATAGCTGCGTTTTGGATTTAGAAGCAGATATTTCCCTGTGCTTACTGCTGTTTCTTCCATATGCCGGTAATGGGCTGAAAACGCCTGTTTTAGGACTCTGCAGAGAAAGTGTTTGCAGACTGCTGAATCCACACACGGGTTTAACTCTGGAAGTTGAGTGCACACATTGACAACCGTTCTGTTAGATAGCTGCGTTTTGGATTTAGAAGCAGATATTTCCCTGTGCTGACTGCTGTTTCTTCCATATGCCGGTAATGGGCTGAAAACGCCTGTTTTGGGACTCTGCAGAGAAAGTGTTTGCAGACTGCTGAATCCACACACGGGTTTAACTCTGGAAGTTGAGTGCACACATTGACAACCGTTCTGTTAGATAGCTGCGTTTTGGATTTAGAAGCAGATATTTCCCTGTGCTTACTGCTGTTTCTTCCATATGCTGGTAATGGGCTGAAAACGCCTGTTTTGGGACTCTGCAGAGAAAGTGTTTGCAGACTGCTGAATCCACACACGGGTTTAACTGTGGAAGTTGAGTGCACACATTGACAACCGTTCTGTTAGATAGCTGCGTTTTGGATTTAGAAGCAGATATTTCCCTGGGCTTACTGCTGTTTCTTCCATATGCCGGTAAAGGGCTGAAAACGCCTGTTTTGGGACTCTGCAGAGAAATTGTTTGCAGACTGCTGAATCCACACACGGGTTTAACTCTGGAAGTTGAGTGCACACATTGACAACCGTTCTGTTAGATAGCTGCGTTTTGGATTTAGAAGCAGATATTTCCCTGTGCTTACTGCTGTTTCTTCCCTATGCCGGTAATGGGCTGAAAACGCCTGTTTTGGGACTCTGCAGAGAAAGTGTTTGCAGACTGCTGAATCCACACACGGGTTTAACTCTGGAAGTTGAGTGCACACATTGACAACCGTTCTGTTAGATAGCTGCGTTTTGGATTTAGAAGCAGATATTTCCCTGGGCTTACTGCTGTTTCTTCCAAATGCCGGTAATGGGCTGAAAACGCCTGTTTTGGGACTCTGCAGAGAAAGTGTTTGCAGACTGCTGAATCCACACACGGGTTTAACTCTGGAAGTTGAGTGCACACATTGACAACCGTTCTGTTAGATAGCTGCGTTTTGGATTTAGAAGCAGAGATTTCCCTGTGCTTACTGCTGTTTCTTCCATATGCCGGTAATGGGCTGAAAACGCCTGTTTTGGGACTCTGCAGAGAAAGTGTTTGCAGACTGCTGAATCCACACACGGGTTTAACTGTGGAAGTTGAGTGCACACATTGACAACCGTTCTGTTAGATAGCTGCGTTTTGGATTTAGAAGCAGATATTTCCCTGTGCTTACTGCTGTTTCTTCCATATGCCGGTAATGGGCTGAAAACGCCTGTTTTGGGACTCTGCAGAGAAAGTGTTTGCAGACTGCTGAATCCACACACGGGTTTAACTCTGGAAGTTGAGTGCACACATTGACAACCGTTCTGTTAGATAGCTGCGTTTTGGATTTAGAAGCAGATATTTCCCTGTGCTTACTGCTGTTTCTTCCATATGCCGGTAATGGGCTGAAAACGCCTGTTTTGGGACTCTGCAGAGAAAGTGTTTGCAGACTGCTGAATCCACACACGGGTTTAACTCTGGAAGTTGAGTGCACACTTTGACAACCGTTCTGTTAGATAGCTGCGTTTTGGATTTAGAAGCAGATATTTCCCTGTGCTTACTGCTGTTTCTTCCATATGCCGGTAATGGGCTGAAAACGCCTGTTTTAGGACTCTGCAGAGAAAGTGTTTGCAGACTGCTGAATCCACACACGGGTTTAACTCTGGAAGTTGAGTGCACACATTGACAACCGTTCTGTTAGATAGCTGCGTTTTGGATTTAGAAGCAGATATTTCCCTGTGCTTACTGCTGTTTCTTCCATATGCCGGTAATGGGCTGAAAACGCCTGTTTTGGGACTCTGCAGAGAAAGTGTTTGCAGACTGCTGAATCCACACACGGGTTTAACTCTGGAAGTTGAGTGCACACATTGACAACCGTTCTGTTAGATAGCTGCGTTTTGGATTTAGAAGCAGATATTTCCCTGTGCTTACTGCTGTTTCTTCCATATGCTGGTAATGGGCTGAAAACGCCTGTTTTGGGACTCTGCAGAGAAAGTGTTTGCAGACTGCTGAATCCACACACGGGTTTAACTGTGGAAGTTGAGTGCACACATTGACAACCGTTCTGTTAGATAGCTGCGTTTTGGATTTAGAAGCAAATATTTCCCTGGGCTTACTGCTGTTTCTTCCATATGCCGGTAATGGGCTGAAAACGCCTGTTTTGGGACGCTGCAGAGAAATTGTTTGCAGACTGCTGAATCCACACACGGGTTTAACTCTGGAAGTTGAGTGCACACATTGACAACCGTTCTGTTAGATAGCTGCGTTTTGGATTTAGAAGCAGATATTTCCGTGTGCTTACTGCTGTTTCTTCCCTATGCCGGTAATGGGCTGAAAACGCCTGTTTTGGGACTCTGCAGAGAAAGTGTTTGCAGACTGCTGAATCCACACACGGGTTTAACTCTGGAAGTTGAGTGCACACATTGACAACCGTTCTGTTAGATAGCTGCGTTTTGGATTTAGAAGCAGATATTTCCCTGGGCTTACTGCTGTTTCTTCCAAATGCCGGTAATGGGCTGAAAACGCCTGTTTTGGGACTCTGCAGAGAAAGTGTTTGCAGACTGCTGAATCCACACACGGGTTTAACTCTGGAAGTTGAGTGCACACATTGACAACCGTTCTGTTAGATAGCTGCGTTTTGGATTTAGAAGCAGATATTTTCCTGTGCTTACTGCTGTTTCTTCCATATGCCAGTAATGGGCTGAAAACGCCTGTTTTGGGACTCTGCAGAGAAAGTGTTTGCAGACTGCTGAATCCACACACGGGTTTAACTCTGGAAGTTGAGTGCACACATTGACAACCGGTCTGTTAGATAGCTGCGTTTTGGATTTAGAAGCAGATATTTTCCTGTGCATACTGCTGTTTCTTCCATATGCCGGTAATGCGCTGAAAACGCCCGTTTTGGGACTCTGCAGAGAAAGTGTTTGCAGACTGCTGAATCCACACACGGGTTTAACTCTGGAAGTTGAGTGCACACATTGACAACCGTTCTGTTAGATAGCTGCGTTTTGGATTTAGAAGCAGATATTTCCCTGTGCTTACTGCTGTTTCTTCCCTATGCCGGTAATGGGCTGAAAACGCCTGTTTTGGGACTCTGCAGAGAAAGTGTTTGCAGACTGCTGAATCCACACACGGGTTTAACTCTGGAAGTTGAGTGCACACATTGACAACCGTTCTGTTAGATAGCTGCGTTTTGGATTTAGAAGCAGATATTTCCCTGGGCTTACTGCTGTTTCTTCCAAATGCCGGTAATGGGCTGAAAACGCCTGTTTTGGGACTCTGCAGAGAAAGTGTTTGCAGACTGCTGAATCCACACACGGGTTTAACTCTGGAAGTTGAGTGCACACATTGACAACCGTTCTGTTAGATAGCTGCGTTTTGGATTTAGAAGCAGATATTTTCCTGTGCTTACTGCTGTTTCTTCCATATGCCAGTAATGGGCTGAAAACGCCTGTTTTGGGACTCTGCAGAGAAAGTGTTTGCAGACTGCTGAATCCACACACGGGTTTAACTCTGGAAGTTGAGTGCACACATTGACAACCGGTCTGTTAGATAGCTGCGTTTTGGATTAGAAGCAGATATTTTCCTGTGCATACTGCTGTTTCTTCCATATGCCGGTAATGCGCTGAAAACGCCCGTTTTGGGACTCTGCAGAGAAAGTGTTTGCAGACTGCTGAATCCACACACGGGTTTAACTCTGGAAGTTGAGTGCACACATTGACAACCGTTCTGTTAGATAGCTGCGTTTTGGATTTAGAAGCAGATATTTCCCTGGGCTTACTGCTGTTTCTTCCATATGCCGGTAATGGGCTGAAAACACCTGTTTTGGGACTCTGCAGAGAAAGTGTTTGCTGACTGCTGAATCCAGACACGGGTTTAACTGTGGATGTTGAGTGCACACATTGACAACCGTTCTCTTTGATAGCTGCGTTTTGGATTTAGAAGCAGATATTTCCCTGGGCTTACTGCTGTTTCTTCCATATGCCGTTAATGGGGTGAAAACGCCTGGTTTGGGACTCTGCAGAGAAAGTGTTTGCAGACTGCTGAATCCACACATGGGTTTACCTCTGGAGGTTGAGTGCACACATTGACAACCGTTCTGTTAGATAGCTGCGTTTTGGATTTAGAAGCAGATATTTCCCTGGGCTTACTGCTGTTTCTTCCATATGCCGGTAATGGGCTGAAAACGCCTGTTTTGGGACGCTGCAGAGAAATTGTTTGCCGACTGCTGAATCCACACACGGGTTTAACTCTGGAAGTTGAGTGCACACATTGACAACCGTTCTGTTAGATAGCTGCGTTTTGGATTTAGAAGCAGATATTTCCCTGTGCTTACTGCTGTTTCTTCCCTATGCCGGTAATGGGCTGAAAACGCCTGTTTTGGGACTCTGCAGAGAAAGTGTTTGCAGACTGCTGAATCCACACACGGGTTTAACTCTGGAAGTTGAGTGCACACATTGACAACCGTTCTGTTAGATAGCTGCGTTTTGGATTTAGAAGCAGATATTTCCCTGGGCTTACTGCTGTTTCTTCCAAATGCCGGTAATGGGCTGAAAACGCCTGTTTTGGGACTCTGCAGAGAAAGTGTTTGCAGACTGCTGAATCCACACACGGGTTTAACTCTGGAAGTTGAGTGCACACTTTGACAACCGTTCTGTTAGATAGCTGCGTTTGGATTTAGAAGCAGATATTTCCCTGTGCTTACTGCTGTTTCTTCCATATGCCGGTAATGGGCTGAAAACGCCTGTTTTAGGACTCTGCAGAGAAAGTGTTTGCAGACTGCTGAATCCACACACGGGTTTAACTCTGGAAGTTGAGTGCACACATTGACAACCGTTCTGTTAGATAGCTGCGTTTTGGATTTAGAAGCAGATATTTCCCTGTGCTGACTGCTGTTTCTTCCATATGCCGGTAATGGGCTGAAAACGCCTGTTTTGGGACTCTGCAGAGAAAGTGTTTGCAGACTGCTGAATCCACACACGGGTTTAACTCTGGAAGTTGAGTGCACACATTGACAACCGTTCTGTTAGATAGCTGCGTTTTGGATTTAGAAGCAGATATTTCCCTGTGCTTACTGCTGTTTCTTCCATATGCCGGTAATGGGCTGAAAACGCCTGTTTTGGGACTCTGCAGAGAAAGTGTTTGCAGACTGCGGAATCCACACTGGTTTAACTCTGGAAGTTGAGTGCACACATTGACAACCGTTCTGTTAGATAGCTGCGTTTTGGATTTAGAAGCAGAGATTTCCCTGTGCTGACTGCTGTTTCTTCCATATGCCGGTAATGGGCTGAAAACGCCTGTTTTGGGACTCTGCAGAGAAAGTGTTTGCAGACTGCTGAATCCACACACGGGTTTAACTCTGGAAGTTGAGTGCACACATTGACAACCGTTCTGTTAGATAGCTGCGTTTTGGATTTAGAAGCAGATATTTCCCTGTGCTTACTGCTGTTTCTTCCACATGCCGGTAATGGGCTGAAAACGCCTGGTTTGGGACTCTGCAGAGAATGTGTTTGCAGACTGCTGAATCCACACACGGGTTTAACTCTGGAAGTTGAGTGCACACATTGACAACCGTTCTGTTAGATAGCTGCGTTTTGGATTTAGAAGCAGATATTTCCCTGTGCTTACTGCTGTTTCTTCCATATGCCGGTAATGGGCTGAAAACGCCTGTTTTGGGACTCTGCAGAGAAAGTGTTTACAGACTGCTGAATCCACACACGGGTTTAACTCTGGAAGTTGAGTGCACACATTGAAAACCGTTCTGTTAGATAGCTGTGTTTTGGATTTAGAAGCAGATATTTCCCTGGGCTTACTGCTGTTTCTTCCATATGCCGGTAATGGGCTGAAAACACCTGTTTTGGGACTCTGCAGAGAAAGTGTTTGCTGACTGCTGAATCCAGACACGGGTTTAACTGTGGATGTTGAGTGCACACATTGACAACCGTTCTCTTTGATAGCTGCGTTTTGGATTTAGAAGCAGATATTTCCCTGGGCTTACTGCTGTTTCTTCCATATGCCGTTAATGGGGTGAAAACGCCTGGTTTGGGACTCTGCAGAGAAAGTGTTTGCAGACTGCTGAATCCACACATGGGTTTAACTCTGGAAGTTGAGTGCACACATTGACAACCGTTCTGTTAGATAGCTGCGTTTTGGATTTAGAAGCAGATATTTCCCTGGGCTTACTGCTGTTTCTTCCATATGCCGGTAATGGGCTGAAAACGCCTGTTTTGGGACGCTGCAGAGAAATTGTTTGCCGACTGCTGAATCCACACACGGGTTTAACTCTGGAAGTTGAGTGCACACATTGACAACCGTTCTGTTAGATAGCTGCGTTTTGGATTTAGAAGCAGATATTTCCCTGGGCTTACTGCTGTTTCTTCCAAATGCCGGTAATGGGCTGAAAACGCCTGTTTTGGGACTCTGCAGAGAAAGTGTTTGCAGACTGCTGAATCCACACACGGGTTTAACTCTGGAAGTTGAGTGCACACATTGACAACCGTTCTGTTAGATAGCTGCGTTTTGGATTTAGAAGCAGATATTTCCCTGTGCTTACTGCTGTTTCTTCCATATGCCGGTAATGGGCTGAAAACGCCTGTTTTGGGACTCTGCAGAGAAAGTGTTTGCAGACTGCTGAATCCACACACGGGTTTAACTGTGGAAGTTGAGTGCACACATTGACAACCGTTCTGTTAGATAGCTGCGTTTTGGATTTAGAAGCAGATATTTCCCTGTGCTTACTGCTGTTTCTTCCATATGCCGGTAATGGGCTGAAAACGCCTGTTTTGGGACTCTGCAGAGAAAGTGTTTGCAGACTGCCGAATCCACACACGGGTTTAACTCTGGAAGTTGAGTGCACACATTGACAACCGTTCTGTTAGATAGCTGCGTTTTGGATTTAGAAGCAGATATTTCCCTGTGCTTACTGCTGTTTCTTCCATATGCCGGTAATGGGCTGAAAACGCCTGTTTTGGGACTCTGCAGAGAAAGTGTTTGCAGACTGCTGAATCCACACACGGGTTTAACTCTGGAAGTTGAGTGCACACTTTGACAACCGTTCTTTTAGATAGCTGCGTTTTGGATTTAGAAGCAGATATTTCCCTGTGCTTACTGCTGTTTCTTCCATATGCCGGTAATGGGCTGAAAACGCCTGTTTTAGGACTCTGCAGAGAAAGTGTTTGCAGACTGCTGAATCCACACACGGGTTTAACTCTGGAAGTTGAGTGCACACATTGACAACCGTTCTGTTAGATAGCTGCGTTTTGGATTTAGAAGCAGATATTTCCCTGTGCTGACTGCTGTTTCTTCCATATGCCGGTAATGGGCTGAAAACGCCTGTTTTGGGACTCTGCAGAGAAAGTGTTTGCAGACTGCTGAATCCACACACGGGTTTAACTCTGGAAGTTGAGTGCACACATTGACAACCGTTCTGTTAGATAGCTGCGTTTTGGATTTAGAAGCAGATATTTCCCTGTGCTTACTGCTGTTTCTTCCATATGCTGGTAATGGGCTGAAAACGCCTGTTTTGGGACTCTGCAGAGAAAGTGTTTGTAGACTGCTGAATCCACACACGGGTTTAACTGTGGAAGTTGAGTGCACACATTGACAACCGTTCTGTTAGATAGCTGCGTTTTGGATTTAGAAGCAGATATTTCCCTGGGCTTACTGCTGTTTCTTCCATATGCCGGTAATGGGCTGAAAACGCCTGTTTTGGGACTCTGCAGAGAAATTGTTTGCAGACTGCTGAATCCACACAAGGGTTTAACTCTGGAAGTTGAGTGCACACATTGACAACCGTTCTGTTAGATAGCTGCGTTTTGGATTTAGAAGCAGATATTTCCCTGTGCTTACTGCTGTTTCTTCCCTATGCCGGTAATGGGCTGAAAACGCCTGTTTTGGGACTCTGCAGAGAAAGTGTTTGCAGACTGCTGAATCCACACACGGGTTTAACTCTGGAAGTTGAGTGCACACATTGACAACCGTTCTGTTAGATAGCTGCGTTTTGGATTTAGAAGCAGATATTTCCCTGGGCTTACTGCTGTTTCTTCCAAATGCCGGTAATGGCTGAAAACGCCTGTTTTGGGACTCTGCAGAGAAAGTGTTTGCAGACTGCTGAATCCACACACGGGTTTAACTCTGGAAGTTGAGTGCACACATTGACAACCGTTCTGTTAGATAGCTGCGTTTTGGATTTAGAAGCAGATATTTCCCTGTGCTTACTGCTGTTTCTTCCATATGCCGGTAATGGGCTGAAAACGCCTGTTTTGGGACTCTGCAGAGAAAGTGTTTGCAGACTGCTGAATCCACACACGGGTTTAACTGTGGAAGTTGAGTGCACACATTGACAACCGTTCTGTTAGATAGCTGCGTTTTGGATTTAGAAGCAGATATTTCCCTGTGCTTACTGCTGTTTCTTCCATATGCCGGTAATGGGCTGAAAACGCCTGTTTTGGGACTCTGCAGAGAAAGTGTTTGCAGACTGCTGAATCCACACACGGGTTTAACTCTGGAAGTTGAGTGCACACATTGACAACCGTTCTGTTAGATAGCTGCGTTTTGGATTTAGAAGCAGATATTTCCCTGTGCTTACTGCTGTTTCTTCCATATGCCGGTAATGGGCTGAAAACGCCTGTTTTGGGACTCTGCAGAGAAAGTGTTTGCAGACTGCTGAATCCACACACGGGTTTAACTCTGGAAGTTGAGTGCACACTTTGACAACCGTTCTGTTAGATAGCTGCGTTTTGGATTTAGAAGCAGATATTTCCCTGTGCTTACTGCTGTTTCTTCCATATGCCGGTAATGGGCTGAAAACGCCTGTTTTAGGACTCTGCAGAGAAAGTGTTTGCAGACTGCTGAATCCACACACGGGTTTAACTCTGGAAGTTGAGTGCACACATTGACAACCGTTCTGTTAGAGAGCTGCGTTTTGGATTTAGAAGCAGATATTTCCCTGTGCTGACTGCTGTTTCTTCCATATGCCGGTAATGGGCTGAAAACGCCTGTTTTGGGACTCTGCAGAGAAAGTGTTTGCAGACTGCTGAATCCACACACGGGTTTAACTCTGGAAGTTGAGTGCACACATTGACAACCGTTCTGTTAGATAGCTGCGTTTTGGATTTAGAAGCAGATATTTTCCTGTGCTTACTGCTGTTTCTTCCATATGCTGGTAAAGGGCTGAAAACGCCTGTTTTGGGACTCTGCAGAGAAAGTGTTTGCAGACTGCTGAATCCACACACGGGTTTAACTGTGGAAGTTGAGTGCACACATTGACAACCGTTCTGTTAGATAGCTGCGTTTTGGATTTAGAAGCAAATATTTCCCTGGGCTTACTGCTGTTTCTTCCATATGCCGGTAATGGGCTGAAAACGCCTGTTTTGGGACGCTGCAGAGAAATTGTTTGCAGACTGCTGAATCCACACACGGGTTTAACTCTGGAAGTTGAGTGCACACATTGACAACCGTTCTGTTAGATAGCTGCGTTTTGGATTTAGAAGCAGATATTTCCCTGTGCTTACTGCTGTTTCTTCCCTATGCCGGTAATGGGCTGAAAACGCCTGTTTTGGGACTCTGCAGAGAAAGTGTTTGCAGACTGCTGAATCCACACACGGGTTTAACTCTGGAAGTTGAGTGCACACATTGACAACCGTTCTGTTAGATAGCTGCGTTTTGGATTTAGAAGCAGATATTTCCCTGGGCTTACTGCTGTTTCTTCCAAATGCCGGTAATGGGCTGAAAACGCCTGTTTTGGGACTCTGCAGAGAAAGTGTTTGCAGACTGCTGAATCCACACACGGGTTTAACTCTGGAAGTTGAGTGCACACATTGACAACCGTTCTGTTAGATAGCTGCGTTTTGGATTTAGAAGCAGATATTTTCCTGTGCTTACTGCTGTTTCTTCCATATGCCAGTAATGGGCTGAAAACGCCTGTTTTGGGACTCTGCAGAGAAAGTGTTTGCAGACTGCTGAATCCACACACGGGTTTAACTCTGGAAGTTGAGTGCACACATTGACAACCGGTCTGTTAGATAGCTGCGTTTTGGATTTAGAAGCAGATATTTTCCTGTGCATACTGCTGTTTCTTCCATATGCCGGTAATGCGCTGAAAACGCCCGTTTTGGGACTCTGCAGAGAAAGTGTTTGCAGACTGCTGAATCCACACACGGGTTTAACTCTGGAAGTTGAGTGCACACATTGACAACCGTTCTGTTAGATAGCTGCGTTTTGGATTTAGAAGCAGATATTTCCCTGGGCTTACTGCTGTTTCTTCCATATGCCGGTAATGGGCTGAAAACACCTGTTTTGGGACTCTGCAGAGAAAGTGTTTGCTGACTGCTGAATCCAGACACGGGTTTAACTGTGGATGTTGAGTGCACACATTGACAACCGTTCTCTTTGATAGCTGCGTTTTGGATTTAGAAGCAGATATTTCCCTGGGCTTACTGCTGTTTCTTCCATATGCCGTTAATGGGGTGAAAACGCCTGGTTTGGGACTCTGCAGAGAAAGTGTTTGCAGACTGCTGAATCCACATATGGGTTTAACTCTGGAAGTTGAGTGCACACATTGACAACCGTTCTGTTAGATAGCTGCGTTTTGGATTTAGAAGCAGATATTTCCCTGGGCTTACTGCTGTTTCTTCCATATGCCGGTAATGGGCTGAAAACGCCTGTTTTGGGACGCTGCAGAGAAATTGTTTGCCGACTGCTGAATCCACACACGGGTTTAACTCTGGAAGTTGAGTGCACACATTGACAACCGTTCTGTTAGATAGCTGCGTTTTGGATTTAGAAGCAGATATTTCCCTGTGCTTACTGCTGTTTCTTCCCTATGCCGGTAATGGGCTGAAAACGCCTGTTTTGGGACTCTGCAGAGAAAGTGTTTGCAGACTGCTGAATCCACACACGGGTTTAACTCTAGAAGTTGAGTGCACACATTGACAACCGTTCTGTTAGATAGCTGCGTTTTGGATTTAGAAGCAGATATTTCCCTGGGCTTACTGCTGTTTCTTCCAAATGCCGGTAATGGGCTGAAAACGCCTGTTTTGGGACTCTGCAGAGAAAGTGTTTGCAGACTGCTGAATCCACACACGGGTTTAACTCTGGAAGTTGAGTGCACACATTGACAACCGTTCTGTTAGATAGCTGCGTTTTGGATTTAGAAGCAGATATTTCCCTGTGCTTACTGCTGTTTCTTCCCTATGCCGGTAATGGGCTGAAAACGCCTGTTTTGGGACTCTGCAGAGAAAGTGTTTGCAGACTGCTGAATCCACACACGGGTTTAACTCTAGAAGTTGAGTGCACACATTGACAACCGTTCTGTTAGATAGCTGCGTTTTGGATTTAGAAGCAGATATTTCCCTGGGCTTACTGCTGTTTCTTCCAAATGCCGGTAATGGGCTGAAAACGCCTGTTTTGGGACTCTGCAGAGAAAGTGTTTGCAGACTGCTGAATCCACACACGGGTTTAACTCTGGAAGTTGAGTGCACACATTGACAACCGTTCTGTTAGATAGCTGCGTTTTGGATTTAGAAGCAGATATTTCCCTGTGCTTACTGCTGTTTCTTCCATATGCCGGTAATGGGCTGAAAACGCCTGTTTTGGGACTCTGCAGAGAAAGTGTTTGCAGACTGCGGAATCCACACTGGTTTAACTCTGGAAGTTGAGTGCACACATTGACAACCGTTCTGTTAGATAGCTGCGTTTTGGATTTAGAAGCAGATATTTCCCTGTGCTGACTGCTGTTTCTTCCATATGCCGGTAATGGGCTGAAAACGCCTGTTTTGGGACTCTGCAGAGAAAGTGTTTGCAGACTGCTGAATCCACACACGGGTTTAACTCTGGAAGTTGAGTGCACACATTGACAACCGTTCTGTTAGATAGCTGCGTTTTGGATTTAGAAGCAGATATTTTCCTGTGCTTACTGCTGTTTCTTCCATATGCTGGTAAAGGGCTGAAAACGCCTGTTTTGGGACTCTGCAGAGAAAGTGTTTGCAGACTGCTGAATCCACACACGGGTTTAACTGTGGAAGTTGAGTGCACACATTGACAACCGTTCTGTTAGATAGCTGCGTTTTGGATTTAGAAGCAAATATTTCCCTGGGCTTACTGCTGTTTCTTCCATATGCCGGTAATGGGCTGAAAACGCCTGTTTTGGGACGCTGCAGAGAAATTGTTTGCAGACTGCTGAATCCACACACGGGTTTAACTCTGGAAGTTGAGTGCACACATTGACAACCGTTCTGTTAGATAGCTGCGTTTTGGATTTAGAAGCAGATATTTCCCTGTGCTTACTGCTGTTTCTTCCCTATGCCGGTAATGGGCTGAAAACGCCTGTTTTGGGACTCTGCAGAGAAAGTGTTTGCAGACTGCTGAATCCACACACGGGTTTAACTCTGGAAGTTGAGTGCACACATTGACAACCGTTCTGTTAGATAGCTGCGTTTTGGATTTAGAGGCAGATATTTCCCTGGGCTTACTGCTGTTTCTTCCAAATGCCGGTAATGGGCTGAAAACGCCTGTTTTGGGACTCTGCAGAGAAAGTGTTTGCAGACTGCTGAATCCACACACGGGTTTAACTCTGGAAGTTGAGTGCACACATTGACAACCGTTCTGTTAGATAGCTGCGTTTTGGATTTAGAAGCAGATATTTTCCTGTGCTTACTGCTGTTTCTTCCATATGCCAGTAATGGGCTGAAAACGCCTGTTTTGGGACTCTGCAGAGAAAGTGTTTGCAGACTGCTGAATCCACACACGGGTTTAACTCTGGAAGTTGAGTGCACACATTGACAACCGGTCTGTTAGATAGCTGCGTTTTGGATTTAGAAGCAGATATTTTCCTGTGCATACTGCTGTTTCTTCCATATGCCGGTAATGCGCTGAAAACGCCCGTTTTGGGACTCTGCAGAGAAAGTGTTTGCAGACTGCTGAATCCACACACGGGTTTAACTCTGGAAGTTGAGTGCACACATTGACAACCGTTCTGTTAGATAGCTGCGTTTTGGATTTAGAAGCAGATATTTCCCTGGGCTTACTGCTGTTTCTTCCATATGCCGGTAATGGGCTGAAAACACCTGTTTTGGGACTCTGCAGAGAAAGTGTTTGCTGACTGCTGAATCCAGACACGGGTTTAACTGTGGATGTTGAGTGCACACATTGACAACCGTTCTCTTTGATAGCTGCGTTTTGGATTTAGAAGCAGATATTTCCCTGGGCTTACTGCTGTTTCTTCCATATGCCGTTAATGGGGTGAAAACGCCTGGTTTGGGACTCTGCAGAGAAAGTGTTTGCAGACTGCTGAATCCACACATGGGTTTAACTCTGGAAGTTGAGTGCACACATTGACAACCGTTCTGTTAGATAGCTGCGTTTTGGATTTAGAAGCAGATATTTCCCTGGGCTTACTGCTGTTTCTTCCATATGCCGGTAATGGGCTGAAAACGCCTGTTTTGGGACGCTGCAGAGAAATTGTTTGCCGACTGCTGAATCCACACACGGGTTTAACTCTGGAAGTTGAGTGCACACATTGACAACCGTTCTGTTAGATAGCTGCGTTTTGGATTTAGAAGCAGATATTTCCCTGTGCTTACTGCTGTTTCTTCCCTATGCCGGTAATGGGCTGAAAACGCCTGTTTTGGGACTCTGCAGAGAAAGTGTTTGCAGACTGCGGAATCCACACTGGTTTAACTCTGGAAGTTGAGTGCACACATTGACAACCGTTCTGTTAGATAGCTGCGTTTTGGATTTAGAAGCAGATATTTCCCTGTGCTGACTGCTGTTTCTTCCATATGCCGGTAATGGGCTGAAAACGCCTGTTTTGGGACTCTGCAGAGAAAGTGTTTGCAGACTGCTGAATCCACACACGGGTTTAACTCTGGAAGTTGAGTGCACACATTGACAACCGTTCTGTTAGATAGCTGCGTTTTGGATTTAGAAGCAGATATTTTCCTGTGCTTACTGCTGTTTCTTCCATATGCTGGTAAAGGGCTGAAAACGCCTGTTTTGGGACTCTGCAGAGAAAGTGTTTGCAGACTGCTGAATCCACACACGGGTTTAACTGTGGAAGTTGAGTGCACACATTGACAACCGTTCTGTTAGATAGCTGCGTTTTGGATTTAGAAGCAAATTTTTCCCTGGGCTTACTGCTGTTTCTTCCATATGCCGGTAATGGGCTGAAAACGCCTGTTTTGGGACGCTGCAGAGAAATTGTTTGCAGACTGCTGAATCCACACACGGGTTTAACTCTGGAAGTTGAGTGCACACATTGACAACCGTTCTGTTAGATAGCTGCGTTTTGGATTTAGAAGCAGATATTTCCCTGTGCTTACTGCTGTTTCTTCCCTATGCCGGTAATGGGCTGAAAACGCCTGTTTTGGGACTCTGCAGAGAAAGTGTTTGCAGACTGCTGAATCCACACACGGGTTTAACTCTGGAAGTTGAGTGCACACATTGACAACCGTTCTGTTAGATAGCTGCGTTTTGGATTTAGAAGCAGATATTTCCCTGGGCTTACTGCTGTTTCTTCCAAATGCCGGTAATGGGCTGAAAACGCCTGTTTTGGGACTCTGCAGAGAAAGTGTTTGCAGACTGCTGAATCCACACACGGGTTTAACTCTGGAAGTTGAGTGCACACATTGACAACCGTTCTGTTAGATAGCTGCGTTTTGGATTTAGAAGCAGATATTTTCCTGTGCTTACTGCTGTTTCTTCCATATGCCAGTAATGGGCTGAAAACGCCTGTTTTGGGACTCTGCAGAGAAAGTGTTTGCAGACTGCTGAATCCACACACGGGTTTAACTCTGGAAGTTGAGTGCACACATTGACAACCGGTCTGTTAGATAGCTGCGTTTTGGATTTAGAAGCAGATATTTTCCTGTGCATACTGCTGTTTCTTCCATATGCCGGTAATGCGCTGAAAACGCCCGTTTTGGGACTCTGCAGAGAAAGTGTTTGCAGACTGCTGAATCCACACACGGGTTTAACTCTGGAAGTTGAGTGCACACATTGACAACCGTTCTGTTAGATAGCTGCGTTTTGGATTTAGAAGCAGATATTTCCCTGGGCTTACTGCTGTTTCTTCCATATGCCGGTAATGGGCTGAAAACACCTGTTTTGGGACTCTGCAGAGAAAGTGTTTGCTGACTGCTGAATCCAGACACGGGTTTAACTGTGGATGTTGAGTGCACACATTGACAACCGTTCTCTTTGATAGCTGCGTTTTGGATTTAGAAGCAGATATTTCCCTGGGCTTACTGCTGTTTCTTCCATATGCCGTTAATGGGGTGAAAACGCCTGGTTTGGGACTCTGCAGAGAAAGTGTTTGCAGACTGCTGAATCCACACATGGGTTTAACTCTGGAAGTTGAGTGCACACATTGACAACCGTTCTGTTAGATAGCTGCGTTTTGGATTTAGAAGCAGATATTTCCCTGGGCTTACTGCTGTTTCTTCCATATGCCGGTAATGGGCTGAAAACGCCTGTTTTGGGACGCTGCAGAGAAATTGTTTGCCGACTGCTGAATCCACACACGGGTTTAACTCTGGAAGTTGAGTGCACACATTGACAACCGTTCTGTTAGATAGCTGCGTTTTGGATTTAGAAGCAGATATTTCCCTGTGCTTACTGCTGTTTCTTCCCTATGCCGGTAATGGGCTGAAAACGCCTGTTTTGGGACTCTGCAGAGAAAGTGTTTGCAGACTGCTGAATCCACACACGGGTTTAACTCTAGAAGTTGAGTGCACACATTGACAACCGTTCTGTTAGATAGCTGCGTTTTGGATTTAGAAGCAGATATTTCCCTGGGCTTACTGCTGTTTCTTCCAAATGCCGGTAATGGGCTGAAAACGCCTGTTTTGGGACTCTGCAGAGAAAGTGTTTGCAGACTGCTGAATCCACACACGGGTTTAACTCTGGAAGTTGAGTGCACACATTGACAACCGTTCTGTTAGATAGCTGCGTTTTGGATTTAGAAGCAGATATTTCCCTGTGCTTACTGCTGTTTCTTCCCTATGCCGGTAATGGGCTGAAAACGCCTGTTTTGGGACTCTGCAGAGAAAGTGTTTGCAGACTGCTGAATCCACACACGGGTTTAACTCTAGAAGTTGAGTGCACACATTGACAACCGTTCTGTTAGATAGCTGCGTTTTGGATTTAGAAGCAGATATTTCCCTGGGCTTACTGCTGTTTCTTCCAAATGCCGGTAATGGGCTGAAAACGCCTGTTTTGGGACTCTGCAGAGAAAGTGTTTGCAGACTGCTGAATCCACACACGGGTTTAACTCTGGAAGTTGAGTGCACACATTGACAACCGTTCTGTTAGATAGCTGCGTTTTGGATTTAGAAGCAGATATTTCCCTGTGCTTACTGCTGTTTCTTCCATATGCCGGTAATGGGCTGAAAACGCCTGTTTTGGGACTCTGCAGAGAAAGTGTTTGCAGACTGCGGAATCCACACTGGTTTAACTCTGGAAGTTGAGTGCACACATTGACAACCGTTCTGTTAGATAGCTGCGTTTTGGATTTAGAAGCAGAGATTTCCCTGTGCTGACTGCTGTTTCTTCCATATGCCGGTAATGGGCTGAAAACGCCTGTTTTGGGACTCTGCAGAGAAAGTGTTTGCAGACTGCTGAATCCACACACGGGTTTAACTCTGGACGTTGAGTGCACACATTGACAACCGTTCTGTTAGATAGCTGCGTTTTGGATTTAGAAGCAGATATTTCCCTGTGCTTACTGCTGTTTCTTCCACATGCCGGTAATGGGCTGAAAACGCCTGGTTTGGGACTCTGCAGAGAATGTGTTTGCAGACTGCTGAATCCACACACGGGTTTAACTCTGGAAGTTGAGTGCACACATTGACAACCGTTCTGTTAGATAGCTGCGTTTTGGATTTAGAAGCAGATATTTCCCTGTGCTTACTGCTGTTTCTTCCATATGCCGGTAATGGGCTGAAAACGCCTGTTTTGGGACTCTGCAGAGAAAGTGTTTACAGACTGCTGAATCCACACACGGGTTTAACTCTGGAAGTTGAGTGCACACATTGAAAACCGTTCTGTTAGATAGCTGTGTTTTGGATTTAGAAGCAGATATTTCCCTGGGCTTACTGCTGTTTCTTCCATATGCCGGTAATGGACTGAAAACACCTGTTTTGGGACTCTGCAGAGAAAGTGTTTGCTGACTGCTGAATCCAGACACGGGTTTAACTGTGGATGTTGAGTGCACACATTGACAACCGTTCTCTTTGATAGCTGCGTTTTGGATTTAGAAGCAGATATTTCCCTGGGCTTACTGCTGTTTCTTCCATATGCCGTTAATGGGGTGAAAACGCCTGGTTTGGGACTCTGCAGAGAAAGTGTTTGCAGACTGCTGAATCCACACATGGGTTTAACTCTGGAAGTTGAGTGCACACATTGACAACCGTTCTGTTAGATAGCTGCGTTTTGGATTTAGAAGCAGATATTTCCCTGGGCTTACTGCTGTTTCTTCCATATGCCGGTAATGGGCTGAAAACGCCTGTTTTGGGACGCTGCAGAGAAATTGTTTGCCGACTGCTGAATCCACACACGGGTTTAACTCTGGAAGTTGAGTGCACACATTGACAACCGTTCTGTTAGATAGCTGCGTTTTGGATTTAGAAGCAGATATTTCCCTGGGCTTACTGCTGTTTCTTCCATATGCCGGTAATGGGCTGAAAACGCCTGTTTTGGGACTCTGCAGAGAAAGTGTTTGCAGACTGCCGAATCCACACACGGGTTTAACTCTGGAAGTTGAGTGCACACATTGACAACCGTTCTGTTAGATAGCTGCGTTTTGGATTTAGAAGCAGAGATTTCCCTGTGCTTACTGCTGTTTCTTCCATATGCCGGTAATGGGCTGAAAACGCCTGTTTTGGGACTCTGCAGAGAAAGTGTTTGCAGACTGCTGAATCCACACACGGGTTTAACTCTGGAAGTTGAGTGCACACTTTGACAACCGTTCTTTTAGATAGCTGCGTTTTGGATTTAGAAGCAGATATTTCCCTGTGCTTACTGCTGTTTCTTCCATATGCCGGTAATGGGCTGAAAACGCCTGTTTTAGGACTCTGCAGAGAAAGTGTTTGCAGACTGCTGAATCCACACACGGGTTTAACTCTGGAAGTTGAGTGCACACATTGACAACCGTTCTGTTAGATAGCTGCGTTTTGGATTTAGAAGCAGATATTTCCCTGTGCTGACTGCTGTTTCTTCCATATGCCGGTAATGGGCTGAAAACGCCTGTTTTGGGACTCTGCAGAGAAAGTGTTTGCAGACTGCTGAATCCACACACGGGTTTAACTCTGGAAGTTGAGTGCACACATTGACAACCGTTCTGTTAGATAGCTGCGTTTTGGATTTAGAAGCAGATATTTCCCTGTGCTTACTGCTGTTTCTTCCATATGCTGGTAATGGGCTGAAAACGCCTGTTTTGGGACTCTGCAGAGAAAGTGTTTGCAGACTGCTGAATCCACACACGGGTTTAACTGTGGAAGTTGAGTGCACACATTGACAACCGTTCTGTTAGATAGCTGCGTTTTGGATTTAGAAGCAGATATTTCCCTGGGCTTACTGCTGTTTCTTCCATATGCCGGTAAAGGGCTGAAAACGCCTGTTTTGGGACTCTGCAGAGAAATTGTTTGCAGACTGCTGAATCCACACACGGGTTTAACTCTGGAAGTTGAGTGCACACATTGACAACCGTTCTGTTAGATAGCTGCGTTTTGGATTTAGAAGCAGATATTTCCCTGTGCTTACTGCTGTTTCTTCCCTATGCCGGTAATGGGCTGAAAACGCCTGTTTTGGGACTCTGCAGAGAAAGTGTTTGCAGACTGCTGAATCCACACACGGGTTTAACTCTGGAAGTTGAGTGCACACATTGACAACCGTTCTGTTAGATAGCTGCGTTTTGGATTTAGAAGCAGATATTTCCCTGGGCTTACTGCTGTTTCTTCCAAATGCCGGTAATGGGCTGAAAACGCCTGTTTTGGGACTCTGCAGAGAAAGTGTTTGCAGACTGCTGAATCCACACACGGGTTTAACTCTGGAAGTTGAGTGCACACATTGACAACCGTTCTGTTAGATAGCTGCGTTTTGGATTTAGAAGCAGAGATTTCCCTGTGCTTACTGCTGTTTCTTCCATATGCCGGTAATGGGCTGAAAACGCCTGTTTTGGGACTCTGCAGAGAAAGTGTTTGCAGACTGCTGAATCCACACACGGGTTTAACTGTGGAAGTTGAGTGCACACATTGACAACCGTTCTGTTAGATAGCTGCGTTTTGGATTTAGAAGCAGATATTTCCCTGTGCTTACTGCTGTTTCTTCCATATGCCGGTAATGGGCTGAAAACGCCTGTTTTGGGACTCTGCAGAGAAAGTGTTTGCAGACTGCTGAATCCACACACGGGTTTAACTCTGGAAGTTGAGTGCACACATTGACAACCGTTCTGTTAGATAGCTGCGTTTTGGATTTAGAAGCAGATATTTCCCCGTGCTTACTGCTGTTTCTTCCATATGCCGGTAATGGGCTGAAAACGCCTGTTTTGGGACTCTGCAGAGAAAGTGTTTGCAGACTGCTGAATCCACACACGGGTTTAACTCTGGAAGTTGAGTGCACACTTTGACAACCGTTCTGTTAGATAGCTGCGTTTTGGATGTAGAAGCAGATATTTCCCTGTGCTTACTGCTGTTTCTTCCATATGCCGGTAATGGGCTGAAAACGCCTGTTTTAGGACTCTGCAGAGAAAGTGTTTGCAGACTGCTGAATCCACACACGGGTTTAACTGTGGAAGTTGAGTGCACACATTGACAACCGTTCTGTTAGATAGCTGCGTTTTGGATTTAGAAGCAGATATTTCCCTGTGCTGACTGCTGTTTCTTCCATATGCCGGTAATGGGCTGAAAACGCCTGTTTTGGGACTCTGCAGAGAAAGTGTTTGCAGACTGCTGAATCCACACACGGGTTTAACTCTGGAAGTTGAGTGCACACATTGACAACCGTTCTGTTAGATAGCTGCGTTTTGGATTTAGAAGCAGATATTTCCCTGTGCTTACTGCTGTTTCTTCCATATGCTGGTAATGGGCTGAAAACGCCTGTTTTGGGACTCTGCAGAGAAAGTGTTTGCAGACTGCTGAATCCACACACGGGTTTAACTGTGGAAGTTGAGTGCACACATTGACAACCGTTCTGTTAGATAGCTGCGTTTTGGATTTAGAAGCAAATATTTCCCTGGGCTTACTGCTGTTTCTTCCATATGCCGGTAATGGGCTGAAAACGCCTGTTTTGGGACGCTGCAGAGAAATTGTTTGCAGACTGCTGAATCCACACACGGGTTTAACTCTGGAAGTTGAGTGCACACATTGACAACCGTTCTGTTAGATAGCTGCGTTTTGGATTTAGAAGCAGATATTTCCCTGTGCTTACTGCTGTTTCTTCCCTATGCCGGTAATGGGCTGAAAACGCCTGTTTTGGGACTCTGCAGAGAAAGTGTTTGCAGACTGCTGAATCCACACACGGGTTTAACTCTGGAAGTTGAGTGCACACATTGACAACCGTTCTGTTAGATAGCTGCGTTTTGGATTTAGAAGCAGATATTTCCCTGGGCTTACTGCTGTTTCTTCCAAATGCCGGTAATGGGCTGAAAACGCCTGTTTTGGGACTCTGCAGAGAAAGTGTTTGCAGACTGCTGAATCCACACACGGGTTTAACTCTGGAAGTTGAGTGCACACATTGACAACCGTTCTGTTAGATAGCTGCGTTTTGGATTTAGAAGCAGATATTTTCCTGTGCTTACTGCTGTTTCTTCCATATGCCAGTAATGGGCTGAAAACGCCTGTTTTGGGACTCTGCAGAGAAAGTGTTTGCAGACTGCTGAATCCACACACGGGTTTAACTCTGGAAGTTGAGGGCACACATTGACAACCGGTCTGTTAGATAGCTGCGTTTTGGATTTAGAAGCAGATATTTTCCTGTGCATACTGCTGTTTCTTCCATATGCCGGTAATGCGCTGAAAACGCCCGTTTTGGGAATCTGCAGAGAAAGTGTTTGCAGACTGCTGAATCCACACACGGGTTTAACTCTGGAAGTTGAGTGCACACATTGACAACCGTTCTGTTAGATAGCTGCGTTTTGGATTTAGAAGCAGATATTTCCCTGGGCTTACTGCTGTTTCTTCCATATGCCGGTAATGGGCTGAAAACACCTGTTTTGGGACTCTGCAGAGAAAGTGTTTGCTGACTGCTGAATCCAGACACGGGTTTAACTGTGGATGTTGAGTGCACACATTGACAACCGTTCTCTTTGATAGCTGCGTTTTGGATTTAGAAGCAGATATTTCCCTGGGCTTACTGCTGTTTCTTCCATATGCCGTTAATGGGGTGAAAACGCCTGGTTTGGGACTCTGCAGAGAAAGTGTTTGCAGACTGCTGAATCCACACATGGGTTTAACTCTGGAAGTTGAGTGCACACATTGACAACCGTTCTGTTAGATAGCTGCGTTTTGGATTTAGAAGCAGATATTTCCCTGGGCTTACTGCTGTTTCTTCCATATGCCGGTAATGGGCTGAAAACGCCTGTTTTGGGACGCTGCAGAGAAATTGTTTGCCGACTGCTGAATCCACACACGGGTTTAACTCTGGAAGTTGAGTGCACACATTGACAACCGTTCTGTTAGATAGCTGCGTTTTGGATTTAGAAGCAGATATTTCCCTGTGCTTACTGCTGTTTCTTCCCTATGCCGGTAATGGGCTGAAAACGCCTGTTTTGGGACTCTGCAGAGAAAGTGTTTGCAGACTGCTGAATCCACACACGGGTTTAACTCTAGAAGTTGAGTGCACACATTGACAACCGTTCTGTTAGATAGCTGCGTTTTGGATTTAGAAGCAGATATTTCCCTGGGCTTACTGCTGTTTCTTCCAAATGCCGGTAATGGGCTGAAAACGCCTGTTTTGGGACTCTGCAGAGAAAGTGTTTGCAGACTGCTGAATCCACACACGGGTTTAACTCTGGAAGTTGAGTGCACACATTGACAACCGTTCTGTTAGATAGCTGCGTTTTGGATTTAGAAGCAGATATTTTCCTGTGCTTACTGCTGTTTCTTCCATATGCCAGTAATGGGCTGAAAACGCCTGTTTTGGGACTCTGCAGAGAAAGTGTTTGCAGACTGCTGAATCCACACACGGGTTTAACTCTGGAAGTTGAGTGCACACATTGACAACCGGTCTGTTAGATAGCTGCGTTTTGGATTTAGAAGCAGATATTTTCCTGTGCATACTGCTGTTTCTTCCATATGCCGGTAATGCGCTGAAAACGCCCGTTTTGGGACTCTGCAGAGAAAGTGTTTGCAGACTGCTGAATCCACACACGGGTTTAACTCTGGAAGTTGAGTGCACACATTGACAACCGTTCTGTTAGATAGCTGCGTTTTGGATTTAGAAGCAGATATTTCCCTGGGCTTACTGCTGTTTCTTCCATATGCCGGTAATGGGCTGAAAACACCTGTTTTGGGACTCTGCAGAGAAAGTGTTTGCTGACTGCTGAATCCAGACACGGGTTTAACTGTGGATGTTGAGTGCACACATTGACAACCGTTCTCTTTGATAGCTGCGTTTTGGATTTAGAAGCAGATATTTCCCTGGGCTTACTGCTGTTTCTTCCATATGCCGTTAATGGGGTGAAAACGCCTGGTTTGGGACTCTGCAGAGAAAGTGTTTGCAGACTGCTGAATCCACACATGGGTTTAACTCTGGAGGTTGAGTGCACACATTGACAACCGTTCTGTTAGATAGCTGCGTTTTGGATTTAGAAGCAGATATTTCCCTGGGCTTACTGCTGTTTCTTCCATATGCCGGTAATGGGCTGAAAACGCCTGTTTTGGGACGCTGCAGAGAAATTGTTTGCCGACTGCTGAATCCACACACGGGTTTAACTCTGGAAGTTGAGTGCACACATTGACAACCGTTCTGTTAGATAGCTGCGTTTTGGATTTAGAAGCAGATATTTCCCTGTGCTTACTGCTGTTTCTTCCCTATGCCGGTAATGGGCTGAAAACGCCTGTTTTGGGACTCTGCAGAGAAAGTGTTTGCAGACTGCTGAATCCACACACGGGTTTAACTCTGGAAGTTGAGTGCACACATTGACAACCGTTCTGTTAGATAGCTGCGTTTTGGATTTAGAAGCAGATATTTCCCTGGGCTTACTGCTGTTTCTTCCAAATGCCGGTAATGGGCTGAAAACGCCTGTTTTGGGACTCTGCAGAGAAAGTGTTTGCAGACTTGCTGAATCCACACACGGGTTTAACTCTGGAAGTTGAGTGCACACATTGACAACCGTTCTGTTAGATAGCTGCGTTTTGGATTTAGAAGCAGAGATTTCCCTGTGCTTACTGCTGTTTCTTCCATATGCCGGTAATGGGCTGAAAACGCCTGTTTTGGGACTCTGCAGAGAAAGTGTTTGCAGACTGCTGAATCCACACACGGGTTTAACTGTGGAAGTTGAGTGCACACATTGACAACCGTTCTGTTAGATAGCTGCGTTTTGGATTTAGAAGCAGATATTTCCCTGTGCTTACTGCTGTTTCTTCCATATGCCGGTAATGGGCTGAAAACGCCTGTTTTGGGACTCTGCAGAGAAAGTGTTTGCAGACTGCTGAATCCACACACGGGTTTAACTCTGGAAGTTGAGTGCACACTTTGACAACCGTTCTGTTAGATAGCTGCGTTTTGGATTTAGAAGCAGATATTTCCCTGTGCTTACTGCTGTTTCTTCCATATGCCGGTAATGGGCTGAAAACGCCTGTTTTAGGACTCTTCAGAGAAAGTGTTTGCAGACTGCTGAATCCACACACGGGTTTAACTCTGGAAGTTGAGTGCACACATTGACAACCGTTCTGTTAGATAGCTGCGTTTTGGATTTAGAAGCAGATATTTCCCTGTGCTGACTGCTGTTTCTTCCATATGCCGGTAATGGGCTGAAAACGCCTGTTTTGGGACTCTGCAGAGAAAGTGTTTGCAGACTGCTGAATCCACACACGGGTTTAACTCTGGAAGTTGAGTGCACACATTGACAACCGTTCTGTTAGATAGCTGCGTTTTGGATTTAGAAGCAGATATTTCCCTGTGCTTACTGCTGTTTCTTCCATATGCCGGTAATGGGCTGAAAACGCCTGTTTTGGGACTCTGCAGAGAAAGTGTTTGCAGACTGCGGAATCCACACTGGTTTAACTCTGGAAGTTGAGTGCACACATTGACAACCGTTCTGTTAGATAGCTGCGTTTTGGATTTAGAAGCAGAGATTTCCCTGTGCTGACTGCTGTTTCTTCCATATGCCGGTAATGGGCTGAAAACGCCTGTTTTGGGACTCTGCAGAGAAAGTGTTTGCAGACTGCTGAATCCACACACGGGTTTAACTCTGGAAGTTGAGTGCACACATTGACAACCGTTCTGTTAGATAGCTGCGTTTTGGATTTAGAAGCAGATATTTCCCTGTGCTTACTGCTGTTTCTTCCACATGCCGGTAATGGGCTGAAAACGCCTGGTTTGGGACTCTGCAGAGAATGTGTTTGCAGACTGCTGAATCCACACACGGGTTTAACTCTGGAAGTTGAGTGCACACATTGACAACCGTTCTGTTAGATAGCTGCGTTTTGGATTTAGAAGCAGATATTTCCCTGTGCTTACTGCTGTTTCTTCCATATGCCGGTAATGGGCTGAAAACGCCTGTTTTGGGACTCTGCAGAGAAAGTGTTTACAGACTGCTGAATCCACACACGGGTTTAACTCTGGAAGTTGAGTGCACACATTGAAAACCGTTCTGTTAGATAGCTGTGTTTTGGATTTAGAAGCAGATATTTCCTTGGGCTTACTGCTGCTTCTTCCATATGCCGGTAATGGGCTGAAAACACCTGTTTTGGGACTCTGCAGAGAAAGTGTTTGCTGACTGCTGAATCCAGACACGGGTTTAACTGTGGATGTTGAGTGCACACATTGACAACCGTTCTCTTTGATAGCTGCGTTTTGGATTTAGAAGCAGATATTTCCCTGGGCTTACTGCTGTTTCTTCCATATGCCGTTAATGGGGTGAAAACGCCTGGTTTGGGACTCTGCAGAGAAAGTGTTTGCAGACTGCTGAATCCACACATGGGTTTAACTCTGGAAGTTGAGTGCACACATTGACAACCGTTCTGTTAGATAGCTGCGTTTTGGATTTAGAAGCAGATATTTCCCTGGGCTTACTGCTGTTTCTTCCATATGCCGGTAATGGGCTGAAAACGCCTGTTTTGGGACGCTGCAGAGAAATTGTTTGCCGACTGCTGAATCCACACACGGGTTTAACTCTGGAAGTTGAGTGCACACATTGACAACCGTTCTGTTAGATAGCTGCGTTTTGGATTTAGAAGCAGATATTTCCCTGGGCTTACTGCTGTTTCTTCCAAATGCCGGTAATGGGCTGAAAACGCCTGTTTTGGGACTCTGCAGAGAAAGTGTTTGCAGACTGCTGAATCCACACACGGGTTTAACTCTGGAAGTTGAGTGCACACATTGACAACCGTTCTGTTAGATAGCTGCGTTTTGGATTTAGAAGCAGATATTTCCCTGTGCTTACTGCTGTTTCTTCCATATGCCGGTAATGGGCTGAAAACGCCTGTTTTGGGACTCTGCAGAGAAAGTGTTTGCAGACTGCTGAATCCACACACGGGTTTAACTGTGGAAGTTGAGTGCACACATTGACAACCGTTCTGTTAGATAGCTGCGTTTTGGATTTAGAAGCAGATATTTCCCTGGGCTTACTGCTGTTTCTTCCATATGCCGGTAATGGGCTGAAAACGCCTGTTTTGGGACTCTGCAGAGAAAGTGTTTGCAGACTGCCGAATCCACACACGGGTTTAACTCTGGAAGTTGAGTGCACACATTGACAACCGTTCTGTTAGATAGCTGCGTTTTGGATTTAGAAGCAGATATTTCCCTGTGCTTACTGCTGTTTCTTCCATATGCCGGTAATGGGCTGAAAACGCCTGTTTTGGGACTCTGCAGAGAAAGTGTTTGCAGACTGCTGAATCCACACACGGGTTTAACTCTGGAAGTTGAGTGCACACTTTGACAACCGTTCTTTTAGATAGCTGCGTTTTGGATTTAGAAGCAGATATTTCCCTGTGCTTACTGCTGTTTCTTCCATATGCCGGTAATGGGCTGAAAACGCCTGTTTTAGGACTCTGCAGAGAAAGTGTTTGCAGACTGCTGAATCCACACACGGGTTTAACTCTGGAAGTTGAGTGCACACATTGACAACCGTTCTGTTAGATAGCTGCGTTTTGGATTTAGAAGCAGATATTTCCCTGTGCTGACTGCTGTTTCTTCCATATGCCGGTAATGGGCTGAAAACGCCTGTTTTGGGACTCTGCAGAGAAAGTGTTTGCAGACTGCTGAATCCACACACGGGTTTAACTCTGGAAGTTGAGTGCACACATTGACAACCGTTCTGTTAGATAGCTGCGTTTTGGATTTAGAAGCAGATATTTCCCTGTGCTTACTGCTGTTTCTTCCATATGCTGGTAATGGGCTGAAAACGCCTGTTTTGGGACTCTGCAGAGAAAGTGTTTGCAGACTGCTGAATCCACACACGGGTTTAACTGTGGAAGTTGAGTGCACACATTGACAACCGTTCTGTTAGATAGCTGCGTTTTGGATTTAGAAGCAGATATTTCCCTGTGCTTACTGCTGTTTCTTCCATATGCCGGTAATGGGCTGAAAACGCCTGTTTTGGGACTCTGCAGAGAAAGTGTTTGCAGACTGCTGAATCCACACACGGGTTTAACTCTGGAAGTTGAGTGCACACATTGACAACCGTTCTGTTAGATAGCTGCGTTTTGGATTTAGAAGCAGATATTTCCCTGTGCTTACTGCTGTTTCTTCCCTATGCCGGTAATGGGCTGAAAACGCCTGTTTTGGGACTCTGCAGAGAAAGTGTTTGCAGACTGCTGAATCCACACACGGGTTTAACTCTGGAAGTTGAGTGCACACTTTGACAACCGTTCTGTTAGATAGCTGCGTTTTGGATTTAGAAGCAGATATTTCCCTGTGCTTACTGCTGTTTCTTCCATATGCCGGTAATGGGCTGAAAACGCCTGTTTTAGGACTCTGCAGAGAAAGTGTTTGCAGACTGCTGAATCCACACACGGGTTTAACTCTGGAAGTTGAGTGCACACATTGACAACCGTTCTGTTAGATAGCTGCGTTTTGGATTTAGAAGCAGATATTTCCCTGTGCTGACTGCTGTTTCTTCCATATGCCGGTAATGGGCTGAAAACGCCTGTTTTGGGACTCTGCAGAGAAAGTGTTTGCAGACTGCTGAATCCACACACGGGTTTAACTCTGGAAGTTGAGTGCACACATTGACAACCGTTCTGTTAGATAGCTGCGTTTTGGATTTAGAAGCAGATATTTCCCTGTGCTTACTGCTGTTTCTTCCATATGCTGGTAAAGGGCTGAAAACGCCTGTTTTGGGACTCTGCAGAGAAAGTGTTTGCAGACTGCTGAATCCACACACGGGTTTAACTGTGGAAGTTGAGTGCACACATTGACAACCGTTCTGTTAGATAGCTGCGTTTTGGATTTAGAAGCAAATATTTCCCTGGGCTTACTGCTGTTTCTTCCATATGCCGGTAATGGGCTGAAAACGCCTGTTTTGGGACGCTGCAGAGAAATTGTTTGCAGACTGCTGAATCCACACACGGGTTTAACTCTGGAAGTTGAGTGCACACATTGACAACCGTTCTGTTAGATAGCTGCGTTTTGGATTTAGAAGCAGATATTTCCCTGTGCTTACTGCTGTTTCTTCCCTATGCCGGTAATGGGCTGAAAACGCCTGTTTTGGGACTCTGCAGAGAAAGTGTTTGCAGACTGCTGAATCCACACACGGGTTTAACTCTGGAAGTTGAGTGCACACATTGACAACCGTTCTGTTAGATAGCTGCGTTTTGGATTTAGAAGCAGATATTTCCCTGGGCTTACTGCTGTTTCTTCCAAATGCCGGTAATGGGCTGAAAACGCCTGTTTTGGGACTCTGCAGAGAAAGTGTTTGCAGACTGCTGAATCCACACACGGGTTTAACTCTGGAAGTTGAGTGCACACATTGACAACCGTTCTGTTAGATAGCTGCGTTTTGGATTTAGAAGCAGATATTTTCCTGTGCTTACTGCTGTTTCTTCCATATGCCAGTAATGGGCTGAAAACGCCTGTTTTGGGACTCTGCAGAGAAAGTGTTTGCAGACTTCTGAATCCACACACGGGTTTAACTCTGGAAGTTGAGTGCACACATTGACAACCGGTCTGTTAGATAGCTGCGTTTTGGATTTAGAAGCAGATATTTTCCTGTGCATACTGCTGTTTCTTCCATATGCCGGTAATGCGCTGAAAACGCCCGTTTTGGGACTCTGCAGAGAAAGTGTTTGCAGACTGCTGAATCCACACACGGGTTTAACTCTGGAAGTTGAGTGCACACATTGACAACCGTTCTGTTAGATAGCTGCGTTTTGGATTTAGAAGCAGATATTTCCCTGGGCTTACTGCTGTTTCTTCCATATGCCGGTAATGGGCTGAAAACACCTGTTTTGGGACTCTGCAGAGAAAGTGTTTGCTGACTGCTGAATCCAGACACGGGTTTAACTGTGGATGTTGAGTGCACACATTGACAACCGTTCTCTTTGATAGCTGCGTTTTGGATTTAGAAGCAGATATTTCCCTGGGCTTACTGCTGTTTCTTCCATATGCCGTTAATGGGGTGAAAACGCCTGGTTTGGGACTCTGCAGAGAAAGTGTTTGCAGACTGCTGAATCCACACATGGGTTTAACTCTGGAAGTTGAGTGCACACATTGACAACCGTTCTGTTAGATAGCTGCGTTTTGGATTTAGAAGCAGATATTTCCCTGGGCTTACTGCTGTTTCTTCCATATGCCGGTAATGGGCTGAAAACGCCTGTTTTGGGACGCTGCAGAGAAATTGTTTGCCGACTGCTGAATCCACACACGGGTTTAACTCTGGAAGTTGAGTGCACACATTGACAACCGTTCTGTTAGATAGCTGCGTTTTGGATTTAGAAGCAGATATTTCCCTGTGCTTACTGCTGTTTCTTCCCTATGCCGGTAATGGGCTGAAAACGCCTGTTTTGGGACTCTGCAGAGAAAGTGTTTGCAGACTGCTGAATCCACACACGGGTTTAACTCTAGAAGTTGAGTGCACACATTGACAACCGTTCTGTTAGATAGCTGCGTTTTGGATTTAGAAGCAGATATTTCCCTGGGCTTACTGCTGTTTCTTCCAAATGCCGGTAATGGGCTGAAAACGCCTGTTTTGGGACTCTGCAGAGAAAGTGTTTGCAGACTGCTGAATCCACACACGGGTTTAACTCTGGAAGTTGAGTGCACACATTGACAACCGTTCTGTTAGATAGCTGCGTTTTGGATTTAGAAGCAGATATTTTCCTGTGCTTACTGCTGTTTCTTCCATATGCCAGTAATGGGCTGAAAACGCCTGTTTTGGGACTCTGCAGAGAAAGTGTTTGCAGACTGCTGAATCCACACACGGGTTTAACTCTGGAAGTTGAGTGCACACATTGACAACCGGTCTGTTAGATAGCTGCGTTTTGGATTTAGAAGCAGATATTTTCCTGTGCATACTGCTGTTTCTTCCATATGCCGGTAATGCGCTGAAAACGCCCGTTTTGGGACTCTGCAGAGAAAGTGTTTGCAGACTGCTGAATCCACACACGGGTTTAACTCTGGAAGTTGAGTGCACACATTGACAACCGTTCTGTTAGATTGCTGCGTTTTGGATTTAGAAGCAGATATTTCCCTGGGCTTACTGCTGTTTCTTCCATATGCCGGTAATGGGCTGAAAACACCTGTTTTGGGACTCTGCAGAGAAAGTGTTTGCTGACTGCTGAATCCAGACACGGGTTTAACTGTGGATGTTGAGTGCACACATTGACAACCGTTCTCTTTGATAGCTGCGTTTTGGATTTAGAAGCAGATATTTCCCTGGGCTTACTGCTGTTTCTTCCATATGCCGTTAATGGGGTGAAAACGCCTGGTTTGGGACTCTGCAGAGAAAGTGTTTGCAGACTGCTGAATCCACACATGGGTTTAACTCTGGAAGTTGAGTGCACACATTGACAACCGTTCTGTTAGATAGCTGCGTTTTGGATTTAGAAGCAGATATTTCCCTGGGCTTACTGCTGTTTCTTCCATATGCCGGTAATGGGCTGAAAACGCCTGTTTTGGGACGCGGCAGAGAAATTGTTTGCCGACTGCTGAATCCACACACGGGTTTAACTCTGGAAGTTGAGTGCACACATTGACAACCGTTCTGTTAGATAGCTGCGTTTTGGATTTAGAAGCAGATATTTCCCTGTGCTTACTGCTGTTTCTTCCCTATGCCGATAATGGGCTGAAAACGCCTGTTTTGGGACTCTGCAGAGAAAGTGTTTGCAGACTGCTGAATCCACACACGGGTTTAACTCTGGAAGTTGAGTGCACACATTGACAACCGTTCTGTTAGATAGCTGCGTTTTGGATTTAGAAGCAGATATTTCCCTGGGCTTACTGCTGTTTCTTCCAAATGCCGGTAATGGGCTGAAAACGCCTGTTTTGGGACTCTGCAGAGAAAGTGTTTGCAGACTGCTGAATCCACACACGGGTTTAACTCTGGAAGTTGAGTGCACACATTGACAACTGTTCTGTTAGATAGCTGCGTTTTGGATTTAGAAGCAGAGATTTCCCTGTGCTTACTGCTGTTTCTTCCATATGCCGGTAATGGGCTGAAAACGCCTGTTTTGGGACTCTGCAGAGAAAGTGTTTGCAGACTGCTGAATCCACACACGGGTTTAACTGTGGAAGTTGAGTGCACACATTGACAACCGTTCTGTTAGATAGCTGCGTTTTGGATTTAGAAGCAGATATTTCCCTGTGCTTACTGCTGTTTCTTCCATATGCCGGTAATGGGCTGAAAACGCCTGTTTTGGGACTCTGCAGAGAAAGTGTTTGCAGACTGCTGAATCCACACACGGGTTTAACTCTGGAAGTTGAGTGCACACTTTGACAACCGTTCTGTTAGATAGCTGCGTTTTGGATTTAGAAGCAGATATTTCCCTGTGCTTACTGCTGTTTCTTCCATATGCCGGTAATGGGCTGAAAACGCCTGTTTTAGGACTCTGCAGAGAAAGTGTTTGCAGACTGCTGAATCCACACACGGGTTTAACTCTGGAAGTTGAGTGCACACATTGACAACCGTTCTGTTAGATAGCTGCGTTTTGGATTTAGAAGCAGATATTTCCCTGTGCTGACTGCTGTTTCTTCCATATGCCGGTAATGGGCTGAAAACGCCTGTTTTGGGACTCTGCAGAGAAAGTGTTTGCAGACTGCTGAATCCACACACGGGTTTAACTCTGGAAGTTGAGTGCACACATTGACAACCGTTCTGTTAGATAGCTGCGTTTTGGATTTAGAAGCAGATATTTCCCTGTGCTTACTGCTGTTTCTTCCATATGCCGGTAATGGGCTGAAAACGCCTGTTTTGGGACTCTGCAGAGAAAGTGTTTGCAGACTGCGGAATCCACACTGGTTTAACTCTGGAAGTTGAGTGCACACATTGACAACCGTTCTGTTAGATAGCTGCGTTTTGGATTTAGAAGCAGAGATTTCCCTGTGCTGACTGCTGTTTCTTCCATATGCCGGTAATGGGCTGAAAACGCCTGTTTTGGGACTCTGCAGAGAAAGTGTTTGCAGACTGCTGAATCCACACACGGGTTTAACTCTGGAAGTTGAGTGCACACATTGACAACCGTTCTGTTAGATAGCTGCGTTTTGGATTTAGAAGCAGATATTTCCCTGTGCTTACTGCTGTTTCTTCCATATGCCGGTAATGGGCTGAAAACGCCTGTTTTGGGACTCTGCAGAGAAAGTGTTTGCAGACTGCTGAATCCACACACGGGTTTAACTCTGGAAGTTGAGTGCACACATTGACAACCGTTCTGTTAGATAGCTGCGTTTTGGATTTAGAAGCAGATATTTCCCTGGGCTTACTGCTGTTTCTTCCATATGCCGGTAATGGGCTGAAAACGCCTGTTTTGGGACTCTGCAGAGAAAGTGTTTGCAGACTGCTGAATCCACACACGGGTTTAACTCTGGAAGTTGAGTGCACACATTGACAACCGTTCTGTTAGATAGCTGCGTTTTGGATTTAGAAGCAGAGATTTCCCTGTGCTTACTGCTGTTTCTTCCATATGCCGGTAATGGGCTGAAAACGCCTGTTTTGGGACTCTGCAGAGAAAGTGTTTGCAGACTGCTGAATCCACACACGGGTTTAACTCTGGAAGTTGAGTGCACACATTGACAACCGTTCTGTTAGATAGCTGCGTTTTGGATTTAGAAGCAGATATTTCCCTGTGCTGACTGCTGTTTCTTCCATATGCCGGTAATGGGCTGAAAACGCCTGTTTTGGGACTCTGCAGAGAAAGTGTTTGCAGACTGCTGAATCCACACACGGGTTTAACTCTGGAAGTTGAGTGCACACATTGACAACTGTTCTGTTAGATAGCTGCGTTTTGGATTTAGAAGCAGATATTTCCCTGTGCTTACTGCTGTTTCTTCCATATGCCGGTAATGGGCTGAAAACGCCTGTTTTGGGACTCTGCAGAGAAAGTGTTTGCAGACTGCTGAATCCACACACGGGTTTAACTCTGGAAGTTGAGTGCACACATTGACAACCGTTCTGTTAGATAGCTGCGTTTTGGATTTAGAAACAGATATTTCCCTGTGCTGACTGCTGTTTCTTCCATATGCCGGTAATGGGCTGAAAACGCCTGTTTTGGCACTCTGCAGAGAAAGTGTTTGCAGACTGCGGAATCCACACACGGGTTTAACTCTGGAAGTTGAGTGCACACATTGACAACCGTTCTGTTAGATAGCTGCGTTTTGGATTTAGAAGCAGAGATTTCCCTGTGCTGACTGCTGTTTCTTCCATATGCCGGTAATGGGCTGAAAACGCCTGTTTTGGGACTCTGCAGAGAAAGTGTTTGCAGACTGCTGAATCCACACACGGGTTTAACTCTGGAAGTTGAGTGCACCCATTGACAACCGTTCTGTTAGATAGCTGCGTTTTGGATTTAGAAGCAGATATTTCCCTGTGCTGACTGCTGTTTCTTCCATATGCCGGTAATGGGCTGAAAACGCCTGTTTTGGGACTCTGCAGAGAAAGTGTTTGCAGACTGCTGAATCCACACACGGGTTTAACTCTGGAAGTTGAGTGCACACATTGACAACCGTTCTGTTAGATAGCTGCGTTTTGGATTTAGAAGCAGATATTTCCCTGTGCTTACTGCTGTTTCTTCCATATGCCGGTAATGGGCTGAAAACGCCTGTTTTGGGACTCTGCAGAGAAAGTGTTTGCAGACTGCTGAATCCACACACGGATTTAACTCTGGAAGTTGAGTGCACACATTGACAACCGTTCTGTTAGATAGCTGCGTTTTGGATTTAGAAGCAGATATTTCCCTGTGCTTACTGCTGTTTCTTCCATATGCCGGTAATGGGCTGAAAACGCCTGTTTTGGGACTCTGCAGAGAAAGTGTTTGCAGACTGCTGAATCCACACACGGGTTTAACTCTGGAAGTTGAGTGCACACATTGACAACCGTTCTGTTAGATAGCTGCGTTTTGGATTTAGAAGCAGATATTTCCCTGTGCTGACTGCTGTTTCTTCCATATGGCGGTAATGGGCTGAAAACGCCTGTTTTGGGACTCTGCAGAGAAAGTGTTTGCAGACTGCTGAATCCACACACGGGTTTAACTCTGGAAGTTGAGTGCACACATTGACAACCGTTCTGTTAGATAGCTGCGTTTTGGATTTAGAAGCAGATATTTCCCTGTGCTTACTGCTGTTTCTTCCATATGCCGGTAATGGGCTGAAAACGCCTGTTTTGGGACTCTGCAGAGAAAGTGTTTGCAGACTGCTGAATTCACACACGGGTTTAACTCTGGAAGTTGAGTGCACACATTGACAACCGTTCTGTTAGATAGCTGCGTTTTGGATTTAGAAGCAGATATTTCCCTGTGCTTACTGCTGTTTCTTCCATATGCCGGTAATGGGCTGAAAACGCCTGTTTTGGGACTCTGCAGAGAAAGTGTTTGCAGACTGCTGAATCCACACACGGGTTTAATTCTGGAAGTTGAGTGCACACATTGACAACCGTTCTGTTAGATAGCTGCGTTTTGGATTTAGAAGCAGATATTTCCCTGGGCTTACTGCTGTTTCTTCCATATGCCGGTAATGGGCTGAAAACGCCTGTTTTGGGACTCTGCAGAGAAAGTGTTTGCAGACTGCTGAATCCACACACGGGTTTAACTGTGGAAGTTGAGTGCACACATTGACAACCGTTCTGTTAGATAGCTGCGTTTTGGATTTAGAAGCAGATATTTTCCTGTGCTTACTGCTGTTTCTTCCATATGCCGGTAATGGGCTGAAAACGCCTGTTTTGGGACTCTGCAGAGAAAGTGTTTGCAGACTGCTGAATCCACACACGGGTTTAACTGTGGAAGTTGAGTGCACACATTGACAACCGTTCTGTTAGATAGCTGCGTTTTGGATTTAGAAGCAGATATTTCCCTGGGCTTACTGCTGTTTCTTCCATATGCCGGTAATGGGCTGAAAACGCCTGTTTTGGGACGCTGCAGAGAAAGTGTTTGCAGACTGCTGAATCCACACACGGGTTTAACTGTGGAATTTGAGTGCACACATTGACAACCGTTCTGTTATATAGCTGCGTTTTGTATTTAGAAGCAGATATTTCCCTGTGCTTACTGCTGTTTCTTCCATATGCCGGTAATGGGCTGAAAACGCCTGTTTTGGGACTCTGCAGAGAAAGTGTTTGCAGACTGCTGAATCCACACACGGGTTTAACTCTGGAAGTTGAGTGCACACATTGACACCCGTTCTGTTAGATAGCTGCGTTTTGGATTGAGAAGCAGATATTTCCCTGTGCTGACAGCTGTTTCTTCCATATGCCGGTAATGGGCTGAAAACGCCTGTTTTGGGACTCTGCAGAGAAAGTGTTTGCAGACTGCTGAATCCACACACGGGTTTAACTCTGGAAGTTGAGTGCACACATTGACAACCGTTCTGTTAGATAGCTGCGTTTTGAATTTAGAAGTAGATATTTCCCTGTGCTTACTGCTGTTTCTTCCATATGCCGGTAATGGGCTGAAAACGCCTGTTTTGGGACTCTGCAGAGAAAGTGTTTGCAGACTGCTGAATCCACACACAGGTTTAACTATGGAAGTTGAGTGCACACATTGACAACCGTTCTGTTAGATAGCTGCGTTTTGGATTTAGAAGCAGATATTTCCCTGGGCTTACTGCTGTTTCTTCCATATGCCGGTAATGGGCTGAAAACGCCTGTTTTGGGACTCTGCAGAGAAAGTGTTTGCAGACTGCTGAATCTACACACGGGTTTAACTGTGGAAGTTGAGTGCACACATTGACAACCGTTCTCTAGATAGCTGCGTTTTGGATTTAGAAGCAGATATTTCCCTGGGCTTACTGCTGTTTCTTCCATATGCCGGTAATGGGCTGAAAACGCCTGTTTTGGGACTCTGCAGAGAAAGTGTTTGCAGACTGCTGAATCCACACACGGGTTTAACTCTGGAAGTTGAGTGCACACATTGACAACCGTTCTGTTAGATAGCTGCGTTTTGGATTTAGAAGCAGAGATTTTCCTGTGCTTACTGCTGTTTCTTCCATATGCCGGTAATGGGCTGAAAACGCCTGTTTTGGGACTCTGCAGAGAAAGTGTTTGCAGACTGCTGAATCCACACACGGGTTTAACTGTGGAAGTTGAGTGCACACATTGACAACCGTTCTGTTAGATAGCTGCGTTTTGGATTTAGAAGCAGATATTTCCCTGTGCTTACTGCTGTTTCTTCCATATGCCGCTAAAGGGCTGAAAACGCCTGTTTTGGGACGCTGCAGAGAAATTGTTTGCAGACTGCTGAATCCACACACGGGTTTAACTCTGGAAGTTGAGTGCACACATTGACAACCGTTCTGTTAGATAGCTGCGTTTTGGATTTAGAAGCAGATATTTCCCTGTGCTTACTGCTGTTTCTTCCCTATGCCGGTAATGGGCTGAAAACGCCTGTTTTGGGACTCTGCAGAGAAAGTGTTTGCAGACTGCTGAATCCACACACGGGTTTAACTCTGGAAGTTGAGTGCACACATTGACAACCGTTCTGTTAGATAGCTGCGTTTTGGATTTAGAAGCAGATATTTCCCTTGGCTTACTGCTGTTTCTTCCAAATGCCGGTAATGGGCTGAAAACGCTTGTTTTGGGACTCTGCAGAGAAAGTGTTTGCAGACTGCTGAATCCACACACGGGTTTAACTCTGGAAGTTGAGTGCACACATTGACAACCGTTCTGTTAGATAGCTGCGTTTTGGATTTAGAAGCAGAGATTTCCCTGTGCTTACTGCTGTTTCTTCCATATGCCTGTAATCGGCTGAAAACGCCTGTTTTGGGACTCTGCAGAGAAAGTGTTTGCAGACTGCTGAATCCACACACGGGTTTAACTGTGGAAGTTGAGTGCACACATTGACAACCGTTCTGTTAGATAGCTGCGTTTTGGATTTAGAAGCAGATATTTCCCTGTGCTTACTGCTGTTTCTTCCATATGCCGGTAATGGGCTGAAAACGCCTGTTTTGGGACTCTGCAGAGAAAGTGTTTGCAGACTGCTGAATCCACACACGGGTTTAACTCTGGAAGTTGAGTGCACACATTGACAACCGTTCTGTTAGATAGCTGCGTTTTGGATTTAGAAGCAGATATTTCCCTGTGCTTACTGCTGTTTCTTCCATATGCCGGTAATGGGCTGAAAACGCCTGTTTTGGGACTCTGCAGAGAAAGTGTTTGCAGACTGCTGAATCCACACACGGGTTTAACTCTGGAAGTTGAGTGCACACTTTGACAACCGTTCTGTTAGATAGCTGCGTTTTGGATTTAGAAGCAGATATTTTCCTGTGCTTACTGCTGTTTCTTCCATATGCCGGTAATGGGCTGAAAACGCCTGTTTTGGGACTCTGCAGAGAAAGTGTTTGCAGACTGCTGAATACACACACGGGTTTAACTGTGGAAGTTGAGTGCACACATTGACAACCGTTCTGTTAGATAGCTGCGTTTTGGATTTAGAAGCAGATATTTCCCTGTGCTTACTGCTGTTTCTTCCATATGCCGGTAATGGGCTGAAAACGCCTGTTTTGGGACTCTGCAGAGAAAGTGTTTGCAGACTGCTGAATCCACACACGGGTTTAACTCTGGAAGTTGAGTGCACACATTGACAACCGTTCTGTTAGATAGCTGCGTTTTGGATTTAGAAGCAGAGATTTCCCTGTGCTTACTGCTGTTTCTTCCATATTCCGGTAATCGGCTGAAATCGCCTGTTTTGGGACTCTGCAGAGAAAGTGTTTGCAGACTGCTGAATCCACACACGGGTTTAACTCTGGAAGTTGAGTGCACACATTGACAACCGTTCTGTTAGATAGCTGCGTTTTGGATTTAGAAGCAGAGATTTCCCTGTGCTTACTGCTGTTTCTTCCATATGCCGGTAATGGGCTGAAAACGCCTGTTTTGGGACTCTGCAGAGAAAGTGTTTGCAGACTGCTGAATCCACACACGGGTTTAACTCTGGAAGTTGAGTGCACACATTGACAACCGTTCTGTTAGATAGCTGCGTTTTGGATTTAGAAGCAGATATTTCCCTGGGCTTACTGCTGTTTCTTCCATATGCCGGTAATGGGCAGAAAACGCCTGTTTTGGGACTCTGCAGAGAAAGTGTTTGCAGACTGCTGAATCCACACACGGGTTTAACTCTGGAAGTTGAGTGCACACATTGACAACCGTTCTGTTAGATAGCTGCGTTTTGGATTTAGAAGCAGATATTTCCCTGTGCTGACTGCTGTTTCTTCCATATGCCGGTAATGGGCTGAAAACGCCTGTTTTGGGACTCTGCAGAGAAAGTGTTTGCAGACTGCTGAATCCACACACGGGTTTAACTGTGGAAGTTGAGTGCACACATTGACAACCGTTCTGTTAGATAGCTGCGTTTTGGATTTAGAAGCAGATATTTCCCTGGGCTTACTGCTCTTTCTTCCATATGCCGGTAATGGGCTGAAAACGCCTGTTTTGGGACGCTGCAGAGAAAGTGTTTGCAGACTGCTGAATCCACACACGGGTTTAACTCTGGAAGTTGAGTGCACACATTGACAACCGTTCTGTTAGATAGCTGCGTTTTGGATTTAGAAGCAGATATTTCCCTGTGCTTACTGCTGTTTCTTCCATATGCCGGTAATGGGCTGAAAACGCCTGTTTTGGGACTCTGCAGAGAAAGTGTTTGCAGACTGCTGAATCCACACACGGGTTTAACTCTGGAAGTTGAGTGCACACATTGACAACCGTTCTGTTAGATAGCTGCGTTTTGAATTTAGAAGTCGATATTTCCCTGTGCTTACTGCTGTTTCTTCCATATGCCGGTAATGGGCTGAAAACGCCTGTTTTGGGACTCTGCAGAGAAAGTGTTTGCAGACTGCTGAATCCACACACAGGTTTAACTCTGGAAGTTGAGTGCACACATTGACAACCGTTCTGTTAGATAGCTGCGTTTTGGATTTAGAAGCAGATATTTCCCTGGGCTTACTGCTGTTTCTTCCATATGCCGGTAATGGGCTGAAAACGCCTGTTTTGGGACTCTGCAGAGAAAGTGTTTGCAGACTGCTGAATCTACACACGGGTTTAACTGTGGAAGTTGAGTGCACACATTGACAACCGTTCTCTAGATAGCTGCGTTTTGGATTTAGAAGCAGATATTTCCCTGTGCTTACTGCTGTTTCTTCCATATGCCGGTAATGGGCTGAAAACGCCTGTTTTGGGACTCTGCAGAGAAAGTGTTTGCAGACTGCTGAATCCACACACGGGTTTAACTCTGGAAGTTGAGTGCACACATTGACAACCGTTCTGTTAGATAGCTGCGTTTTGAATTTAGAAGTCGATATTTCCCTGTGCTTACTGCTGTTTCTTCCATATGCCGGTAATGGGCTGAAAACGCCTGTTTTGGGACTCTGCAGAGAAAGTGTTTGCAGACTGCTGAATCCACACACAGGTTTAACTCTGGAAGTTGAGTGCACACATTGACAACCGTTCTGTTAGATAGCTGCGTTTTGGATTTAGAAGCAGATATTTCCCTGGGCTTACTGCTGTTTCTTCCATATGCCGGTAATGGGCTGAAAACGCCTGTTTTGGGACTCTGCAGAGAAAGTGTTTGCAGACTGCTGAATCTACACACGGGTTTAACTGTGGAAGTTGAGTGCACACATTGACAACCGTTCTCTAGATAGCTGCGTTTTGGATTTAGAAGCAGATATTTCCCTGGGCTTACTGCTGTTTCTTCCATATGCCGGTAATGGGCTGAAAACGCCTGTTTTGGGACTCTGCAGAGAAAGTGTTTGCAGACTGCTGAATCCACACACGGGTTTAACTGTGGAAGTTGAGTGCACACATTGACAACCGTTCTGTTAGATAGGTGCGTTTTGGATTTAGAAGCAGATATTTTCCTGTGCTTACTGCTGTTTCTTCCATATGCCGGTAATGGGCTGAAAACGCCTGTTTTGGGACTCTGCAGAGAAAATGTTTGCAGACTGCTGAATCCACACACGGGTTTAACTGTGGAAGTTGAGTGCACACATTGACAACCGTTCTGTTAGATAGCTGCGTTTTGGATTTAGAAGCAGATATTTCCCTGTGCTTACTGCTGTTTCTTCCATATGCCGCTAATGGGCTGAAAACGCCTGTTTTGGGACGCTGCAGAGAAATTGTTTGCAGACTGCTGAATCCACACACGGGTTTAACTCTGGAAGTTGAGTGCACACATTGACAACCGTTCTGTTAGATAGCTGCGTTTTGGATTTAGAAGCAGAGATTTCCCTGTGCTTACTGCTGTTTCTTCCCTATGCCGGTAATGGGCTGAAAACGCCTGTTTTGGGACTCTGCAGAGAAAGTGTTTGCAGACTGCTGAATCCACACACGGGTTTAACTCTGGAAGTTGAGTGCACACATTGACAACCGTTCTGTTAGATAGCTGCGTTTTGGATTTAGAAGCAGATATTTCCCTTGGCTTACTGCTGTTTCTTCCAAATGCCGGTAATGGGCTGAAAACGCCTGTTTTGGGACTCTGCAGAGAAAGTGTTTGCAGACTGCTGAATCCACACACGGGTTTAACTCTGGAAGTTGAGTGCACACATTGACAACCGTTCTGTTAGATAGCTGCGTTTTGGATTTAGAAGCAGAGATTTCCCTGTGCTTACTGCTGTTTCTTCCATATGCCTGTAATCGGCTGAAAACGCCTGTTTTGGGACTCTGCAGAGAAAGTGTTTGCAGACTGCTGAATCCACACACGGGTTTAACTGTGGAAGTTGAGTGCACACATTGACAACCGTTCTGTTAGATAGCTGCGTTTTGGATTTAGAAGCAGATATTTCCCTGGGCTTACTGCTGTTTCTTCCATATGCCGGTAATGGGCTGAAAACGCCTGTTTTGGGACTCTGCAGAGAAAGTGTTTGCAGACTGCTGAATCTACACACGGGTTTAACTGTGGAAGTTGAGTGCACACATTGACAACCGTTCTCTAGATAGCTGCGTTTTGGATTTAGAAGCAGATATTTCCCTGGGCTTACTGCTGCTTCTTCCATATGCCGGTAATGGGCTGAAAACGCCTGTTTTGGGACTCTGCAGAGAAAGTGTTTGCAGACTGCTGAATCCACACACGGGTTTAACTGTGGAAGTTGAGTGCACACATTGACAACCGTTCTGTTAGATAGCTGCGTTTTGGATTTAGAAGCAGATATTTTCCTGTGCTTACTGCTGTTTCTTCCATATGCCGGTAATGGGCTGAAAACGCCTGTTTTGGGACTCTGCAGAGAAAGTGTTTGCAGACTGCTGAATCCACACACGGGTTTAACTGTGGAAGTTGAGTGCACACATTGACAACCGTTCTGTTAGATAGCTGCGTTTTGGATTTAGAAGCAGATATTTCCCTGTGCTTACTGCTGTTTCTTCCATATGCCGCTAATGGGCTGAAAACGCCTGTTTTGGGACGCTGCAGAGAAATTGTTTGCAGACTGCTGAATCCACACACGGGTTTAACTCTGGAAGTTGAGTGCACACATTGACAACCGTTCTGTTAGATAGCTGCGTTTTGGATTTAGAAGCAGATATTTCCCTGTGCTTACTGCTGTTTCTTCCCTATGCCGGTAATGGGCTGAAAACGCCTGTTTTGGGACTCTGCAGAGAAAGTGTTTGCAGACTGCTGAATCCACACACGGGTTTAACTCTGGAAGTTGAGTGCACACATTGACAACCGTTCTGTTAGATAGCTGCGTTTTGGATTTAGAAGCAGATATTTCCCTTGGCTTACTGCTGTTTCTTCCAAATGCCGGTAATGGGCTGAAAACGCCTGTTTTGGGACTCTGCAGAGAAAGTGTTTGCAGACTGCTGAATCCACACACGGGTTTAACTCTGGAAGTTGAGTGCACACATTGACAACCGTTCTGTTAGATAGCTGCGTTTTGGATTTAGAAGCAGAGATTTCCCTGTGCTTACTGCTGTTTCTTCCATATGCCTGTAATCGGCTGAAAACGCCTGTTTTGGGACTCTGCAGAGAAAGTGTTTGCAGACTGCTGAATCCACACACGGGTTTAACTGTGGAAGTTGAGTGCACACATTGACAACCGTTCTGTTAGATAGCTGCGTTTTGGATTTAGAAGCAGATATTTCCCTGTGCTTACTGCTGTTTCTTCCATATGCCGGTAATGGGCTGAAAACGCCTGTTTTGGGACTCTGCAGAGAAAGTGTTTGCAGACTGCTGAATCCACACACGGGTTTAACTCTGGAAGTTGAGTGCACACATTGACAACCGTTCTGTTAGATAGCTGCGTTTTGGATTTAGAAGCAGATATTTCCCTGTGCTTACTGCTGTTTCTTCCATATGCCGGTAATGGGCTGAAAACGCCTGTTTTGGGACTCTGCAGAGAAAGTGTTTGCAGACTGCTGAATCCACACACGGGTTTAACTCTGGAAGTTGAGTGCACACTTTGACAACCGTTCTGTTAGATAGCTGCGTTTTGGATTTAGAAGCAGATATTTTCCTGTGCTTACTGCTGTTTCTTCCATATGCCGGTAATGGGCTGAAAACGCCTGTTTTGGGACTCTGCAGAGAAAGTGTTTGCAGACTGCTGAATCCACACACCGGTTTAACTCTGGAAGTTGAGTGCACACATTGACAACCGTTCTGTTAGATAGCTGCGTTTTGGATTTAGAAGCAGAGATTTCCCTGTGCTTACTGCTGTTTCTTCCATATTCCGGTAATCGGCTGAAATCGCCTGTTTTGGGACTCTGCAGAGAAAGTGTTTGCAGACTGCTGAATCCACACACGGGTTTAACTGTGGAAGTTGAGTGCACACATTGACAACCGTTCTGTTAGATACCTGCGTTTTGGATTTAGAAGCAGAGATTTCCCTGTGCTTACTGCTGTTTCTTCCATATGCCGGTAATGGGCTGAAAACGCCTGTTTTGGGACTCTGCAGAGAAAGTGTTTGCAGACTGCTGAATCCACACACGGGTTTAACTCTGGAAGTTGAGTGCACACATTGACAACCGTTCTGTTAGATAGCTGCGTTTTGGATTTAGAAGCAGATATTTCCCTGGGCTTACTGCTGTTTCTTCCATATGCCGGTAATGGGCAGAAAACGCCTGTTTTGGGACTCTGCAGAGAAAGTGTTTGCAGACTGCTGAATCCACACACGGGTTTAACTCTGGAAGTTGAGTGCACACATTGACAACCGTTCTGTTAGATAGCTGCGTTTTGGATTTAGAAGCAGATATTTCCCTGTGCTGACTGCTGTTTCTTCCATATGCCGGTAATGGGCTGAAAACGCCTGTTTTGGGACTCTGCAGAGAAAGTGTTTGCAGACTGCTGAATCCACACACGGGTTTAACTCTGGAAGTTGAGTGCACACATTGACAACCGTTCTGTTAGATAGCTGCGTTTTGGATTTAGAAGCAGATATTTCCCTGTGCTTACTGCTGTTTGTTCCATATGCCGGTAATGGGCTGAAAACGCCTGTTTTGGGACTCTGCAGAGAAAGTGTTTGCAGACTGCTGAATCCACACACGGGTTTAACTGTGGAAGTTGAGTGCACACATTGACAACCGTTCTGTTAGATAGCTGCGTTTTGGATTTAGAAGCAGATATTTCCCTGTGCTGACTGCTGTTTCTTCCGTATGCCTGTAATGGGCTGAAAACGCCTGTTTTGGGACTCTGCAGAGAAAGTGTTTGCAGACTGCTGAATCCACACACGGGTTTAACTCTGGAAGTTGAGTGCACACATTGACAACCGTTCTGTTAGATAGCTGCGTTTTGGATTTAGAGCAGATATTTCCCTGTGCTTACTGCTGTTTCTTCCATATGCCGGTAATGGGCTGAAAACGCCTGTTTTGGGACTCTGCAGAAAAAGTGTTTGTAGACTGCTGAATCCACACACGGGTTTAACTCTGGAAGTTGAGTGCACACATTGACAACCGTTCTGTTAGATAGCTGCGTTTTGGATTTAGAAGCAGAGATTTCCCTGTGCTTACTGCTGTTTCTTCCATATGCCGGTAATGGGCTGAAAACGCCTGTTTTGGGACTCTGCAGAGAAAGTTTTTGCAGACTGCTGAATCCACACACGGGTTTAACTCTGGAAGTTGAGTGCACACATTGACAACCGTTCTGTTAGATAACTGCGTTTTGGATTTAGAAGCAGATATTTCCCTGGGCTTACTGCTGTTTCTTCCATATGCCGGTAATGGGCTGAAAACCCCTGGTTTGCGACTCTGCAGAGAAAGTGCTTGCAGACTGCTGAATCCACACACGGGTTTAACTCTGGAAGTTGAGTGCACACATTGACAACCGTTCTGTTAGATAGCTGCGTTTTGGATTTAGAAGCAGAGATTTCCCTGTGCTGACTGCTGTTTCTTCCATATGCCGGTAATGGGCTGAAAACGCCTGTTTTGGGACTCTGCAGAGAAAGTGTTTGCAGACTGCTGAATCCACACACGGGTTTAACTCTGGAAGTTGAGTGCACACATTGACAACCGTTCTGTTAGATAGCTGCGTTTTGGATTTAGAAGCAGATATTTCCCTGTGCTTACTGCTGTTTCTTCCATATGCCGGTAATGGGCTGAAAACGCCTGGTTTGGGACTCTGCAGAGAAAGTGTTTGCAGACTGCTGAATCCACACACGGGTTTAACTCTGGAAGTTGAGTGCACACATTGACAACCGTTCTGTTAGATAGCTGCGTTTTGGATTTAGAAGCAGATATTTCCCTGGGCTTACTGCTGTTTCTTCCATATGCCGGTAATGGGCTGAAAACGCCTGTTTTGGGACTCTGCAGAGAAAGTGTTTGCAGACTGCTGAATCCACACACGGGTTTAACTCTGGAAGTTGAGTGCACACATTGACAACCGTTCTGTTAGATAGCTGCGTTTTGGATTTAGAAGCAGATATTTCCCTGGGCTTACTGCTGTTTCTTCCATATGCCGGTAATGGGCTGAAAACGCCTGTTTTGGGACTCTGCAGAGAAAGTGTTTGCAGACTGCTGAATCCACACACGGGTTTAACTCTGGAAGTTGAGTGCACACATTGACAACCGTTCTGTTAGATAGCTGCGTTTTGGATTTAGAAGCAGATATTTCCCTGGGCTGACTGCTGTTTCTTCCATATGCCGGTAATGGGCTGAAAACGCCTGTTTTGGGACTCTGCAGAGAAAGTGTTTGCAGACTGCTGAATCCACACACGGGTTTAACTCTGGAAGTTGAGTGCACACATTGACAACCGTTCTGTTAGATAGCTGCGTTTTGGATTTAGAAGCAGATATTTCCCTGTGCTGACTGCTGTTTCTTCCATATGCCGGTAATGGGCTGAAAACGCCTGTTTTGGGACTCTGCAGAGAAAGTGTTTGCAGACTGCTGAATCCACACACGGGTTTAACTCTGGAAGTTGAGTGCACACATTGACAACTGTTCTGTTAGATAGCTGCGTTTTGGATTTAGAAGCAGATATTTCCCTGTGCTTACTGCTGTTTCTTCCATATGCCGGTAATGGGCTGAAAACGCCTGTTTTGGGACTCTGCAGAGAAAGTGTTTGCAGACTGCTGAATCCACACACGGGTTTAACTCTGGAAGTTGAGTGCACACATTGACAACCGTTCTGTTAGATAGCTGCATTTTGGATTTAGAAACAGATATTTCCCTGTGCTGACTGCTGTTTCTTCCATATGCCGGTAATGGGCTGAAAACGCCTGTTTTGGCACTCTGCAGAGAAAGTGTTTGCAGACTGCGGAATCCACACACGGGTTTAACTCTGGAAGTTGAGTGCACACATTGACAACCGTTCTGTTAGATAGCTGCGTTTTGGATTTAGAAGCAGATATTTCCCTGTGCTGACTGCTGTTTCTTCCATATGCCGGTAATGGGCTGAAAACGCCTGTTTTGGGACTCTGCAGAGAAAGTGTTTGCAGACTGCTGAATCCACACACGGGTTTAACTCTGGAAGGTGAGTGCACACATTGACAACCGTTCTGTTAGATAGCTGCGTTTTGGATTTAGAAGCAGATATTTCCCTGTGCTTACTGCTGTTTCTTCCATATGCCGGTAATGGGCTGAAAACGCCTGTTTTGGGACTCTGCAGAGAAAGTGTTTGCAGACTGCTGAATCCACACACGGGTTTAACTCTGGAAGTTGAGTGCACACATTGACAACCGTTCTGTTAGATAGCTGCGTTTTGGATTTAGAAGCAGATATTTCCCTGTGCTTACTGCTGTTTCTTCAATATGCCGGTAATGGGCTGAAAACGCCTGTTTTGGGACTCTGCAGAGAAAGTGTTTGCAGACTGCTGAATCCACACACGGGTTTAACTCTGGAAGTTGAGTGCACACATTGACAACCGTTCTGTTAGATAGCTGCGTTTTGGATTTAGAAGCAGATATTTCCCTGTGCTTACTGCTGTTTCTTCCATATGCCGGTAATGGGCTGAAAACGCCTGTTTTGGGACTCTGCAGAGAAAGTGTTTGCAGACTGCTGAATCCACACACGGGTTTAACTCTGGAAGTTGAGTGCACACATTGACAACCGTTCTGTTAGATAGCTGCGTTTTGGATTTAGAAGCAGATATTTCCCTGGGCTTACTGCTGTTTCTTCCATATGCCGGTAATGGGCTGAAAACGCCTGTTTTGGGACTCTGCAGAGAAAGTGTTTGCAGACTGCTGAATCCACACACGGGTTTAACTCTGGAAGTTGAGTGCACACATTGACAACCGTTCTGTTAGATAGCTGCGTTTTGGATTTAGAAGCAGATATTTCCCTGTGCTTACTGCTGTTTCTTCCATATGCCGGTAATGGGCTGAAAACGCCTGTTTTGGGACTCTGCAGAGAAAGTGTTTGCAGACTGCTGAATCCACACACGGGTTTAACTCTGGAAGTTGAGTGCACACATTGACAACCGTTCGGTTAGATAGCTGCGTTTTGGATTTAGAAGCAGATATTTCCCTGTGCTTACTGCTGTTTCTTCCATATGCCGGTAATGGGCTGAAAACGCCTGTTTTGGGACTCTGCAGAGAAAGTGTTTGCAGACTGCTGAATCCACACACGGGTTTAATTCTGGAAGTTGAGTGCACACATTGACAACCGTTCTGTTAGATAGCTGCGTTTTGGATTTAGAAGCAGATATTTCCCTGGGCTTACTGCTGTTTCTTCCATATGCCGGTAATGGGCTGAAAACGCCTGTTTTGGGACTCTGCAGAGAAAGTGTTTGCAGACTGCTGAATCCACACACGGGTTTAACTGTGGAAGTTGAGTGCACACATTGACAACCGTTCTGTTAGATAGCTGCGTTTTGGATTTAGAAGCAGATATTTTCCTGTGCTTACTGCTGTTTCTTCCATATGCCGGTAATGGGCTGAAAACGCCTGTTTTGGGACTCTGCAGAGAAAGTGTTTGCAGACTGCTGAATCCACACACGGGTTTAACTGTGGAAGTTGAGTGCACACATTGACAACCGTTCTGTTAGATAGCTGCGTTTTGGATTTAGAAGCAGATATTTCCCTGGGCTTACTGCTGTTTCTTCCATATGCCGCTAATGGGCTGAAAACGCCTGTTTTGGGACGCTGCAGAGAAAGTGTTTGCAGACTGCTGAATCCACACACGGGTTTAACTCTGGAAGTTGAGTGCACACATTGACAACCGTTCTGTTAGATAGCTGCGTTTTGGATTTAGAAGCAGATATTTCCCTGTGCTTACTGCTGTTTCTTCCATATGCCGGTAATGGGCTGAAAACGCCTGTTTTGGGACTCTGCAGAGAAAGTGTTTGCAGACTGCTGAATCCACACACGGGTTTAACTCTGGAAGTTGAGTGCACACATTGACACCCGTTCTGTTAGATAGCTGCGTTTTGGATTGAGAAGCAGATATTTCCCTGTGCTGACTGCTGTTTCTTCCATATGCCGGTAATGGGCTGAAAACGCCTGTTTTGGGACTCTGCAGAGAAAGTGTTTGCAGACTGCTGAATCCACACACGGGTTTAACTCTGGAAGTTGAGTGCACACATTGACAACCGTTCTGTTAGATAGCTGCGTTTTGGATTTAGAAGCAGATATTTCCCTGGGCTTACTGCTGTTTCTTCCATATGCCGGTAATGGGCTGAAAACGCCTGTTTTGGGACTCTGCAGAGAAAGTGTTTGCAGACTGCTGAATCTACACACGGGTTTAACTGTGGAAGTTGAGTGCACACATTGACAACCGTTCTCTAGATAGCTGCGTTTTGGATTTAGAAGCAGATATTTCCCTGGGCTTACTGCTGTTTCTTCCATATGCCGGTAATGGGCTGAAAACGCCTGTTTTGGGACTCTGCAGAGAAAGTGTTTGCAGACTGCTGAATCCACACACGGGTTTAACTGTGGAAGTTGAGTGCACACATTGACAACCGTTCTGTTAGATAGCTGCGTTTTGGATTTAGAAGCAGATATTTTCCTGTGCTTACTGCTGTTTCTTCCATATGCCGGTAATGGGCTGAAAACGCCTGTTTTGGGACTCTGCAGAGAAAGTGTTTGCAGACTGCTGAATCCACACACGGGTTTAACTGTGGAAGTTGAGTGCACACATTGACAACCGTTCTGTTAGATAGCTGCGTTTTGGATTTAGAAGCAGATATTTCCCTGTGCTTACTGCTGTTTCTTCCATATGCCGCTAATGGGCTGAAAACGCCTGTTTTGGGACGCTGCAGAGAAATTGTTTGCAGACTGCTGAATCCACACACGGGTTTAACTCTGGAAGTTGAGTGCACACATTGACAACCGTTCTGTTAGATAGCTGCGTTTTGGATTTAGAAGCAGATATTTCCCTGTGCTTACTGCTGTTTCTTCCATATGCCGGTAATGGGCTGAAAACGCCTGTTTTGGGACTCTGCAGAGAAAGTGTTTGCAGACTGCTGAATCCACACACGGGTTTAACTCTGGAAGTTGAGTGCACACATTGACAACCGTTCTGTTAGATAGCTGCGTTTTGGATTTAGAAGCAGATATTTCCCTTGGCTTACTGCTGTTTCTTCCAAATGCCGGTAATGGGCTGAAAACGCTTGTTTTGGGACTCTGCAGAGAAAGTGGTTGCAGACTGCTGAATCCACACACGGGTTTAACTCTGGAAGTTGAGTGCACACATTGACAACCGTTCTGTTAGATAGCTGCGTTTTGGATTTAGAAGCAGAGATTTCCCTGTGCTTACTGCTGTTTCTTCCATATGCCTGTAATCGGCTGAAAACGCCTGTTTTGGGACTCTGCAGAGAAAGTGTTTGCAGACTGCTGAATCCACACACGGGTTTAACTGTGGAAGTTGAGTGCACACATTGACAACCGTTCTGTTAGATAGCTGCGTTTTGGATTTAGAAGCAGATATTTCCCTGTGCTTACTGCTGTTTCTTCCATATGCCGGTAATGGGCTGAAAACGCCTGTTTTGGGACTCTGCAGAGAAAGTGTTTGCAGACAGCTGAATCCACACACGGGTTTAACTCTGGAAGTTGAGTGCACACATTGACAACCGTTCTGTTAGATAGCTGCGTTTTGGATTTAGAAGCAGATATTTCCCTGTGCTTACTGCTGTTTCTTCCATATGCCGGTAATGGGCTGAAAACGCCTGTTTTGGGACTCTGCAGAGAAAGTGTTTGCAGACTGCTGAATCCACACACGGGTTTAACTCTGGAAGTTGAGTGCACACATTGACACCCGTTCTGTTAGATAGCTGCGTTTTGGATTGAGAAGCAGATATTTCCCTGTGCTGACTGCTGTTTCTTCCATATGCCGGTAATGGGCTGAAAACGCCTGTTTTGGGACTCTGCAGAGAAAGTGTTTGCAGACTGCTGAATCCACACACGGGTTTAACTCTGGAAGTTGAGTGCACACATTGACAACCGTTCTGTTAGATAGCTGCGTTTTGGATTTAGAAGCAGATATTTCCCTGTGCTTACTGCTGTTTCTTCCATATGCCGGTAATGGGCTGAAAACGCCTGTTTTGGGACTCTGCAGAGAAAGTGTTTGCAGACTGCTGAATCCACACACAGGTTTAACTCTGGAAGTTGAGTGCACACATTGACAACCGTTCTGTTAGATAGCTGCGTTTTGGATTTAGAAGCAGATATTTCCCTGGGCTTACTGCTGTTTCTTCCATATGCCGGTAATGGGCTGAAAACGCCTGTTTTGGGACTCTGCAGAGAAAGTGTTTGCAGACTGCTGAATCTACACACGGGTTTAACTGTGGAAGTTGAGTGCACACATTGACAACCGTTCTCTAGATAGCTGCGTTTTGGATTTAGAAGCAGATATTTCCCTGGGCTTACTGCTGTTTCTTCCATATGCCGGTAATGGGCTGAAAACGCCTGTTTTGGGACTCTGCAGAGAAAGTGTTTGCAGACTGCTGAATCAACACACGGGTTTAACTGTGGAAGTTGAGTGCACACATTGACAACCGTTCTGTTAGATAGCTGCGTTTTGGATTTAGAAGCAGATATTTTCCTGTGCTTACTGCTGTTTCTTCCATATGCCGGTAATGGGCTGAAAACGCCTGTTTTGGGACTCTGCAGAGAAAGTGTTTGCAGACTGCTGAATCCACACACGGGTTTAACTGTGGAAGTTGAGTGCACACATTGACAACCGTTCTGTTAGATAGCTGCGTTTTGGATTTAGAAGCAGATATTTCCCTGTGCTTACTGCTGTTTCTTCCATATGCCGCTAATGGGCTGAAAACGCCTGTTTTGGGACGCTGCAGAGAAATTGTTTGCAGACTGCTGAATCCACACACGGGTTTAACTCTGGAAGTTGAGTGCACACATTGACAACCGTTCTGTTAGATAGCTGCGTTTTGGATTTAGAAGCAGATATTTCCCTGTGCTTACTGCTGTTTCTTCCCTATGCCGGTAATGGGCTGAAAACGCCTGTTTTGGGACTCTGCAGAGAAAGTGTTTGCAGACTGCTGAATCCACACACGGGTTTAACTCTGGAAGTTGAGTGCACACATTGACAACCGTTCTGTTAGATAGCTGCGTTTTGGATTTAGAAGCAGATATTTCCCTTGGCTTACTGCTGTTTCTTCCAAATGCCGGTAATGGGCTGAAAACGCTTGTTTTGGGACTCTGCAGAGAAAGTGTTTGCAGACTGCTGAATCCACACACGGGTTTAACTCTGGAAGTTGAGTGCACACATTGACAACCGTTCTGTTAGATAGCTGCGTTTTGGATTTAGAAGCAGAGATTTCCCTGTGCTTACTGCTGTTTCTTCCATATGCCTGTAATCGGCTGAAAACGCCTGTTTTGGGACTCTGCAGAGAAAGTGTTTGCAGACTGCTGAATCCACACACGGGTTTAACTGTGGAAGTTGAGTGCACACATTGACAACCGTTCTGTTAGATAGCTGCGTTTTGGATTTAGAAGCAGATATTTCCCTGTGCTTACTGCTGTTTCTTCCATATGCCGGTAATGGGCTGAAAACGCCTGTTTTGGGACTCTGCAGAGAAAGTGTTTGCAGACTGCTGAATCCACACACGGGTTTAACTCTGGAAGTTGAGTGCACACATTGACAACCGTTCTGTTAGATAGCTGCGTTTTGGATTTAGAAGCAGATATTTCCCTGTGCTTACTGCTGTTTCTTCCATATGCCGGTAATGGGCTGAAAACGCCTGTTTTGGGACTCTGCAGAGAAAGTGTTTGCAGACTGCTGAATCCACACACGGGTTTAACTCTGGAAGTTGAGTGCACACATTGACAACCGTTCTGTTAGATAGCTGCGTTTTGGATTTAGAAGCAGATATTTCCCTGTGCTTACTGCTGTTTCTTCCATATGCCGGTAATGGGCTGAAAACGCCTGTTTCGGGACTCTGCAGAGAAAGTGTTTGCAGACTGCTGAATCCACACACGGGTTTAATTCTGGAAGTTGAGTGCACACATTGACAACCGTTCTGTTAGATAGCTGCGTTTTGGATTTAGAAGCAGATATTTCCCTGTGCTTACTGCTGTTTCTTCCATATGCCGGTAATGGGCTGAAAACGCCTGTTTTGGGACTCTGCAGAGAAAGTGTTTGCAGACTGCTGAATCCACACACGGGTTTAACTGTGGAAGTTGAGTGCACACATTGACAACCGTTCTGTTAGATAGCTGCGTTTTGGATTTAGAAGCAGATATTTTCCTGTGCTTACTGCTGTTTCTTCCATATGCCGGTAATGGGCTGAAAACGCCTGTTTTGGGACTCTGCAGAGAAAGTGTTTGCAGACTGCTGAATCCACACACGGGTTTAACTGTGGAAGTTGAGTGCACACATTGACAACCGTTCTGTTAGATAGCTGCGTTTTGGATTTAGAAGCAGATATTTCCCTGGGCTTACTGCTGTTTCTTCCATATGCCGGTAATGGGCTGAAAACGCCTGTTTTGGGACGCTGCAGAGAAAGTGTTTGCAGACTGCTGAATCCACACACGGGTTTAACTCTGGAAGTTGAGTGCACACATTGACAACCGTTCTGTTAGATAGCTGCGTTTTGGATTTAGAAGCAGATATTTCCCTGTGCTTACTGCTGTTTCTTCCATATGCCGGTAAAGGGCTGAAAACGCCTGTTTTGGGACTCTGCAGAGAAAGTGTTTGCAGACTGCTGAATCCACACACGGGTTTAACTCTGGAAGTTGAGTGCACACATTGACACCCGTTCTGTTAGATAGCTGCGTTTTGGATTGAGAAGCAGATATTTCCCTGTGCTGACTGCTGTTTCTTCCATATGCCGGTAATGGGCTGAAAACGCCTGTTTTGGGACTCTGCAGAGAAAGTGTTTGCAGACTGCTGAATCCACACACGGGTTTAACTCTGGAAGTTGAGTGCACACATTGACAACCGTTCTGTTAGATAGCTGCGTTTTGAATTTAGAAGTAGATATTTCCCTGTGCTTACTGCTGTTTCTTCCATATGCCGGTAATGGGCTGAAAACGCCTGTTTTGGGACTCTGCAGAGAAAGTGTTTGCAGACTGCTGAATCCACACACAGGTTTAACTCTGGAAGTTGAGTGCACACATTGACAACCGTTCTGTTAGATAGCTGCGTTTTGGATTTAGAAGCAGATATTTCCCTGGGCTTACTGCTGTTTCTTCCATATGCCGGTAATGGGCTGAAAACGCCTGTTTTGGGACTCTGCAGAGAAAGTGTTTGCAGACTGCTGAATCTACACACGGGTTTAACTGTGGAAGTTGAGTGCACACATTGACAACCGTTCTCTAGATAGCTGCGTTTTGGATTTAGAAGCAGATATTTCCCTGGGCTTACTGCTGTTTCTTCCATATGCCGGTAATGGGCTGAAAACGCCTGTTTTGGGACTCTGCAGAGAAAGTGTTTGCAGACTGCTGAATCCACACACGGGTTTAACTGTGGAAGTTGAGTGCACACATTGACAACCGTTCTGTTAGATAGCTGCGTTTTGGATTTAGAAGCAGATATTTTCCTGTGCTTACTGCTGTTTCTTCCATATGCCGGTAATGGGCTGAAAACGCCTGTTTTGGGACTCTGCAGAGAAAGTGTTTGCAGACTGCTGAATCCACACACGGGTTTAACTGTGGAAGTTGAGTGCACACATTGACAACCGTTCTGTTAGATAGCTGCGTTTTGGATTTAGAAGCAGATATTTCCCTGTGCTTACTGCTGTTTCTTCCATATGCCGCTAATGGGCTGAAAACGCCTGTTTTGGGACGCTGCAGAGAAATTGTTTGCAGACTGCTGAATCCACACACGGGTTTAACTCTGGAAGTTGAGTGCACACATTGACAACCGTTCTGTTAGATAGCTGCGTTTTGGATTTAGAAGCAGATATTTCCCTGTGCTTACTGCTGTTTCTTCCCTATGCCGGTAATGGGCTGAAAACGCCTGTTTTGGGACTCTGCAGAGAAAGTGTTTGCAGACTGCTGAATCCACACACGGGTTTAACTCTGGAAGTTGAGTGCACACATTGACAACCGTTCTGTTAGATAGCTGCGTTTTGGATTTAGAAGCAGATATTTCCCTTGGCTTACTGCTGTTTCTTCCAAATGCCGGTAATGGGCTGAAAACGCTTGTTTTGGGACTCTGCAGAGAAAGTGTTTGCAGACTGCTGAATCCACACACGGGTTTAACTCTGGAAGTTGAGTGCACACATTGACAACCGTTCTGTTAGATAGCTGCGTTTTGGATTTAGAAGCAGAGATTTCCCTGTGCTTACTGCTGTTTCTTCCATATGCCTGTAATCGGCTGAAAACGCCTGTTTTGGGACTCTGCAGAGAAAGTGTTTGCAGACTGCTGAATCCACACACGGGTTTAACTGTGGAAGTTGAGTGCACACATTGACAACCGTTCTGTTAGATAGCTGCGTTTTGGATTTAGAAGCAGATATTTCCCTGTGCTTACTGCTGTTTCTTCCATATGCCGGTAATGGGCTGAAAACGCCTGTTTTGGGACTCTGCAGAGAAAGTGTTTGCAGACTGCTGAATCCACACACGGGTTTAACTCTGGAAGTTGAGTGCACACATTGACAACCGTTCTGTTAGATAGCTGCGTTTTGGATTTAGAAGCAGATATTTCCCTGTGCTTACTGCTGTTTCTTCCATATGCCGGTAATGGGCTGAAAACGCCTGTTTTGGGACTCTGCAGAGAAAGTGTTTGCAGACTGCTGAATCCACACACGGGTTTAACTCTGGAAGTTGAGTGCACACTTTGACAACCGTTCTGTTAGATAGCTGCGTTTTGGATTTAGAAGCAGATATTTTCCTGTGCTTACTGCTGTTTCTTCCATATGCCGGTAATGGGCTGAAAACGCCTGTTTTGGGACTCTGCAGAGAAAGTGTTTGCAGACTGCTGAATCCACACACAGGTTTAACTCTGGAAGTTGAGTGCACACATTGACAACCGTTCTGTTAGATAGCTGCGTTTTGGATTTAGAAGCAGATATTTCCCTGGGCTTACTGCTGTTTCTTCCATATGCCGGTAATGGGCTGAAAACGCCTGTTTTGGGACTCTGCAGAGAAAGTGTTTGCAGACTGCTGAATCTACACACGGGTTTAACTGTGGAAGTTGAGTGCACACATTGACAACCGTTCTCTAGATAGCTGCGTTTTGGATTTAGAAGCAGATATTTCCCTGGGCTTACTGCTGTTTCTTCCATATGCCGGTAATGGGCTGAAAACGCCTGTTTTGGGACTCTGCAGAGAAAGTGTTTGCAGACTGCTGAATCCACACACGGGTTTAACTGTGGAAGTTGAGTGCACACATTGACAACCGTTCTGTTAGATAGCTGCGTTTTGGATTTAGAAGCAGATATTTTCCTGTGCTTACTGCTGTTTCTTCCATATGCCGGTAATGGGCTGAAAACGCCTGTTTTGGGACTCTGCAGAGAAAGTGTTTGCAGACTGCTGAATCCACACACGGGTTTAACTGTGGAAGTTGAGTGCACACATTGACAACCGTTCTGTTAGATAGCTGCGTTTTGGATTTAGAAGCAGATATTTCCCTGCGCTTACTGCTGTTTCTTCCATATGCCGCTAATGGGCTGAAAACGCCTGTTTTGGGACGCTGCAGAGAAATTGTTTGCAGACTGCTGAATCCACACACGGGTTTAACTCTGGAAGTTGAGTGCACACATTGACAACCGTTCTGTTAGATAGCTGCGTTTTGGATTTAGAAGCAGATATTTCCCTTGGCTTACTGCTGTTTCTTCCAAATGCCGGTAATGGGCTGAAAACGCTTGTTTTGGGACTCTGCAGAGAAAGTGTTTGCAGACTGCTGAATCCACACACGGGTTTAACTCTGGAAGTTGAGTGCACACATTGACAACCGTTCTGTTAGATAGCTGCGTTTTGGATTTAGAAGCAGAGATTTCCCTGTGCTTACTGCTGTTTCTTCCATATGCCTGTAATCGGCTGAAAACGCCTGTTTTGGGACTCTGCAGAGAAAGTGTTTGCAGACTGCTGAATCCACACACGGGTTTAACTGTGGAAGTTGAGTGCACACATTGACAACCGTTCTGTTAGATAGCTGCGTTTTGGATTTAGAAGCAGATATTTCCCTGTGCTTACTGCTGTTTCTTCCATATGCCGGTAATGGGCTGAAAACGCCTGTTTTGGGACTCTGCAGAGAAAGTGTTTGCAGACTGCTGAATCCACACACGGGTTTAACTCTGGAAGTTGAGTGCACACATTGACAACCGTTCTGTTAGATAGCTGCGTTTTGGATTTAGAAGCAGATATTTCCCTTGGCTTACTGCTGTTTCTTCCAAATGCCGGTAATGGGCTGAAAACGCTTGTTTTGGGACTCTGCAGAGAAAGTGTTTGCAGACTGCTGAATCCACACACGGGTTTAACTCTGGAAGTTGAGTGCACACATTGACAACCGTTCTGTTAGATAGCTGCGTTTTGGATTTAGAAGCAGAGATTTCCCTGTGCTTACTGCTGTTTCTTCCATATGCCTGTAATCGGCTGAAAACGCCTGTTTTGGGACTCTGCAGAGAAAGTGTTTGCAGACTGCTGAATCCACACACGGGTTTAACTGTGGAAGTTGAGTGCACACATTGACAACCGTTCTGTTAGATAGCTGCGTTTTGGATTTAGAAGCAGATATTTCCCTGTGCTTACTGCTGTTTCTTCCATATGCCGGTAATGGGCTGAAAACGCCTGTTTTGGGACTCTGCAGAGAAAGTGTTTGCAGACTGCTGAATCCACACACGGGTTTAACTCTGGGAGTTGAGTGCACACATTGACAACCGTTCTGTTAGATAGCTGCGTTTTGGATTTAGAAGCAGATATTTCCCTGTGCTTACTGCTGTTTCTTCCATATGCCTGTAATGGGCTGAAAACGCCTGTTTTGGGACTCTGCAGAGAAAGTGTTTGCAGACTGCTGAATCCACACACGGGTTTAACTCTGGAAGTTGAGTGCACACTTTGACAACCGTTCTGTTAGATAGCTGCGTTTTGGATTTAGAAGCAGATATTTTCCTGTGCTTACTGCTGTTTCTTCCATATGCCGGTAATGGGCTGAAAACGCCTGTTTTGGGACTCTGCAGAGAAAGTGTTTGCAGACTGCTGAATACACACACGGGTTTAACTGTGGAAGTTGAGTGCACACATTGACAACCGTTCTGTTAGATAGCTGCGTTTTGGATTTAGAAGCAGATATTTCCCTGTGCTTACTGCTGTTTCTTCCATATGCCGGTAATGGGCTGAAAACGCCTGTTTTGGGACTCTGCAGAGAAAGTGTTTGCAGACTGCTGAATCCACACACAGGTTTAACTCTGGAAGTTGAGTGCACACATTGACAACCGTTCTGTTAGATAGCTGCGTTTTGGATTTAGAAGCAGATATTTCCCTGGGCTTACTGCTGTTTCTTCCATATGCCGGTAATGGGCTGAAAACGCCTGTTTTGGGACTCTGCAGAGAAAGTGTTTGCAGACTGCTGAATCTACACACGGGTTTAACTGTGGAAGTTGAGTGCACACATTGACAACCGTTCTCTAGATAGCTGCGTTTTGGATTTAGAAGCAGATATTTCCCTGGGCTTACTGCTGTTTCTTCCATATGCCGGTAATGGGCTGAAAACGCCTGTTTTGGGACTCTGCAGAGAAAGTGTTTGCAGACTGCTGAATCCACACACGGGTTTAACTGTGGAAGTTGAGTGCACACATTGACAACCGTTCTGTTAGATAGCTGCGTTTTGGATTTAGAAGCAGATATTTTCCTGTGCTTACTGCTGTTTCTTCCATATGCCGGTAATGGGCTGAAAACGCCTGTTTTGGGACTCTGCAGAGAAAGTGTTTGCAGACTGCTGAATCCACACACGGGTTTAACTGTGGAAGTTGAGTGCACACATTGACAACCGTTCTGTTAGATAGCTGCGTTTTGGATTTAGAAGCAGATATTTCCCTGCGCTTACTGCTGTTTCTTCCATATGCCGCTAATGGGCTGAAAACGCCTGTTTTGGGACGCTGCAGAGAAATTGTTTGCAGACTGCTGAATCCACACACGGGTTTAACTCTGGAAGTTGAGTGCACACATTGACAACCGTTCTGTTAGATAGCTGCGTTTTGGATTTAGAAGCAGATATTTCCCTTGGCTTACTGCTGTTTCTTCCAAATGCCGGTAATGGGCTGAAAACGCTTGTTTTGGGACTCTGCAGAGAAAGTGTTTGCAGACTGCTGAATCCACACACGGGTTTAACTCTGGAAGTTGAGTGCACACATTGACAACCGTTCTGTTAGATAGCTGCGTTTTGGATTTAGAAGCAGAGATTTCCCTGTGCTTACTGCTGTTTCTTCCATATGCCTGTAATCGGCTGAAAACGCCTGTTTTGGGACTCTGCAGAGAAAGTGTTTGCAGACTGCTGAATCCACACACGGGTTTAACTGTGGAAGTTGAGTGCACACATTGACAACCGTTCTGTTAGATAGCTGCGTTTTGGATTTAGAAGCAGATATTTCCCTGTGCTTACTGCTGTTTCTTCCATATGCCGGTAATGGGCTGAAAACGCCTGTTTTGGGACTCTGCAGAGAAAGTGTTTGCAGACTGCTGAATCCACACACGGGTTTAACTCTGGAAGTTGAGTGCACACATTGACAACCGTTCTGTTAGATAGCTGCGTTTTGGATTTAGAAGCAGATATTTCCCTTGGCTTACTGCTGTTTCTTCCAAATGCCGGTAATGGGCTGAAAACGCTTGTTTTGGGACTCTGCAGAGAAAGTGTTTGCAGACTGCTGAATCCACACACGGGTTTAACTCTGGAAGTTGAGTGCACACATTGACAACCGTTCTGTTAGATAGCTGTGTTTTGGATTTAGAAGCAGAGATTTCCCTGTGCTTACTGCTGTTTCTTCCATATGCCTGTAATCGGCTGAAAACGCCTGTTTTGGGACTCTGCAGAGAAAGTGTTTGCAGACTGCTGAATCCACACACGGGTTTAACTGTGGAAGTTGAGTGCACACATTGACAACCGTTCTGTTAGATAGCTGCGTTTTGGATTTAGAAGCAGATATTTCCCTGTGCTTACTGCTGTTTCTTCCATATGCCGGTAATGGGCTGAAAACGCCTGTTTTGGGACTCTGCAGAGAAAGTGTTTGCAGACTGCTGAATCCACACACGGGTTTAACTCTGGAAGTTGAGTGCACACATTGACAACCGTTCTGTTAGATAGCTGCGTTTTGGATTTAGAAGCAGATATTTCCCTGTGCTTACTGCTGTTTCTTCCATATGCCTGTAATGGGCTGAAAACGCCTGTTTTGGGACTCTGCAGAGAAAGTGTTTGCAGACTGCTGAATCCACACACGGGTTTAACTCTGGAAGTTGAGTGCACACTTTGACAACCGTTCTGTTAGATAGCTGCGTTTTGGATTTAGAAGCAGATATTTTCCTGTGCTTACTGCTGTTTCTTCCATATGCCGGTAATGGGCTGAAAACGCCTGTTTTGGGACTCTGCAGAGAAAGTGTTTGCAGACTGCTGAATACACACACGGGTTTAACTGTGGAAGTTGAGTGCACACATTGACAACCGTTCTGTTAGATAGCTGCGTTTTGGATTTAGAAGCAGATATTTCCCTGTGCTTACTGCTGTTTCTTCCATATGCCGGTAATGGGCTGAAAACGCCTGTTTTGGGACTCTGCAGAGAAAGTGTTTGCAGACTGCTGAATCCACACACGGGTTTAACTCAGGAAGTTGAGTGCACACATTGACAACCGTTCTGTTAGATAGCTGCGTTTTGGATTTAGAAGCAGAGATTTCCCTGTGCTTACTGCTGTTTCTTCCATATTCCGGTAATCGGCTGAAATCGCCTGTTTTGGGACTCTGCAGAGAAAGTGTTTGCAGACTGCTGAATCCACACACGGGTTTAACTGTGGAAGTTGAGTGCACACATTGACAACCGTTCTGTTAGATAGCTGCGTTTTGGATTTAGAAGCAGAGATTTCCCTGTGCTTACTGCTGTTTCTTCCATATGCCGGTAATGGGCTGAAAACGCCTGTTTTGGGACTCTGCAGAGAAAGTGTTTGCAGACTGCTGAATCCACACACGGGTTTAACTCTGGAAGTTGAGTGCACACATTGACAACCGTTCTGTTAGATAGCTGCGTTTTGGATTTAGAAGCAGATATTTCCCTGGGCTTACTGCTGTTTCTTCCATATGCCGGTAATGGGCAGAAAACGCCTGTTTTGGGACTCTGCAGAGAAAGTGTTTGCAGACTGCTGAATCCACACACGGGTTTAACTCTGGAAGTTGAGTGCACACATTGACAACCGTTCTGTTAGATAGCTGCGTTTTGGATTTAGAAGCAGATATTTCCCTGTGCTGACTGCTGTTTCTTCCATATGCCGGTAATGGGCTGAAAACGCCTGTTTTGGGACTCTGCAGAGAAAGTGTTTGCAGACTGCTGAATCCACACACGGGTTTAACTCTGGAAGTTGAGTGCACACATTGACACCCGTTCTGTTAGATAGCTGCGTTTTGGATTGAGAAGCAGATATTTCCCTGTGCTGACTGCTGTTTCTTCCATATGCCGGTAATGGGCTGAAAACGCCTGTTTTGGGACGCTGCAGAGAAAGTGTTTGCAGACTGCTGAATCCACACACGGGTTTAACTCTGGAAGTTGAGTGCACACATTGACAACCGTTCTGTTAGATAGCTGCGTTTTGAATTTAGAAGTAGATATTTCCCTGTGCTTACTGCTGTTTCTTCCATATGCCGGTAATGGGCTGAAAACGCCTGTTTTGGGACTCTGCAGAGAAAGTGTTTGCAGACTGCTGAATCCACACACAGGTTTAACTCTGGAAGTTGAGTGCACACATTGACAACCGTTCTGTTAGATAGCTGCGTTTTGGATTTAGAAGCAGATATTTCCCTGGGCTTACTGCTGTTTCTTCCATATGCCGGTAATGGGCTGAAAACGCCTGTTTTGGGACTCTGCAGAGAAAGTGTTTGCAGACTGCTGAATCTACACACGGGTTTAACTGTGGAAGTTGAGTGCACACATTGACAACCGTTCTCTAGATAGCTGCGTTTTGGATTTAGAAGCAGATATTTCCCTGGGCTTACTGCTGTTTCTTCCATATGCCGGTAATGGGCTGAAAACGCCTGTTTTGGGACTCTGCAGAGAAAGTGTTTGCAGACTGCTGAATCCACACACGGGTTTAACTGTGGAAGTTGAGTGCACACATTGACAACCGTTCTGTTAGATAGGTGCGTTTTGGATTTAGAAGCAGATATTTTCCTGTGCTTACTGCTGTTTCTTCCATATGCCGGTAATGGGCTGAAAACGCCTGTTTTGGGACTCTGCAGAGAAAGTGTTTGCAGACTGCTGAATCCACACACGGGTTTAACTGTGGAAGTTGAGTGCACACATTGACAACCGTTCTGTTAGATAGCTGCGTTTTGGATTTAGAAGCAGATATTTCCCTGTGCTTACTGCTGTTTCTTCCATATGCCGCTAATGGGCTGAAAACGCCTGTTTTGGGACGCTGCAGAGAAATTGTTTGCAGACTGCTGAATCCACACACGGGTTTAACTCTGGAAGTTGAGTGCACACATTGACAACCGTTCTGTTAGATAGCTGCGTTTTGGATTTAGAAGCAGATATTTCCCTGTGCTTACTGCTGTTTCTTCCCTATGCCGGTAATGGGCTGAAAACGCCTGTTTTGGGACTCTGCAGAGAAAGTGTTTGCAGACTGCTGAATCCACACACGGGTTTAACTCTGGAAGTTGAGTGCACACATTGACAACCGTTCTGTTAGATAGCTGCGTTTTGGATTTAGAAGCAGATATTTCCCTTGGCTTACTGCTGTTTCTTCCAAATGCCGGTAATGGGCTGAAAACGCCTGTTTTGGGACTCTGCGAAAGTGTTTGCAGACTGCTGAATCCACACACGGGTTTAACTCTGGAAGTTGAGTGCACACATTGACAACCGTTCTGTTAGATAGCTGCGTTTTGGATTTAGAAGCAGAGATTTCCCTGTGCTTACTGCTGTTTTCTTCCATATGCCTGTAATCGGCTGAAAACGCCTGTTTTGGGACTCTGCAGAGAAAGTGTTTGCAGACTGCTGAATCCACACACGGGTTTAACTGTGGAAGTTGAGTGCACACATTGACAACCGTTCTGTTAGATAGCTGCGTTTTGGATTTAGAAGCAGATATTTCCCTGGGCTTACTGCTGTTTCTTCCATATGCCGGTAATGGGCTGAAAACGCCTGTTTTGGGACTCTGCAGAGAAAGTGTTTGCAGACTGCTGAATCTACACCACGGGTTTAACTGTGGAAGTTGAGTGCACACATTGACAACCGTTCTCTAGATAGCTGGCGTTTTGGATTTAGAAGCAGATATTTCCCTGGGCTTACTGCTGTTTCTTCCATAGGCCGGTAATGGGCTGAAAACGCCTGTTTTGGGACTCTGCAGAGAAAGTGTTTGCAGACTGCTGAATCCACACACGGGTTTAACTCTGGAAGTTGAGTGCACACATTGACAACCGTTCTGTTAGATAGGTGCGTTTTGGATTTAGAAGCAGATATTTTCCTGTGCTTACTGCTGTTTCTTCCATATGCCGGTAATGGGCTGAAAACGCCTGTTTTGGGACTCTGCAGAGAAAGTGTTTGCAGACTGCTGAATCCACACACGGGTTTAACTGTGGAAGTTGAGTGCACACATTGACAACCGTTCTGTTAGATAGCTGCGTTTTGGATTTAGAAGCAGATATTTCCCTGTGCTTACTGCTGTTTCTTCCATATGCCGCTAATGGGCTGAAAACGCCTGTTTTGGGACGCTGCAGAGAAATTGTTTGCAGACTGCTGAATCCACACACGGGTTTAACTCTGGAAGTTGAGTGCACACATTGACAACCGTTCTGTTAGATAGCTGCGTTTTGGATTTAGAAGCAGATATTTCCCTGTGCTTACTGCTGTTTCTTCCCTATGCCGGTAATGGGCTGAAAACGCCTGTTTTGGGACTCTGCAGAGAAAGTGTTTTCAGACTGCTGAATCCACACACGGGTTTAACTCTGGAAGTTGAGTGCACACATTGACAACCGTTCTGTTAGATAGCTGCGTTTTGGATTTAGAAGCAGATATTTCCCTTGGCTTACTGCTGTTTCTTCCAAATGCCGGTAATGGGCTGAAAACGCCTGTTTTGGGACTCTGCAGAGAAAGTGTTTGCAGACTGCTGAATCCACACACGGGTTTAACTCTGGAAGTTGAGTGCACACATTGACAACCGTTCTGTTAGATAGCTGCGTTTTGGATTTAGAAGCAGAGATTTCCCTGTGCTTACTGCTGTTTCTTCCATATGCCTGTAATCGGCTGAAAACGCCTGTTTTGGGACTCTGCAGAGAAAGTGTTTGCAGACTGCTGAATCCACACACTGGTTTAACTGTGGAAGTTGAGTGCACACATTGACAACCGTTCTGTTAGATAGCTGCGTTTTGGATTTAGAAGCAGATATTTCCCTGTGCTTACTGCTGTTTCTTCCATATGCCGGTAATGGGCTGAAAACGCCTGTTTTGGGACTCTGCAGAGAAAGTGTTTGCAGACTGCTGAATCCACACACGGGTTTAACTCTGGAAGTTGAGTGCACACATTGACAACCGTTCTGTTAGATAGCTGCGTTTTGGATTTAGAAGCAGATATTTCCCTGTGCTTACTGCTGTTTCTTCCTTATGCCGGTAATGGGCTGAAAACGCCTGTTTTGGGACTCTGCAGAGAAAGTGTTTGCAGACTGCTGAATCCACACACGGGTTTAACTGTGGAAGTTGAGTGCACACTTTGACAACCGTTCTGTTAGATAGCTGCGTTTTGGATTTAGAAGCAGATATTTTCCTGTGCTTACTGCTGTTTCTTCCATATGCCGGTAATGGGCTGAAAACGCCTGTTTTGGGACTCTGCAGAGAAAGTGTTTGCAGACTGCTGAATACACACACGGGTTTAACTCTGGAAGTTGAGTGCACACATTGACAACCGTTCTGTTAGATAGCTGCGTTTTGGATTTAGAAGCAGATATTTCCCTGTGCTTACTGCTGTTTCTTCCATATGCCGGTAATGGGCTGAAAACGCCTGTTTTGGGACTCTGCAGAGAAAGTGTTTGCAGACTGCTGAATCCACACACGGGTTTAACTCTGGAAGTTGAGTGCACACATTGACAACCGTTCTGTTAGATAGCTGCGTTTTGGATTTAGAAGCAGAGATTTCCCTGTGCTTACTGCTGTTTCTTCCATATTCCGGGTAATCGGCTGAAATCGCCTGTTTTGGGACTCTGCAGAGAAAGTGTTTGCAGACTGCTGAATCCACACACGGGTTTAACTCTGGAAGTTGAGTGCACACATTGACAACCGTTCTGTTAGATAGCTGCGTTTTGGATTTAGAAGCAGAGATTTCCCTGTGCTTACTGCTGTTTCTTCCATATGCCGGTAATGGGCTGAAAACGCCTGTTTTGGGACTCTGCAGAGAAAGTGTTTGCAGACTGCTGAATCCACACACGGGTTTAACTCTGGAAGTTGAGTGCACACATTGACAACCGTTCTGTTAGATAGCTGCGTTTTGGATTTAGAAGCAGATATTTCCCTGGGCTTACTGCTGTTTCTTCCATATGCCGGTAATGGGGCAGAAAACGCCTGTTTTGGGACTCTGCAGAGAAAGTGTTTGCAGACTGCTGAATCCACACACGGGTTTAACTCTGGAAGTTGAGTGCACACATTGACAACCGTTCTGTTAGATAGCTGCGTTTTGGATTTAGAAGCAGATATTTCCCTGTGCTTACTGCTGTTTCTTCCATATGCCGGTAATGGGCTGAAAACGCCTGTTTTGGGACTCTGCAGAGAAAGTGTTTGCAGACTGCTGAATCCACACACGGGTTTAACTCTGGAAGTTGAGTGCACACATTGACAACCGTTCTGTTAGATAGCTGCGTTTTGGATTTAGAAGCAGATATTTCCCTGTGCTTACTGCTGTTTGTTCCATATGCCGGTAATGGGCTGAAAACGCCTGTTTTGGGACTCTGCAGAGAAAGTGTTTGCAGACTGCTGAATCCACACACGGGTTTAACTGTGGAAGTTGAGTGCACACATTGACAACCGTTCTGTTAGATAGCTGCGTTTTGGATTTAGAAGCAGATATTTCCCTGTGCTGACTGCTGTTTCTTCCGTATGCCTGTAATGGGCTGAAAACGCCTGTTTTGGGACTCTGCAGAGAAAGTGTTTACAGACTGCTGAATCCACACACGGGTTTAACTCTGGAAGTTGAGTGCACACATTGACAACCGTTCTGTTAGATAGCTGCGTTTTGGATTTAGAAGCAGATATTTCCCTGTGCTTACTGCTGTTTCTTCCATATGCCGGTAATGGGCTGAAAACGCCTGTTTTGGGACTCTGCAGAGAAAGTGTTTGCAGACTGCTGAATCCACACACGGTTTAACTCTGGAAGTTGAGTGCACACATTGACAACCGTTCTGTTAGATAGCTGCGTTTTGGATTTAGAAGCAGATATTTCCCTGGGCTTACTGCTGTTTCTTCCATATGCCGGTAATGGGCTGAAAACGCCTGTTTTGGGACTCTGCAGAGAAAGTGTTTGCAGACTGCTGAATCCACACACGGGTTTAACTCTGGAAGTTGAGTGCACACATTGACAACCGTTCTGTTAGATAGCTGCGTTTTGGATTTAGAAGCAGATATTTCCCTGGGCTGACTGCTGTTTTCTTCCATATGCCGGTAATGGGCTGAAAACGCCTGTTTTGGGACTCTGCAGAGAAAGTGTTTGCAGACTGCTGAATCCACACACGGGTTTAACTCTGGAAGTTGAGTGCACACATTGACAACCGTTCTGTTAGAGAGCTGCGTTTTGGATTTAGAAGCAGATATTTCCCTGTGCTGACTGCTGTTTCTTCCATATGCCGGTAATGGGCTGAAAACGCCTGTTTTGGGACTCTGCAGAGAAAGTGTTTGCAGACTGCTGAATCCACACACGGGTTTAACTCTGGAAGTTGAGTGCACACATTGACAACTGTTCTGTTAGATAGCTGCGTTTTGGATTTAGAAGCAGATATTTCCCTGTGCTTACTGCTGTTTCTTCCATATGCCGGTAATGGGCTGAAAACGCCTGTTTTGGGACTCTGCAGAGAAAGTGTTTTGCAGACTGCTGAATACACACACGGGTTTTAACTCTGGAAGTTGAGTGCACACATTGACAACCGTTCTGTTAGATAGCTGCGTTTTGGATTTAGAAACAGATATTTCCCTGTGCTGACTGCTGTTTCTTCCATATGCCGGTAATGGGCTGAAAACGCCTGTTTTGGCACTCTGCAGAGAAAGTGTTTGCAGACTGCGGAATCCACACACGGGTTTAACTCTGGAAGTTGAGTGCACACATTGACAACCGTTCTGTTAGATAGCTGCGTTTTGGATTTAGAAGCAGATATTTCCCTGTGCTGACTGCTGTTTCTTCCATATGCCGGGTAATGGGCTGAAAACGCCTGTTTTGGGACTCTGCAGAGAAAGTGTTTGCAGACTGCTGAATCCACACACGGGTTTAACTCTGGAAGTTGAGTGCACACATTGAACAACCGTTCTGTTAGATAGCTGCGTTTTGGATTTAGAAGCAGATATTTCCCTGTGCTTACTGCTGTTTCTTCCATATGCCGGTAATGGGCTGAAAACGCCTGTTTTGGGACTCTGCAGAGAAAGTGTTTGCAGACTGCTGAATCCACACACGGGTTTAACTCTGGAAGTTGAGTGCACACATTGACAACCGTTCTGTTAGATAGCTGCGTTTTGGATTTAGAAGCAGATATTTCCCTGTGCTTACTGCTGTTTCTTCCATATGCCGGTAATGGGCTGAAAACGCCTGTTTTGGGACTCTGCAGAGAAAGTGTTTGCAGACTGCTGAATCCACACACGGGTTTAACTCTGGAAGTTGAGTGCACACATTGACAACAGTTCTGTTAGATAGCTGGGTTTTGGATTTAGAAGCAGATATTTCCCTGGGCTTACTGCTGTTTCTTCCATATGCCGGTAATGGGCTGAAAACGCCTGTTTTGGGACTCTGCAGAGAAAGTGTTTTTTTCAGACTGCTGAATCCACACACGGGTTTAACTCTGGAAGTTGAGTGCACACATTGACAACCGTTCTGTTAGATAGCTGCGTTTTGGATTTAGAAGCAGATATTTCCCTGTGCTTACTGCTGTTTCTTCCATATGCCGGGTGATGGGCTGAAAACGCCTGTTTTGGGACTCTGCAGAGAAAGTGTTTGCAGACTGCTGAATCCACACACGGGTTTAACTCTGGAAGTTGAGTGCACACATTGACAACCGTTCTGTTAGATAGCTGCGTTTTGGATTTAGAAGCAGATATTTTCCTGTGCTTACTGCTGTTTCTTCCATATGCCGGTAATCGGGGCTGAAAACGCCTGTTTTGGGACTCTGCAGAGAAAGTGTTTGCAGACTGCTGAATCCACACACTGGTTTAACTCTGGAAGTTGAGTACTCACATTGACAACCGTTCTGGTAGATAGCTGCGTTTTGGATTTAGAAGCAGATATTTCCCTGGGCTTACTGCTGTTTCTTCCATATGCCGGTAATGGGCTGAAAACGCCTGGTTTGGGACTCTGCAGAGAAAGTGTTTGCAGACTGCTGAATCCACACATGGGTTTAACTCTGGAAGTTGAGTGCACACATTGACAACCGTTCTGTTAGATAGCTGCGTTTTGGATTTAGAAGCAGATATTTCCCTGGGCTTACTGCTGTTTCTTCCATATGCCGGTAATGGGCTGAAAACGCCTGTTTTGGGACTCTGCAGAGAAATTGTTTGCAGACTGCTGAATCCACACACGGGTTTAACTCTGGAAGTTGAGTGCACACATTGACAACCGTTCTGTTAGATAGCTGCGTTTTGGATTTAGAAGCAGATATTTCCCTGGGCTTACTGCTGTTTCTTCCATATGCCGGTAATGGGCTGAAAACGCCTGTTTTGGGACTTTGCAGAGAAAGTGTTTGGAGACTGCTGAATCCACACACGGGTTTAACTCTGGAAGTTGAGTGCACACATTGACAACCGTTCTGTTAGATAGCTGCGTTTTGGATTTAGAAGCAGATATTTCCCTGTGCTTACTGCTGTTTCTTCCATATGCCGGTAATGGGCTGAAAACGCCTGTTTTGGGACTCTGCAGAGAAAGTGTTTGCAGACTGCTGAATCCACACACGGGTTTAACTGTGGAAGTTGAGTGCACACATTGACAACCGTTCTGTTAGATAGCTGCGTTTTGGATTTAGAAGCAGATATTTCCCTGTGCTTACTGCTGTTTCTTCCACATGCCGGTAATGGGCTGAAAACGCCTGGTTTGGGACTCTGCAGAGAAAGTGTTTGCAGACTGCTGAATCCACACACGGGTTTAACTGTGGAAGTTGAGTGCACACATTGACAACCGTTCTGTTAGATAGCTGCGTTTTGGATTTAGAAGCAGATATTTCCCTGTGCTTACTGCTGTTTCTTCCATATGACGGTAATGGGCTGAAAACGCCTGTTTTGGGACTCTGCAGAGAAAGTGTTTGCAGACTGCTGAATCCACACACGGGTTTAACTCTGGAAGTTGAGTGCACACATTGACAACCGTTCTGTTAGATAGCTGCGTTTTGGATTTAGAAGCAGATATTTCCCTGTGCTTACTGCTGTTTCTTCCATATGCCGGTAATGGGCTGAAAACGCCTGTTTTGGGACTCTGCAGAGAAAGTGTTTGCAGACTGCTGAATCCACACACGGGTTTAACTGTGGAAGTTGAGTGCACACATTGACAACCGTTCTGTTAGATAGCTGCGTTTTGGATTTAGAAGCAGATATTTCCCTGTGCTTACTGCTGTTTCTTCCATATGCCGGTAATGGGCTGAAAACGCCTGTTTTGGGACTCTGCAGAGAAAGTGTTTGCAGACTGCTGAATCCACACACGGGTTTAACTCTGGAAGTTGAGTGCACACATTGAAAACCGTTCTGTTAGATAGCTGCGTTTTGGATTTAGAAGCAGATATTTCCCTGGGCTAACTGCTGTTTCTTCCATATGCCGATAATGGGCTGAAAACGCCGGGTTGTGGACACTGCAGAGAACGTGTTTGCAGACTGCTGAATCCACACACGGGTTTAACTGTGGAATTTGAGTGCACACATTGACAACCGTTCTGTTAGATAGCTGCGTTTTGGATTTAGAAGCAGATATTTCCCTGGACTTACTGCTGTTTCTTCCATATGCCGGTGATGGGCTGAAAACGCCTGTTTTGGGACTCTGCAGAGAAAGTGTTTGCAGACTGCTGAATCCACACACGGGTTTAACTCTGGAAGTTGAGTGCACACATTGACAACCGTTCTGTTAGATAGCTGCGTTTTGGATTTAGAAGCAGATATTTTCCTGTGCTTACTGCTGTTTCTTCCATATGCCGGTAATCGGCTGAAAACGCCTGTTTTGGGACTCTGCAGAGAAAGTGTTTGCAGACTGCTGAATCCACACACTGGTTTAACTCTGGAAGTTGAGTACTCACATTGACAACCGTTCTGGTAGATAGCTGCGTTTTGGATTTAGAAGCAGATATTTCCCTGGGCTTACTGCTGTTTCTTCCATATGCCGGTAATGGGCTGAAAACGCCTGGTTTGGGACTCTGCAGAGAAAGTGTTTGCAGACTGCTGAATCCACACATGGGTTTAACTCTGGAAGTTGAGTGCACACATTGACAACCGTTCTGTTAGATAGCTGCGTTTTGGATTTAGAAGCAGATATTTCCCTGGGCTTACTGCTGTTTCTTCCATATGCCGGTAATGGGCTGAAAACGCCTGTTTTGGGACTCTGCAGAGAAATTGTTTGCAGACTGCTGAATCCACACACGGGTTTAACTCTGGAAGTTGAGTGCACACATTGACAACCGTTCTGTTAGATAGCTGCGTTTTGGATTTAGAAGCAGATATTTCCCTGGGCTTACTGCTGTTTCTTCCATATGCCGGTAATGGGCTGAAAACGCCTGTTTTGGGACTTTGCAGAGAAAGTGTTTGGAGACTGCTGAATCCACACACGGGTTTAACTCTGGAAGTTGAGTGCACACATTGACAACCGTTCTGTTAGATAGCTGCGTTTTGGATTTAGAAGCAGATATTTCCCTGTGCTTACTGCTGTTTCTTCCATATGCCGGTAATGGGCTGAAAACGCCTGTTTTGGGACTCTGCAGAGAAAGTGTTTGCAGACTGCTGAATCCACACACGGGTTTAACTCTGGAAGTTGAGTGCACACATTGACAACCGTTCTGTTAGATAGCTGCGTTTTGGATTTAGAAGCAGATATTTCCCTGTGCTTACTGCTGTTTTTTCCATATGCCGGTAATGGGCTGAAAACACCTGTTTTGGGACTCTGCAGAGAAAGTGTTTGCTGACTGCTGAATCCAGACACGGGTTTAACTGTGGATGTTGAGTGCACACATTGACAACCGTTCTCTTTGATAGCTGCGTTTTGGATTTAGAAGCAGATATTTCCCTGTGCTTACTGCTGTTTCTTCCATATGCCGGTAATGGGCTGAAAACGCCTGTTTTGGGACTCTGCAGAGAAAGTGTTTGCAGACTGCTGAATCCACACACGGGTTTAACTCTGGAAGTTGAGTGCACACATTGACAACCGTTCTGTTAGATAGCTGCGTTTTGGATTTAGAAGCAGATATTTCCCTGGGCTTACTGCTGTTTCTTCCATATGCCGGTAATGGGCTGAAAACGCCTGTTTTGGGACTCTGCAGAGAAAGTGTTTTTTCAGACTGCTGAATCCACACACGGGTTTAACTCTGGAAGTTGAGTGCACACATTGACAACCGTTCTGTTAGATAGCTGCGTTTTGGATTTAGAAGCAGATATTTCCCTGTGCTTACTGCTGTTTCTTCCATATGCCGGTAATGGGCTGAAAACGCCTGTTTTGGGACTCTGCAGAGAAAGTGTTTGCAGACTGCTGAATCCACACACGGGTTTAACTCTGGAAGTTGAGTGCACACATTGACAACCGTTCTGTTAGATAGCTGCGTTTTGGATTTAGAAGCAGATATTTCCCTGTGCTGACTGCTGTTTCTTCCATATGCCGGTAATGGGCTGAAAACGCCTGTTTTGGGACTCTGCAGAGAAAGTGTTTGCAGACTGCTGAATCCACACACGGATTTACCTCTGGAAGTTGAGTGCACACATTGACAACCGTTCTGTTAGATAGCTGCGTTTTGGATTTAGAAGCAGATATTTTCCTGTGCTTACTGCTGTTTCTTCCATATGCCGGTAATGGGCTGAAAAAGCCCGTTTTGGGACTCTGCAGAGAAAGTGTTTGCAGACTGCTGAATCCACACACGGGTTTAACTCTGGAAGTTGAGTGCACACATTGACTACCGTTCTGTTAGATAGCTGCGTTTTGGATTTAGAAGCAGATATTTCCCTGGGCTTACTGCTGTTTCTTCCATATGCCGGTATTGGGCTGAAAACGCCTCGTTTGGGACTCTGCAGAGAAAGTGTTTGCAGACTGCTGAATCCACACACGGGTTTAACTCTGGAAGTTGAGTGCACACATTGACAACCGTTCTGTTAGATAGCTGCGTTTTGGATTTAGAAGCAGATATTTCCCTGTGCTGACTGCTGTTTCTTTCATATGCCGGTAATGGGCTGAAAACGCCTGTTTTGGGACTCTGCAGAGAAAGTGTTTGCAGACTGCTGAATCCACACACGGGTTTAACTCTGGAAGTTGAGTGCACACATTGACAACCGTTCTGTTAGATAGCTGCGTTTTGGATTTAGAAGCAGATATTTCCCTGTGCTTACTGCTGTTTCTTCCATATGCCGGTAATGGGCTGAAAACGCCTGTTTTGGTACTCTGCAGAGAAAGTGTTTGCAGACTGCTGAATCCACACACGGGTTTAACTCTGGAAGTTGAGTGCACACATTGACAACCATTCTGTTAGATAGCTGCGTTTTGGATTTAGAAGCAGATATTTCCCTGGGCTTACTGCTGTTTCTTCCATATGCCGGTAATGGGCTGAAAACGCCTGTTTTGGGACTCTGCAGAGAAAGTGTTTTTTCAGACTGCTGAATCCACACACGGGTTTAACTCTGGAAGTTGAGTGCACACATTGACAACCGTTCTGTTAGATAGCTGCGTTTTGGATTTAGAAGCAGATATTTCCCTGTGCTTACTGCTGTTTCTTCCATAGGCCGGTAATGGGCTGAAAACACCTGTTTTGGGACTCTGCAGAGAAAGTGTTTGCAGACTGCTGAATCCACACACGGGTTTAACTCTGGAAGTTGAGTGCACACATTGACAACCGTTCTGTTAGATAGCTGCGTTTTGGATTTAGAAGCAGATATTTCCCTGTGCTTACTGCTGTTTCTTCCATATGCCGGTAATGGGCTGAAAACGCCTGTTTTGGGACTCTGCAGAGAAAGTGTTTGCAGACTGCTGAATCCACACACGGGTTTAACTGTGGAAGTTGAGTGCACACATTGACAACCGTTCTGTTAGATAGCTGCGTTTTGGATTTAGAAGCAGATATTTCCCTGTGCTTACTGCTGTTTCTTCCACATGCCGGTAATGGGCTGAAAACGCCTGGTTTGGGACTCTGCAGAGAAAGTGTTTGCAGACTGCTGAATCCACACACGGGTTTAACTGTGGAAGTTGAGTGCACACATTGACAACCGTTCTGTTAGATAGCTGCGTTTTGGATTTAGAAGCAGATATTTCCCTGTGCTTACTGCTGTTTCTTCCATATGACGGTAATGGGCTGAAAACGCCTGTTTTGGGACTCTGCAGAGAAAGTGTTTGCAGACTGCTGAATCCACACACGGGTTTAACTCTGGAAGTTGAGTGCACACATTGACAACCGTTCTGTTAGATAGCTGCGTTTTGGATTTAGAAGCAGATATTTCCCTGTGCTTACTGCTGTTTCTTCCATATGCCGGTAATGGGCTGAAAACGCCTGTTTTGGGACTCTGCAGAGAAAGTGTTTGCAGACTGCTGAATCCACACACGGGTTTAACTGTGGAAGTTGAGTGCACACATTGACAACCGTTCTGTTAGATAGCTGCGTTTTGGATTTAGAAGCAGATATTTCCCTGGGCTTACTGCTGTTTCTTCCATATGCCGGTAATGGGCTGAAAACGCCTGTTTTGGGACTCTGCAGAGAAAGTGTTTGCAGACTGCTGAATCCACACACGGGTTTAACTCTGGAAGTTGAGTGCACACATTGACAACCGTTCTGTTAGATAGCTGCGTTTTGGATTTAGAAGCAGATATTTCCCTGGGCTTACTGCTGTTTCTTCCATATGCCGGTAATGGGCTGAAAACGCCTGTTTTGGGACTCTGCAGAGAAAGTGTTTGCAGACTGCTGAATCCACACACGGGTTTAACTCTGGAAGTTGAGTGCACACATTGACAACCGTTCTGTTAGATAGCTGCATTTTGGATTTAGAAGCAGATATTTCCCTGGGCTGACTGCTGTTTCTTCCATATGCCGGTAATGGGCTGAAAACGCCTGTTTTGGGACTCTGCAGAGAAAGTGTTTGCAGACTGCTGAATCCACACACGGGTTTAACTCTGGAAGTTGAGTGCACACATTGACAACCGTTCTGTTAGAGAGCTGCGTTTTGGATTTAGAAGCAGATATTTCCCTGTGCTGACTGCTGTTTCTTCCATATGCCGGTAATGGGCTGAAAACGCCTGTTTTGGGACTCTGCAGAGAAAGTGTTTGCAGACTGCTGAATCCACACACGGGTTTAACTCTGGAAGTTGAGTGCACACATTGACAACTGTTCTGTTAGATAGCTGCGTTTTGGATTTAGAAGCAGATATTTCCCTGTGCTTACTGCTGTTTCTTCCATATGCCGGTAATGGGCTGAAAACGCCTGTTTTGGGACTCTGCAGAGAAAGTGTTTGCAGACTGCTGAATACACACACGGGTTTAACTCTGGAAGTTGAGTGCACACATTGACAACCGTTCTGTTAGATAGCTGCGTTTTGGATTTAGAAACAGATATTTCCCTGTGCTGACTGCTGTTTCTTCCATATGCCGGTAATGGGCTGAAAACGCCTGTTTTGGCACTCTGTAGAGAAAGTGTTTGCAGACTGCGGAATCCACACACGGGTTTAACTCTGGAAGTTGAGTGCACACATTGACAACCGTTCTGTTAGATAGCTGTGTTTTGGATTTAGAAGCAGATATTTCCCTGTGCTGACTGCTGTTTCTTCCATATGCCGGTAATGGGCTGAAAACGCCTGTTTTGGGACTCTGCAGAGAAAGTGTTTGCAGACTGCTGAATCCACACACGGGTTTAACTGTGGAAGTTGAGTGCACACATTGACAACCGTTCTGTTAGATAGCTGCGTTTTGGATTTAGAAGCAGATATTTCCCTGTGCTTACTGCTGTTTCTTCCATATGCCGGTAATGGGCTGAAAACGCCTGTTTTGGGACTCTGCAGAGAAAGTGTTTGCAGACTGCTGAATCCACACACGGGTTTAACTCTGGAAGTTGAGTGCACACATTGACAACCGTTCTGTTAGATAGCTGCGTTTTGGATTTAGAAGCAGATATTTCCCTGTGCTTACTGCTGTTTCTTCCATATGCCGGTAATGGGTTGAAAACGCCTGTTTTGGGACTCTGCAGAGAAAGTGTTTGCAGACTGCTGAATCCACACACGGGTTTAACTCTGGAAGTTGAGTGCACACATTGACAACCGTTCTGTTAGATAGCTGCGTTTTGGATTTAGAAGCAGATATTTCCCTGTGCTGACTGCTGTTTCTTCCATATGCCGGTAATGGGCTGAAAACGCCTGTTTTGGGACTCTGCAGAGAAAGTGTTTGCAGACTGCTGAATCCACACACGGGTTTAACTCTGGAAGTTGAGTGCACACATTGACAACCGTTCTGTTAGATAGCTGCGTTTTGGATTTAGAAGCAGATATTTCCCTGTGCTTACTGCTGTTTCTTCCATATGCCGGTAATGGGCTGAAAACGCCTATTTTGGGACTCTGCAGAGAAAGTGTTTGCAGACTGCTGAATCCACACACGGGTTTAACTCTGGAAGTTGAGTGCACACATTGACAACCGTTCTGTTAGATAGCTGCGTTTTGGATTTAGAAGCAGATATTTCCCTGTGCTTACTGCTGTTTCTTCCATATGCCGGTAATGGGCTGAAAACGCCTGTTTTGGGACTCTGCAGAGAAAGTGTTTGCAGACTGCTGAATCCACACACGGGTTTAATTCTGGAAGTTGAGTGCACACATTGACAACCGTTCTGTTAGATAGCTGCGTTTTGGATTTAGAAGCAGATATTTCCCTGGGCTTACTGCTGTTTCTTCCATATGCCGGTAATGGGCTGAAAACGCCTGTTTTGGGACTCTGCAGAGAAAGTGTTTGCAGACTGCTGAATCCACACACGGGTTTAACTGTGGAAGTTGAGTGCACACATTGACAACCGTTCTGTTAGATAGCTGCGTTTTGGATTTAGAAGCAGATATTTTCCTGTGCTTACTGCTGTTTCTTCCATATGCCGGTAATGGGCTGAAAACGCCTGTTTTGTGACTCTGCAGAGAAAGTGTTTGCAGACTGCTGAATCCACACACGGGTTTAACTGTGGAAGTTGAGTGCACACATTGACAACCGTTCTGTTAGATAGCTGCGTTTTGGATTTAGAAGCAGATATTTCCCTGGGCTTACTGCTGTTTCTTCCATATGCCGGTAATGGGCTGAAAACGCCTGTTTTGGGACGCTGCAGAGAAAGTGTTTGCAGACTGCTGAATCCACACACGGGTTTAACTCTGGAAGTTGAGTGCACACATTGACAACCGTTCTGTTAGATAGCTGCGTTTTGGATTTAGAAGCAGATATTTCCCTGTGCTTACTGCTGTTTCTTCCATATGCCGCTAATGGGCTGAAAACGCCAGTTTTGGGACGCTGCAGAGAAATTGTTTGCAGACTGCTGAATCCACACACGGGTTTAACTCTGGAAGTTGAGTGCACACATTGACAACCGTTCTGTTAGATAGCTGCGTTTTGGATTTAGAAGCAGATATTTCCCTGTGCTTACTGCTGTTTCTTCCCTATGCCGGTAATGGGCTGAAAACGCCTGTTTTGGGACTCTGCAGAGAAAGTGTTTGCAGACTGCTGAATCCACACACGGGTTTAACTCTGGAAGTTGAGTGCACACATTGACAACCGTTCTGTTAGATAGCTGCATTTTGGATTTAGAAGCAGATATTTCCCTTGGCTTACTGCTGTTTCTTCCAAATGCCGGTAATGGGCTGAAAACGCCTGTTTTGGGACTCTGCAGAGAAAGTGTTTGCAGACTGCTGAATCCACACACGGGTTTAACTCTGGAAGTTGAGTGCACACATTGACAACCGTTCTGTTAGATAGCTGCGTTTTGGATTTAGAAGCAGAGATTTCCCTGTGCTTACTGCTGTTTCTTCCATATGCCTGTAATCGGCTGAAAACGCCTGTTTTGGGACTCTGCAGAGAAAGTGTTTGCAGACTGCTGAATCCACACACGGGTTTAACTCTGGAAGTTGAGTGCACACATTGACAACCGTTCTGTTAGATAGCTGCGTTTTGGATTTAGAAGCACATATTTCCCTGTGCTTACTGCTGTTTCTTCCATATGCCGGTAATGGGCTGAAAACGCCTGTTTTGGGACTCTGCAGAGAAAGTGTTTGCAGACTGCTGAATCCACACACGGGTTTAACTCTGGAAGTTGAGTGCACACATTGACAACCGTTCTGTTAGATAGCTGCGTTTTGGATTTAGAAGCAGATATTTCCCTGTGCTTACTGCTGTTTCTTCCAAATGCCGGTAATGGGGTGAAAACGCCTGTTTTGGGACTCTGCAGAGAAAGTGTTTGCAGACTGCTGAATCCACACACGGGTTTAACTCTGGAAGTTGAGTGCACACTTTGACAACCGTTCTGTTAGATAGCTGCGTTTTGGATTTAGAAGCAGATATTTTCCTGTGCTTACTGCTGTTTCTTCCATATGCCGGTAATGGGCTGAAAACGCCTGTTTTGGGACTCTGCAGAGAAAGTGTTTGCAGACTGCTGAATACACACACGGGTTTAACTGTGGAAGTTGAGTGCACACATTGACAACCGTTCTGTTAGATAGCTGCGTTTTGGATTTAGAAGCAGATATTTCCCTGTGCTTACTGCTGTTTCTTCCATATGCCGGTAATGGGCTGAAAACGCCTGTTTTGGGACTCTGCAGAGAAAGTGTTTGCAGACTGCTGAATCCACACACGGGTTTAACTCTGGAAGTTGAGTGCACACATTGACAACCGTTCTGTTAGATAGCTGCGTTTTGGATTTAGAAGCAGAGATTTCCCTGTGCTTACTGCTGTTTCTTCCATATTCCGGTAATCGGCTGAAATCGCCTGTTTTGGGACTCTGCAGAGAAAGTGTTTGCAGACTGCTGAATCCACACACGGGTTTAACTGTGGAAGTTGAGTGCACACATTGACAACCGTTCTGTTAGATAGCTGCGTTTTGGATTTAGAAGCAGAGATTTCCCTGTGCTTACTGCTGTTTCTTCCATATGCCGGTAATGGGCTGAAAACGCCTGTTTTGGGACTCTGCAGAGAAAGTGTTTGCAGACTGCTGAATCCACACACGGGTTTAACTCTGGAAGTTGAGTGCACACATTGACAACCGTTCTGTTAGATAGCTGCGTTTTGGATTTAGAAGCAGATATTTCCCTGGGCTTACTGCTGTTTCTTCCATATGCCGGTAATGGGCAGAAAACGCCTGTTTTGGGACTCTGCAGAGAAAGTGTTTGCAGACTGCTGAATCCACACACGGGTTTAACTCTGGAAGTTGAGTGCACACATTGACAACCGTTCTGTTAGATAGCTGCGTTTTGGATTTAGAAGCAGATATTTCCCTGTGCTGACTGCTGTTTCTTCCATATGCCGGTAATGGGCTGAAAACGCCTGTTTTGGGACTCTGCAGAGAAAGTGTTTGCAGACTGCTGAATCCACACACGGGTTTAACTCTGGAAGTTGAGTGCACACATTGACAACCGTTCTGTTAGATAGCTGCGTTTTGGATTTAGAAGCAGATATTTCCCTGTGCTTACTGCTGTTTGTTCCATATGCCGGTAATGGGCTGAAAACGCCTGTTTTGGGACTCTGCAGAGAAAGTGTTTGCAGACTGCTGAATCCACACACGGGTTTAACTGTGGAAGTTGAGTGCACACATTGACAACCGTTCTGTTAGATAGCTGCGTTTTGGATTTAGAAGCAGATATTTCCCTGTGCTGACTGCTGTTTCTTCCGTATGCCGGTAATGGGCTGAAAACGCCTGTTTTGGGACTCTGCAGAGAAAGTGTTTGCAGACTGCTGAATCCACACACGGGTTTAACTCTGGAAGTTGAGTGCACACATTGACAACCGTTCTGTTAGATAGCTGCGTTTTGGATTTAGAGCAGATATTTCCCTGTGCTTACTGCTGTTTCTTCCATATGCCGGTAATGGGCTGAAAACGCCTGTTTTGGGACTCTGCAGAAAAAGTGTTTGTAGACTGCTGAATCCACACACGGGTTTAACTCTGGAAGTTGAGTGCACACATTGACAACCGTTCTGTTAGATAGCTGCGTTTTGGATTTAGAAGCAGAGATTTCCCTGTGCTTACTGCTGTTTCTTCCATATGCCGGTAATGGGCTGAAAACGCCTGTTTTGGGACTCTGCAGAGAAAGTTTTTGCAGACTGCTGAATCCACACACGGGTTTAACTCTGGAAGTTGAGTGCACACATTGACAACCGTTCTGTTAGATAGCTGCGTTTTGGATTTAGAAGCAGATATTTCCCTGGGCTTACTGCTGTTTCTTCCATATGCCGGTAATGGGCTGAAAACCCCTGGTTTGCGACTCTGCAGAGAAAGTGCTTGCAGACTGCTGAATCCACACACGGGTTTAACTCTGGAAGTTGAGTGCACACATTGAAAACCGTTCTGTTAGATAGCTGCGTTTTGGATTTAGAAGCAGATATTTCCCTGTGCTTACTGCTGTTTCTTCCATATGCCGGTAATGGGCTGAAAACGCCTGTTTTGGGACTCTGCAGAGAAATTGTTTGCAGACTGCTGAATCCACACACGGGTTTAACTGTGGAAGTTGAGTGCACACATTGACAACCGTTCTGTTAGAAAGCTGCGTTTTGGATTTAGAAGCAGATATTTCCCAGGGCTTACTGCTGTTTCTTCCATATGCCGGTAATGGGCTGAAAACGCCTGTTTTGGGACTCTGCAGAGAAAGTGTTTGCAGACTGCTGAATCCACACACGGGTTTAACTCTGGAAGTTGAGTGCACACATTGACAACCGTTCTGTTAGATAGCTGCGTTTTGGATTTAGAAGCAGATATTTTCCTGTGCTTACTGCTGTTTCTTCCATATGCCAGTAATGGGCTGAAAACGCCTGTTTTGGGACTCTGCAGAGAAAGTGTTTGCAGACTGCTGAATCCACACACGGGTTTAACTCTGGAAGTTGAGTGCACACATTGACAACCGTTCTGTTAGATAGCTGCGTTTTGGATTTAGAAGCAGATATTTTCCTGTGCTTACTGCTGTTTCTTCCCTATGCCGGTAATGGGCTGAAAACGCCCGTTTTGGGACTCTGCAGAGAAAGTGTTTGCAGACTGCTGAATCCACACACGGGTTTAACTCTGGAAGTTGAGTGCACACATTGACAACCGTTCTGTTAGATAGCTGCGTTTTGGATTTAGAAGCAGATATTTCCTTGGGCTTACTGCTGTTTCTTCCATATGCCGGTAATGGGCTGAAAACGCCTCGTTTGGGACTCTGCAGAGAAAGTGTTTGCAGACTGCTGAATCCACACACGGGTTTAACTCTGGAAGTTGAGTGCACACATTGACAACCGTTCTGTTAGATAGCTGCGTTTTGGATTTAGAAGCAGATATTTCCCTGTGCTGACTGCTGTTTCTTCCATATCCCGGTAATGGGCTGAAAACGCCTGTTTTGGGACTCTGCAGAGAAAGTGTTTGCAGACTGCTGAATCCACACACGGGTTTAACTCTGGAAGTTGAGTGCACACATTGACAACCGTTCTGTTAGATAGCTGCGTTTTGGATTTAGAAGCAGATATTTCCCTGGGCTTACTGCTGTTTCTTCCATATGCCGGTAATGGGCTGAAAACGCCTGGTTTGGGACTCTGCAGAGAAAGTGTTTACAGACTGCTGAATCCACACACGGGTTTAACTCTGGAAGTTGAGTGCACACATTGAAAACCGTTCTGTTAGATAGCTGCGTTTTGGATTTAGAAGCAGATATTTCCCTGTGCTTACTGCTGTTTCTTCCATATGCCGGTAATGGGCTGAAAACGCCTGTTTTGGGACTCTGCAGAGAAAGTGTTTGCAGACTGCTGAATCCACACACGGGTTTAACTCTGGAAGTTGAGTGCACACATTGACAACCGTTCTGTTAGATAGCTGCGTTTTGGATTTAGAAGCAGATATTTCCCAGGGCTTACTGCTGTTTCTTCCATATGCCAGTAATGGGCTGAAAACGCCTGTTTTGGGACTCTGCAGAGAAAGTGTTTGCAGACTGCTGAATCCACACACGGTTTTAACTCTGGAAGTTGAGTGCACACATTGACAACCGGTCTGTTAGATAGCTGCGTTTTGGATTTAGAAGCAGATATTTTCCTGTGCTTACTGCTGTTTCTTCCATATGCCGGTAAAGGGCTGAAAACGCCCGTTTTAGGACTCTGCAGAGAAAGTGTTTGCAGACTGCTGAATCCACACACGGGTTTAACTCTGGAAGTTGAGTGCACACATTGACAACCGTTCTGTTAGATAGCTGCATTTCGGATTTAGAAGCAGATATTTCCCTGGGCTTACTGCTGTTTCTTCCATATGCCGGTAATGGGCTGAAAACGCCTCATTTGGGACTCTGCAGAGAAAGTGTTTGCAGACTGCTGAATCCACACACGGGTTTAACTCTGGAAGTTGAGTGCACACATTGACAACCGTTCTGTTAGATAGCTGCGTTTTGGATTTAGAAGCAGATATTTCCCTGTGCTGACTGCTGTTTATTTCATATGCCGGTAATGGGGTGAAAACGCCTGTTTTGGGACTCTGCTGAGAAAGTGTTTGCAGACTGCTGAATCCACACACGGGTTTAACTCTGGAAGTTGAGTGCACACATTGACAACCGTTCTGTTAGATAGCTGCGTTTTGGATATAGAAGCAGATATTTCCCTGTGCTTACTGCTGTTTCTTCCATATGCCGGTAATGTGCTGAAAACGCCTGTTTTGGGACTCTGCAGAGAAAGTGTTGGCAGACTGCTGAATCCACACACGGGTTTAACTCTGGAAGTTGAGTGCACACATTGACAACCGTTCTGTTAGATAGCTGCGTTTTGGATTTAGAAGCACATATTTCCCTGGGCTTACTGCTGTTTCTTCCATATGCCGGTAATGGGCTGAAAACGCCTGTTTTGGGACTCTGCAGAGAAAGTGTTTTTTCAGACTGCTGAATCCACACACGGGTTTAACTCTGGAAGTTGAGTGCACACATTGACAACCGTTCTGTTAGATAGCTGCGTTTTGGATTTAGAAGCAGATATTTCCCTGTGCTGACTGCTGTTTCTTTCATATGCCGGTAATGGGCTGAAAACGCCTGTTTTGGGACTCTGCAGAGAAAGTGTTTGCAGACTGCTGAATCCACACACGGGTTTAACTCTGGAAGTTGAGTGCACACATTGACAACCGTTCTGTTAGATAGCTGCGTTTTGGATATAGAAGCAGATATTTCCCTGTGCTTACTGCTGTTTCTTCCATATGCCGGTAATGTGCTGAAAACGCCTGTTTTGGGACTCTGCAGAGAAAGTGTTTGCAGACTGCTGAATCCACACACGGGTTTAACTCTGGAAGTTGAGTGCACACATTGACAACCGTTCTGTTAGATAGCTGCGTTTTGGATTTAGAAGCACATATTTCCCTGGGCTTACTGCTGTTTCTTCCATATGCCGGTAATGGGCTGAAAACGCCTCGTTTGGGACTCTGCAGAGAAAGTGTTTGCAGACTGCTGAATCCACACACGGGTTTAACTCTGGAAGTTGAGTGCACACATTGACAACCGTTCTGTTAGATAGCTGCGTTTTGGATTTAGAAGCAGATATTTCCCTGTGCTGACTGCTGTTTCTTTCATATGCCGGTAATGGGCTGAAAACGCCTGTTTTGGGACTCTGCAGAGAAAGTGTTTGCAGACTGCTGAATCCACACACGGGTTTAACTCTGGAAGTTGAGTGCACACATTGACAACCGTTCTGTTAGATAGCTGCGTTTTGGATATAGAAGCAGATATTTCCCTGTGCTTACTGCTGTTTCTTCCATATGCCGGTAATGTGCTGAAAACGCCTGTTTTGGGACTCTGCAGAGAAAGTGTTTGCAGACTGCTGAATCCACACACGGGTTTAACTCTGGAAGTTGAGTGCACACATTGACAACCGTTCTGTTAGATAGCTGCGTTTTGGATTTAGAAGCAGATATTTCCCTGTGCATACTGCTGTTTCTTCCATATGCCGGTAATGGGCTGAAAACGCCTGTTTTGGGACTCTGCAGAGAAAGTGTTTGCAGACTGCTGAATCCACACACGGGTTTAACTCTGGAAGTTGAGTGCACACATTGACAACCGTTCTGTTAGATAGCTGCGTTTTGGATTTAGAAGCAGATATTTTCCTGTGCTTACTGCTGTTTCTTCCATATGCCAGTAATGGGCTGAAAACGCCTGTTTTGGGACTCTGCAGAGAAAGTGTTTGCAGACTGCTGAATCCACACACGGATTTAACTCTGGAAGTTGAGTGCACACATTGACAACCGTTCTGTTAGATAGCTGCGTTTTGGATTTAGAAGCAGATATTTTCCTGTGCTTACTGCTGTTTCTTCCATATGCCGGTAATGGGCTGAAAACGCCCGTTTTGGGACTCTGCAGAGAAAGTGTTTGCAGACTGCTGAATCCACACACGGGTTTAACTCTGGAAGTTGAGTGCACACATTGACAACCGGTCTGTTAGATAGCTGCGTTTTGGATTTAGAAGCAGATATTTCCCTGGGCTTACTGCTGTTTCTTCCATATGCCGGTAATGGGCTGAAAACGCCTCGTTTGGGACTCTGCAGAGAAAGTGTTTGCAGACTGCTGAATCCACACACGGGTTTAACTCTGGAAGTTGAGTGCACACATTGACAACCGTTCTGTTAGATAGCTGCGTTTTGGATTTAGAAGCAGATATTTCCCTGTGCTGACTGCTGTTTCTTTCATATGCCGGTAATGGGCTGAAAACGCCTGTTTTGGGACTCTGCAGAGAAAGTGTTTGCAGACTGCTGAATCCACACACGGGTTTAACTCTGGAAGTTGAGTGCACACATTGACAACCGTTCTGTTAGATAGCTGCGTTTTGGATTTAGAAGCAGATATTTCCCTGTGCTTACTGCTGTTTCTTCCATATGCCGGTAATGGGCTGAAAACGCCTGTTTTGGGACTCTGCAGAGAAAGTGTTTGCAGACTGCTGAATCCACACACGGGTTTAACTCTGGAAGTTGAGTGCACACATTGACAACAGTTCTGTTAGATAGCTGCGTTTTGGATTTAGAAGCAGATATTTCCCTGGGCTTACTGCTGTTTCTTCCATATGCCGGTAATGGGCTGAAAACGCCTGTTTTGGGACTCTGCAGAGAAAGTGTTTTTTCAGACTGCTGAATCCACACACGGGTTTAACTCTGGAAGTTGAGTGCACACATTGACAACCGTTCTGTTAGATAGCTGCGTTTTGGATTTAGAAGCAGATATTTCCCTGTGCTTACTGCTGTTTCTTCCATATGCCGGTAATGGGCTGAAAACGCCTGTTTTGGGACTCTGCAGAGAAAGTGTTTGCAGACTGCTGAATCCACACACGGGTTTAACTCTGGAAGTTGAGTGCACACATTGACAACCGTTCTGTTAGATAGCTGCGTTTTGGATTTAGAAGCAGATATTTCCCTGTGCTGACTGCTGTTTCTTCCATATGCCGGTAATGGGCTGAAAACGCCTGTTTTGGGACTCTGCAGAGAAAGTGTTTGCAGACTGCTGAATCCACACACGGGTTTAACTGTGGAAGTTGAGTGCACACATTGACAACCGTTCTGTTAGATAGCTGCGTTTTGGATTTAGAAGCAGATATTTCCCTGTGCTTACTGCTGTTTCTACCACATGCCGGTAATGGGCTGAAAACGCCTGGTTTGGGACTCGGCAGAGAAAGTGTTTGCAGACTGCTGAATCCACACACGGGTTTAACTCTGGAAGTTGAGTGCACACATTGACAACCGCTCTGTTAGATAGCTGCGTTTTGGATTTAGAAGCAGATATTTCCCTGTGCTTACTGCTGTTTCTTCCATATGCCGGTAATGGGCTGAAAACGCCTGTTTTGGGACTCTGCAGAGAAAGTGTTTGCCGACTGCTGAATCCTCACACGGGTTTAACTCTGGAAGTTGAGTGCACACATTGACAACCGTTCTGTTAGATAGCTGCGTTTTGGATTTAGAGCAGATATTTCCCTGTGCTTACTGCTGTTTCTTCCATATGCCGGTAATGGGCTGAAAACGCCTGTTTTGGGACTCTGCAGAGAAAGTGTTTGTAGACTGCTGAATCCACACACGGGTTTAACTCTGGAAGTTGAGTGCACACATTGACAACCGTTCTGTTAGATAGCTGCGTTTTGGATTTGGAAGCAGATATTTCCCTGTGCTTATTGCTGTTTCTTCCATATGCCGGTAATGGGCTGAAAACGCCTGTTTTGGGACACTGCAGAGAAAGTGTTTGCAGACTGCTGAATCCACACACGGGTTTAACTCTGGAAGTTGAGTGCACACATTGACAACCGTTCTGTTAGATAGCTGCGTTTTGGATTTAGAAGCAGATATTTCCCTGTGCATACTGCTGTTTCTTCCATATGCCGGTAATGGGCTGAAAACGCCTGTTTTGGGACTCTGCAGAGAAAGTGTTTGCAGACTGCTGAATCCACACACGGGTTTAACTCTGGAAGTTGAGTGCACACATTGACAACCGTTCTGTTAGATAGCTGCGTTTTGGATTTAGAAGCAGATATTTTCCTGTGCTTACTGCTGTTTCTTCCATATGCCAGTAATGGGCTGAAAACGCCTGTTTTGGGACTCTGCAGAGAAAGTGTTTGCAGACTGCTGAATCCACACACGGATTTAACTCTGGAAGTTGAGTGCACACATTGACAACCGTTCTGTTAGATAGCTGCGTTTTGGATTTAGAAACAGATATTTTCCTGTGCTTACTGCTGTTTCTTCCATATGCCGGTAATGGGCTGAAAACGCCCGTTTTGGGACTCTGCAGAGAAAGTGTTTGCAGACTGCTGAATCCACACACGGGTTTAACTCTGGAAGTTGAGTGCACACATTGACAACCGTTCTGTTAGATAGCTGCGTTTTGGATTTAGAAGCAGATATTTCCCTGGGCTTACTGCTGTTTCTTCCATATGCCGGTAATGGGCTGAAAACGCCTCGTTTGGGACTCTGCAGAGAAAGTGTTTGCAGACTGCTGAATCCACACACGGGTTTAACTCTGGAAGTTGAGTGCACACATTGACAACCGTTCTGTTAGATAGCTGCGTTTTGGATTTAGAAGCAGATATTTCCCTGTGCTGCCTGCTGTTTCTTTCATATGCCGGTAATGGGCTGAAAACGCCTGTTTTGGGACTCTGCAGAGAAAGTGTTTGCAGACTGCTGAATCCACACACGGGTTTAACTCTGGAAGTTGAGTGCACACATTGACAACCGTTCTGTTAGATAGCTGCGTTTTGGATTTAGAAGCAGATATTTCCCTGTGCTTACTGCTGTTTCTTCCATATGCCGGTAATGGGCTGAAAACGCCTGTTTTGGGACTCTGCAGAGAAAGTGTTTGCAGACTGCTGAATCCACACACGGGTTTAACTCTGGAAGTTGAGTGCACACATTGACAACAGTTCTGTTAGATAGCTGCGTTTTGGATTTAGAAGCAGATATTTCCCTGGGCTTACTGCTGTTTCTTCCATATGCCGGTAATGGGCTGAAAACGCCTGTTTTGGGACTCTGCAGAGAAAGTGTTTTTTCAGACTGCTGAATCCACACACGGGTTTAACTCTGGAAGTTGAGTGCACACATTGACAACCGTTCTGTTAGATAGCTGCGTTTTGGATTTAGAAGCAGATATTTCCCTGTGCTTACTGCTGTTTCTTCCATATGCCGGTAATGGGCTGAAAACGCCTGTTTTGGGACTCTGCAGAGAAAGTGTTTGCAGACTGCTGAATCCACACACGGGTTTAACTCTGGAAGTTGAGTGCACACATTGACAACCGTTCTGTTAGATAGCTGCGTTTTGGATTTAGAAGCAGATATTTCCCTGTGCTGACTGCTGTTTCTTCCATATGCCGGTAATGGGCTGAAAACGCCTGTTTTGGGACTCTGCAGAGAAAGTGTTTGCAGACTGCTGAATCCACACACGGGTTTAACTGTGGAAGTTGAGTGCACACATTGACAACCGTTCTGTTAGATAGCTGCGTTTTGGATTTAGAAGCAGATATTTCCCTGTGCTTACTGCTGTTTCTACCACATGCCGGTAATGGGCTGAAAACGCCTGGTTTGGGACTCGGCAGAGAAAGTGTTTGCAGACTGCTGAATCCACACACGGGTTTAACTCTGGAAGTTGAGTGCACACATTGACAACCGCTCTGTTAGATAGCTGCGTTTTGGATTTAGAAGCAGATATTTCCCTGTGCTTACTGCTGTTTCTTCCATATGCCGGTAATGGGCTGAAAACGCCTGTTTTGGGACTCTGCAGAGAAAGTGTTTGCCGACTGCTGAATCCTCACACGGGTTTAACTCTGGAAGTTGAGTGCACACATTGACAACCGTTCTGTTAGATAGCTGCGTTTTGGATTTAGAGCAGATATTTCCCTGTGCTTACTGCTGTTTCTTCCATATGCCGGTAATGGGCTGAAAACGCCTGTTTTGGGACTCTGCAGAGAAAGTGTTTGTAGACTGCTGAATCCACACACGGGTTTAACTCTGGAAGTTGAGTGCACACATTGACAACCGTTCTGTTAGATAGCTGCGTTTTGGATTTGGAAGCAGATATTTCCCTGTGCTTATTGCTGTTTCTTCCATATGCCGGTAATGGGCTGAAAACGCCTGTTTTGGGACTCTGCAGAGAAAGTGTTTGCAGACTGCTGAATCCACACACGGGTTTAACTCTGGAAGTTGAGTGCACACATTGACAACCGTTCTGTTAGATAGCTGCGTTTTGGATTTAGAAGCAGAGATTTCCCTGTGCTTACTGCTGTTTCTTCCATATGCCGGTAATGGGCTGAAAACGCCTGTTTTGGGACTCTGCAGAGAAATCTTTGCAGACTGCTGAATCCACACACGGGTTTAACTCTGGAACTTGAGTGCACACATTGACAACCGTTCTGTTAGATAGCTGCGTTTTGGATTTAGAAGCAGATATTTCCCTGTGCATACTGCTGTTTCTTCCATATGCCGGTAATGGGCTGAAAACGCCTGTTTTGGGACTCTGCAGAGAAAGTGTTTGCAGACTGCTGAATCCACACACGGGTTTAACTCTGGAAGTTGAGTGCACACATTGACAACCGTTCTGTTAGATAGCTGCGTTTTGGATATAGAAGCAGATATTTCCCTGTGCTTACTGCTGTTTCTTCCATATGCCGGTAATGGGCTGAAAACGCCTGTTTTGGGACTCTGCAGAGAAAGTGTTTGCAGACTGCTGAATCCACACACGGGTTTAACTCTGGAAGTTGAGTGCACACATTGACAACCGTTCTGTTAGATAGCTGCGTTTTGGATTTAGAAGCAGATATTTTCCTGTGCTTACTGCTGTTTCTTCCATATGCCAGTAATGGGCTGAAAACGCCTGTTTTGGGACTCTGCAGAGAAAGTGTTTGCAGACTGCTGAATCCACACACGGATTTAACTCTGGAAGTTGAGTGCACACATTGACAACCGTTCTGTTAGATAGCTGCGTTTTGGATTTAGAAGCAGATATTTTCCTGTGCTTACTGCTGTTTCTTCCATATGCCGGTAATGGGCTGAAAACGCCCGTTTTGGGACTCTGCAGAGAAAGTGTTTGCAGACTGCTGAATCCACACACGGGTTTAACTCTGGAAGTTGAGTGCACACATTGACAACCGTTCTGTTAGATAGCTGCGTTTTGGATTTAGAAGCAGATATTTCCCTGGGCTTACTGCTGTTTCTTCCATATGCCGGTAATGGGCTGAAAACGCCTCGTTTGGGACTCTGCAGAGAAAGTGTTTGCAGACTGCTGAATCCACACACGGGTTTAACTCTGGAAGTTGAGTGCACACATTGACAACCGTTCTGTTAGATAGCTGCGTTTTGGATTTAGAAGCAGATATTTCCCTGTGCTGACTGCTGTTTCTTTCATATGCCGGTAATGGGCTGAAAACGCCTGTTTTGGGACTCTGCAGAGAAAGTGTTTGCAGACTGCTGAATCCACACACGGGTTTAACTCTGGAAGTTGAGTGCACACATTGACAACCGTTCTGTTAGATAGCTGCGTTTTGGATTTAGAAGCAGATATTTCCCTGTGCTTACTGCTGTTTCTTCCATATGCCGGTAATGGGCTGAAAACGCCTGTTTTGGGACTCTGCAGAGAAAGTGTTTGCAGACTGCTGAATCCACACACGGGTTTAACTCTGGAAGTTGAGTGCACACATTGACAACAGTTCTGTTAGATAGCTGCGTTTTGGATTTAGAAGCAGATATTTCCCTGTGCTTACTGCTGTTTCTTCCATATGCCGGTAATGGGCTGAAAACGCCTGTTTTGGGACTCTGCAGAGAAAGTGTTTTTTCAGACTGCTGAATCCACACACGGGTTTAACTCTGGAAGTTGAGTGCACACATTGACAACCGTTCTGTTAGATAGCTGCGTTTTGGATTTAGAAGCAGATATTTCCCTGTGCTTACTGCTGTTTCTTCCATATGCCGGTAATGGGCTGAAAACGCCTGTTTTGGGACTCTGCAGAGAAAGTGTTTGCAGACTGCTGAATCCACACACGGGTTTAACTCTGGAAGTTGAGTGCACACATTGACAACCGTTCTGTTAGATAGCTGCGTTTTGGATTTAGAAGCAGATATTTCCCTGTGCTGACTGCTGTTTCTTCCATATGCCGGTAATGGGCTGAAAACGCCTGTTTTGGGACTCTGCAGAGAAAGTGTTTGCAGACTGCTGAATCCACACACGGGTTTAACTGTGGAAGTTGAGTGCACACATTGACAACCGTTCTGTTAGATAGCTGCGTTTTGGATTTAGAAGCAGATATTTCCCTGTGCTTACTGCTGTTTCTACCACATGCCGGTAATGGGCTGAAAACGCCTGGTTTGGGACTCGGCAGAGAAAGTGTTTGCAGACTGCTGAATCCACACACGGGTTTAACTCTGGAAGTTGAGTGCACACATTGACAACCGCTCTGTTAGATAGCTGCGTTTTGGATTTAGAAGCAGATATTTCCCTGTGCTTACTGCTGTTTCTTCCATATGCCGGTAATGGGCTGAAAACGCCTGTTTTGGGACTCTGCAGAGAAAGTGTTTGCCGACTGCTGAATCCTCACACGGGTTTAACTCTGGAAGTTGAGTGCACACATTGACAACCGTTCTGTTAGATAGCTGCGTTTTGGATTTAGAGCAGATATTTCCCTGTGCTTACTGCTGTTTCTTCCATATGCCGGTAATGGGCTGAAAACGCCTGTTTTGGGACTCTGCAGAGAAAGTGTTTGTAGACTGCTGAATCCACACACGGGTTTAACTCTGGAAGTTGAGTGCACACATTGACAACCGTTCTGTTAGATAGCTGCGTTTTGGATTTGGAAGCAGATATTTCCCTGTGCTTATTGCTGTTTCTTCCATATGCCGGTAATGGGCTGAAAACGCCTGTTTTGGGACTCTGCAGAGAAAGTGTTTGCAGACTGCTGAGTCCACACACGGGTTTAACTCTGGAAGTTGAGTGCACACATTGACAACCGTTCTGTTAGATAGCTGCGTTTTGGATTTAGAAGCAGATATTTCCCTGTGCATACTGCTGTTTCTTCCATATGCCGGTAATGGGCTGAAAACGCCTGTTTTGGGACTCTGCAGAGAAAGTGTTTGCAGACTGCTGAATCCACACACGGGTTTAACTCTGGAAGTTGAGTGCACACATTGACAACCGTTCTGTTAGATAGCTGCGTTTTGGATTTAGAAGCAGATATTTTCCTGTGCTTACTGCTGTTTCTTCCATATGCCAGTAATGGGCTGAAAACGCCTGTTTTGGGACTCTGCAGAGAAAGTGTTTGCAGACTGCTGAATCCACACACGGATTTAACTCTGGAAGTTGAGTGCACACATTGACAACCGTTCTGTTAGATAGCTGCGTTTTGGATTTAGAAGCAGATATTTTCCTGTGCTTACTGCTGTTTCTTCCATATGCCGGTAATGGGCTGAAAACGCCCGTTTTGGGACTCTGCAGAGAAAGTGTTTGCAGACTGCTGAATCCACACACGGGTTTAACTCTGGAAGTTGAGTGCACACATTGACAACCGTTCTGTTAGATAGCTGCGTTTTGGATTTAGAAGCAGATATTTCCCTGGGCTTACTGCTGTTTCTTCCATATGCCGGTAATGGGCTGAAAACGCCTCGTTTGGGACTCTGCAGAGAAAGTGTTTGCAGACTGCTGAATCCACACACGGGTTTAACTCTGGAAGTTGAGTGCACACATTGACAACCGTTCTGTTAGATAGCTGCGTTTTGGATTTAGAAGCAGATATTTCCCTGTGCTGACTGCTGTTTCTTTCATATGCCGGTAATGGGCTGAAAACGCCTGTTTTGGGACTCTGCAGAGAAAGTGTTTGCAGACTGCTGAATCCACACACGGGTTTAACTCTGGAAGTTGAGTGCACACATTGACAACCGTTCTGTTAGATAGCTGCGTTTTGGATTTAGAAGCAGATATTTCCCTGTGCTTACTGCTGTTTCTTCCATATGCCGGTAATGGGCTGAAAACGCCTGTTTTGGGACTCTGCAGAGAAAGTGTTTGCAGACTGCTGAATCCACACACGGGTTTAACTCTGGAAGTTGAGTGCACACATTGACAACAGTTCTGTTAGATAGCTGCGTTTTGGATTTAGAAGCAGATATTTCCCTGGGCTTACTGCTGTTTCTTCCATATGCCGGTAATGGGCTGAAAACGCCTGTTTTGGGACTCTGCAGAGAAAGTGTTTTTTCAGACTGCTGAATCCACACACGGGTTTAACTCTGGAAGTTGAGTGCACACATTGACAACCGTTCTGTTAGATAGCTGCGTTTTGGATTTAGAAGCAGATATTTCCCTGTGCTTACTGCTGTTTCTTCCATATGCCGGTAATGGGCTGAAAACGCCTGTTTTGGGACTCTGCAGAGAAAGTGTTTGCAGACTGCTGAATCCACACACGGGTTTAACTCTGGAAGTTGAGTGCACACATTGACAACCGTTCTGTTAGATAGCTGCGTTTTGGATTTAGAAGCAGATATTTCCCTGTGCTGACTGCTGTTTCTTCCATATGCCGGTAATGGGCTGAAAACGCCTGTTTTGGGACTCTGCAGAGAAAGTGTTTGCAGACTGCTGAATCCACACACGGGTTTAACTCTGGAAGTTGAGTGCACACATTGACAACCGTTCTGTTAGATAGCTGCGTTTTGGATTTAGAAGCAGATATTTCCCTGTGCTTACTGCTGTTTCTACCACATGCCGGTAATGGGCTGAAAACGCCTGGTTTGGGACTCGGCAGAGAAAGTGTTTGCAGACTGCTGAATCCACACACGGGTTTAACTCTGGAAGTTGAGTGCACACATTGACAACCGCTCTGTTAGATAGCTGCGTTTTGGATTTAGAAGCAGATATTTCCCTGTGCTTACTGCTGTTTCTTCCATATGCCGGTAATGGGCTGAAAACGCCTGTTTTGGGACTCTGCAGAGAAAGTGTTTGCCGACTGCTGAATCCTCACACGGGTTTAACTCTGGAAGTTGAGTGCACACATTGACAACCGTTCTGTTAGATAGCTGCATTTCGGATTTAGAGCAGATATTTCCCTGTGCTTACTGCTGTTTCTTCCATATGCCGGTAATGGGCTGAAAACGCCTGCTTTGGGACTCTGCAGAGAAAGTGTTTGTAGACTGCTGAATCCACACACGGGTTTAACTCTGGAAGTTGAGTGCACACATTGACAACCGTTCTGTTAGATAGCTGCGTTTTGGATTTGGAAGCAGATATTTCCCTGTGCTTATTGCTGTTTCTTCCATATGCCGGTAATGGGCTGAAAACGCCTGTTTTGGGACTCTGCAGAGAAAGTGTTTGCAGACTGCTGAATCCACACACGGGTTTAACTCTGGAAGTTGAGTGCACACATTGACAACCGTTCTGTTAGATAGCTGCGTTTTGGATTTAGAAGCAGAGATTTCCCTGTGCTTACTGCTGTTTCTTCCATATGCCGGTAATGGGCTGAAAACGCCTGTTTTGGGACTCTGCAGAGAAATCTTTGCAGACTGCTGAATCCACACACGGGTTTAACTCTGGAACTTGAGTGCACACATTGACAACCGTTCTGTTAGATAGCTGCGTTTTGGATTTAGAAGCAGATATTTCCCTGTGCTGACTGCTGTTTCTTCCATATGCCGGTAATGGGCTGAAAACGACTGTTTTGGGACTCTGCAGAGAAAGTGTTTGCAGACTGCTGAATCCACACACGGGTTTAACTCTGGAAGTTGAGTGCACACATTGACAACCGTTCTGTTAGATAGCTGCGTTTTGGATTTAGAAGCAGATATTTCCCTGTGCTTACTGCTGTTTCTTCCATATGCCGGTAATGGGCTGAAAACGCCTGTTTTGGGACTCTGCAGAGAAAGTGTTTGCAGACTGCTGAATTCACACAGGGGTTTAACTCTGGAAGTTGAGTGCACACATTGACAACCGTTCTGTTAGATAGCTGCGTTTTGGATTTAGAAGCAGATATTTCCCTGTGCTGACTGCTGTTTCTTCCATATGCCGGTAATGGGCTGAAAACGCCTGTTTTGGGACTCTGCAGAGAAAGTGTTTGCAGACTGCTGAATCCACACACGGGTTTAACTGTGGAAGTTGAGTACCAACAATGTCAACCGTTCTGTTAGATAGCTGCGTTTTGGATTGAGAAGCAGATATTTCCCTGTGCTTACTGCTGTTTCTTCCATATGCCGGTAATGGGCTGAAAACGCCCGTTTTGGGACTCTGCAGAGAAAGTGTTTGCAGACTGCTGAATCCACACACGGGTTTAACTCTGGAAGTTGAGTGCACACATTGACAACCGTTCTGTTAGATAGCTGCGTTTTGGATTTAGAAGCAGATATTTCCCTGGGCTTACTGCTGTTTCTTCCATATGCCGGTAATGGGCTGAAAACGCCTCGTTTGGGACTCTGCAGAGAAAGTGTTTGCAGACTGCTGAATCCACACACGGGTTTAACTCTGGAAGTTGAGTGCACACATTGACAACCGTTCTGTTAGATAGCTGCGTTTTGGATTTAGAAGCAGATATTTCCCTGTGCTGACTGCTGTTTCTTTCATATGCCGGTAATGGGCTGAAAACGCCTGTTTTGGGACTCTGCAGAGAAAGTGTTTGCAGACTGCTGAATCCACACACGGGTTTAACTCTGGAAGTTGAGTGCACACATTGACAACCGTTCTGTTAGATAGCTGCGTTTTGGATTTAGAAGCAGATATTTCCCTGTGCTTACTGCTGTTTCTTCCATATGCCGGTAATGGGCTGAAAACGCCTGTTTTGGGACTCTGCAGAGAAAGTGTTTGCAGACTGCTGAATCCACACACGGGTTTAACTCTGGAAGTTGAGTGCACACATTGACAACAGTTCTGTTAGATAGCTGCGTTTTGGATTTAGAAGCAGATATTTCCCTGGGCTTACTGCTGTTTCTTCCATATGCCGGTAATGGGCTGAAAACGCCTGTTTTGGGACTCTGCAGAGAAAGTGTTTTTTCAGACTGCTGAATCCACACACGGGTTTAACTCTGGAAGTTGAGTGCACACATTGACAACCGTTCTGTTAGATAGCTGCGTTTTGGATTTAGAAGCAGATATTTCCCTGTGCTTACTGCTGTTTCTTCCATATGCCGGTAATGGGCTGAAAACGCCTGTTTTGGGACTCTGCAGAGAAAGTGTTTGCAGACTGCTGAATCCACACACGGGTTTAACTCTGGAAGTTGAGTGCACACATTGACAACCGTTCTGTTAGATAGCTGCGTTTTGGATTTAGAAGCAGATATTTCCCTGTGCTGACTGCTGTTTCTTCCATATGCCGGTAATGGGCTGAAAACGCCTGTTTTGGGACTCTGCAGAGAAAGTGTTTGCAGACTGCTGAATCCACACACGGGTTTAACTCTGGAAGTTGAGTGCACACATTGACAACCGTTCTGTTAGATAGCTGCGTTTTGGATTTAGAAGCAGATATTTCCCTGTGCTTACTGCTGTTTCTACCACATGCCGGTAATGGGCTGAAAACGCCTGGTTTGGGACTCGGCAGAGAAAGTGTTTGCAGACTGCTGAATCCACACACGGGTTTAACTCTGGAAGTTGAGTGCACACATTGACAACCGCTCTGTTAGATAGCTGCGTTTTGGATTTAGAAGCAGATATTTCCCTGTGCTTACTGCTGTTTCTTCCATATGCCGGTAATGGGCTGAAAACGCCTGTTTTGGGACTCTGCAGAGAAAGTGTTTGCCGACTGCTGAATCCTCACACGGGTTTAACTCTGGAAGTTGAGTGCACACATTGACAACCGTTCTGTTAGATAGCTGCATTTCGGATTTAGAGCAGATATTTCCCTGTGCTTACTGCTGTTTCTTCCATATGCCGGTAATGGGCTGAAAACGCCTGCTTTGGGACTCTGCAGAGAAAGTGTTTGTAGACTGCTGAATCCACACACGGGTTTAACTCTGGAAGTTGAGTGCACACATTGACAACCGTTCTGTTAGATAGCTGCGTTTTGGATTTGGAAGCAGATATTTCCCTGTGCTTATTGCTGTTTCTTCCATATGCCGGTAATGGGCTGAAAACGCCTGTTTTGGGACTCTGCAGAGAAAGTGTTTGCAGACTGCTGAATCCACACACGGGTTTAACTCTGGAAGTTGAGTGCACACATTGACAACCGTTCTGTTAGATAGCTGCGTTTTGGATTTAGAAGCAGAGATTTCCCTGTGCTTACTGCTGTTTCTTCCATATGCCGGTAATGGGCTGAAAACGCCTGTTTTGGGACTCTGCAGAGAAATCTTTGCAGACTGCTGAATCCACACACGGGTTTAACTCTGGAACTTGAGTGCACACATTGACAACCGTTCTGTTAGATAGCTGCGTTTTGGATTTAGAAGCAGATATTTCCCTGTGCTGACTGCTGTTTCTTCCATATGCCGGTAATGGGCTGAAAACGACTGTTTTGGGACTCTGCAGAGAAAGTGTTTGCAGACTGCTGAATCCACACACGGGTTTAACTCTGGAAGTTGAGTGCACACATTGACAACCGTTCTGTTAGATAGCTGCGTTTTGGATTTAGAAGCAGATATTTCCCTGTGCTTACTGCTGTTTCTTCCATATGCCGGTAATGGGCTGAAAACGCCTGTTTTGGGACTCTGCAGAGAAAGTGTTTGCAGACTGCTGAATTCACACAGGGGTTTAACTCTGGAAGTTGAGTGCACACATTGACAACCGTTCTGTTAGATAGCTGCGTTTTGGATTTAGAAGCAGATATTTCCCTGTGCTGACTGCTGTTTCTTCCATATGCCGGTAATGGGCTGAAAACGCCTGTTTTGGGACTCTGCAGAGAAAGTGTTTGCAGACTGCTGAATCCACACACGGGTTTAACTGTGGAAGTTGAGTACCAACAATGTCAACCGTTCTGTTAGATAGCTGCGTTTTGGATTGAGAAGCAGATATTTCCCTGTGCTTACTGCTGTTTCTTCCATATGCCGGTAATGGGCTGAAAACGCCTGTTTTGGGACTCTGCAGAGAAAGTGTTTGCAGACTGCTGAATCCACACACAGGTTTAACTCTGGAAGTTGAGTGCACACATTGACAACCGTTCTGTTAGATAGCTGCGTTTTGGATTTAGAAGCAGATATTTCCCTGTGCTTACTGCTGTTTCTTCCATATGCCGGTAATGGGCTGAAAACGCCTGTTTTGGGACTCTGCAGAGAAAGTGTTTGCAGACTGCTGAATCCACACACGGGTTTACCTCTGGAAGTTGAGTGCACACATTGACAACCGTTCTGTTAGATAGCTGCGTTTTGGATTTAGAAGCAGATATTTCCCTGTGCTTACTGCTGTTTCTTCCATATGCCGGTAATGGGCTGAAAACGCCTGTTTTGGGACTCTGCAGAGAAAGTGTTTGCAGACTGCTGAATCCACACACGGGTTTAACTCTGGAAGTTGAGTGCACACATTGAAAACCGTTCTGTTAGATAGCTGCGTTTTGGATTTAGAAGCAGATATTTCCCTGGGCTAACTGCTGTTTCTTCCATATGCCGATAATGGGCTGAAAACGCCGGGTTGTGGACACTGCAGAGAACGTGTTTGCAGACTGCTGAATCCACACACGGGTTTAACTGTGGAATTTGAGTGCACACATTGACAACCGTTCTGTTAGATAGCTGCGTTTTGGATTTAGAAGCAGATATTTCCCTGGACTTACTGCTGTTTCTTCCATATGCCGGTAATGGGCTGAAAACGCCTGTTTTGGGACTCTGCAGAGAAAGTGTTTGCAGACTGCTGAATCCACACACGGGTTTAACTCTGGAAGTTGAGTGCACACATTGACAACCGTTCTGTTAGATAGCTGCGTTTTGGATTTAGAAGCAGATATTTTCCTGTGCTTACTGCTGTTTCTTCCATATGCCGGTAATCGGCTGAAAACGCCTGTTTTGGGACTCTGCAGAGAAAGTGTTTGCAGACTGCTGAATCCACACACTGGTTTAACTCTGGAAGTTGAGTACACACATTGACAACCGTTCTGGTAGATAGCTGCGTTTTGGATTTAGAAGCAGATATTTCCCTGGGCTTACTGCTGTTTCTTCCATATGCCGGTAATGGGCTGAAAACGCCTGGTTTGGGACTCTGCAGAGAAAGTGTTTGCAGACTGCTGAATCCACACATGGGTTTAACTCTGGAAGTTGAGTGCACACATTGACAACCGTTCTGTTAGATAGCTGCGTTTTGGATTTAGAAGCAGATATTTCCCTGGGCTTACTGCTGTTTCTTCCATATGCCGGTAATGGGCTGAAAACGCCTGTTTTGGGACTCTGCAGAGAAATTGTTTGCAGACTGCTGAATCCACACACGGGTTTAACTCTGGAAGTTGAGTGCACACATTGACAACCGTTCTGTTAGATAGCTGCGATTTGGATTTAGAAGCAGATATTTCCCTGGGCTTACTGCTGTTTCTTCCATATGCCGGTAATGGGCTGAAAACGCCTGTTTTGGGACTTTGCAGAGAAAGTGTTTGCAGACTGCTGAATCCACACACGGGTTTAACTCTGGAAGTTGAGTGCACACATTGACAACCGTTCTGTTAGATAGCTGCGTTTTGGATTTAGAAGCAGATATTTCCCTGTGCTTACTGCTGTTTCTTCCATATGCCGGTAATGGGCTGAAAACGCCTGTTTTGGGACTCTGCAGAGAAAGTGTTTGCAGACTGCTGAATCCACACACGGGTTTAACTCTGGAAGTTGAGTGCACACATTGACAACCGTTCTGTTAGATAGCTGCGTTTTGGATTTAGAAGCAGATATTTCCCTGTGCTTACTGCTGTTTTTTCCATATGCCGGTAATGGGCTGAAAACACCTGTTTTGGGACTCTGCAGAGAAAGTGTTTGCTGACTGCTGAATCCAGACACGGGTTTAACTGTGGATGTTGAGTGCACACATTGACAACCGTTCTCTTTGATAGCTGCGTTTTGGATTTAGAAGCAGATATTTTCCTGTGCTTACTGCTGTTTCTTCCATATGCCGGTAATGGGCTGAAAACGCCCGTTTTGGGACTCTGCAGAGAAAGTGTTTGCAGACTGCTGAATCCTCACACGGGTTTAACTCTGGAAGTTGAGTGCACACATTGACAACCGTTCTGTTAGATAGCTGCGTTTTGGATTTAGAAGCAGATATTTCCCTGGGCTTACTGCTGTTTCTTCCATATGCCGGTAATGGGCTGAAAACGCCTCGTTTGGGACTCTGCAGAGAAAGTGTTTGCAGACTGCTGAATCCACACACGGGTTTAACTCTGGAAGTTGAGTGCACACATTGACAACCGTTCTGTTAGATAGCTGCGTTTTGGATTTAGAAGCAGATATTTCCCTGTGCTGACTGCTGTTTCTTTCATATGCCGGTAATGGGCTGAAAACGCCTGTTTTGGGACTCTGCAGAGAAAGTGTTTGCAGACTGCTGAATCCACACACAGGTTTAACTCTGGAAGTTGAGTGCACACATTGACAACCGTTCTGTTAGATAGCTGTGTTTTGGATTTAGAAGCAGATATTTCCCTGTGCTTACTGCTGTTTCTTCCATATGCCGGTAATGGGCTGAAAACGCCTGTTTTGGGACTCTGCAGAGAAAGTGTTTGCAGACTGCTGAATCCACACACGGGTTTAACTCTGGAAGTTGAGTGCACACATTGACAACCGTTCTGTTAGATAGCTGCGTTTTGGATTTAGAAGCAGATATTTCCCTGGACTTACTGCTGTTTCTTCCATATGCCGGTAATGGGCTGAAAACGCCTGTTTTGGGACTCTGCAGAGAAAGTGTTTGCAGACTGCTGAATCCACACACGGGTTTAACTCTGGAAGTTGAGTGCACACATTGACAACCGTTCTGTTAGATAGCTGCGTTTTGGATTTAGAAGCAGATATTTTCCTGTGCTTACTGCTGTTTCTTCCATATGCCGGTAATCGGCTGAAAACGCCTGTTTTGGGACTCTGCAGAGAAAGTGTTTGCAGACTGCTGAATCCACACACTGGTTTAACTCTGGAAGTTGAGTACACACATTGACAACCGTTCTGGTAGATAGCTGCGTTTTGGATTTAGAAGCAGATATTTCCCTGGGCTTACTGCTGTTTCTTCCATATGCCGGTAATGGGCTGAAAACGCCTGGTTTGGGACTCTGCAGAGAAAGTGTTTGCAGACTGCTGAATCCACACATGGGTTTAACTCTGGAAGTTGAGTGCACACATTGACAACCGTTCTGTTAGATAGCTGCGTTTTGGATTTAGAAGCAGATATTTCCCTGGGCTTACTGCTGTTTCTTCCATATGCCGGTAATGGGCTGAAAACGCCTGTTTTGGGACTCTGCAGAGAAATTGTTTGCAGACTGCTGAATCCACACACGGGTTTAACTCTGGAAGTTGAGTGCACACATTGACAACCGTTCTGTTAGATAGCTGCGTTTTGGATTTAGAAGCAGATATTTCCCTGGGCTTACTGCTGTTTCTTCCATATGCCGGTAATGGGCTGAAAACGCCTGTTTTGGGACTTTGCAGAGAAAGTGTTTGCAGACTGCTGAATCCACACACGGGTTTAACTCTGGAAGTTGAGTGCACACATTGACAACCGTTCTGTTAGATAGCTGCGTTTTGGATTTAGAAGCAGATATTTCCCTGTGCTTACTGCTGTTTCTTCCATATGCCGGTAATGGGCTGAAAACGCCTGTTTTGGGACTCTGCAGAGAAAGTGTTTGCAGACTGCTGAATCCACACACGGGTTTAACTCTGGAAGTTGAGTGCACACATTGACAGCCGTTCTGTTAGATAGCTGCGTTTTGGATTTAGAAGCAGATATTTCCCTGTGCTTACTGCTGTTTTTTCCATATGCCGGTAATGGGCTGAAAACACCTGTTTTGGGACTCTGCAGAGAAAGTGTTTGCTGACTGCTGAATCCAGACACGGGTTTAACTGTGGATGTTGAGTGCACACATTGACAACCGTTCTCTTTGATAGCTGCGTTTTGGATTTAGAAGCAGATATTTTCCTGTGCTTACTGCTGTTTCTTCCATATGCCGGTAATGGGCTGAAAACGCCCGTTTTGGGACTCTGCAGAGAAAGTGTTTGCAGACTGCTGAATCCTCACACGGGTTTAACTCTGGAAGTTGAGTGCACACATTGACAACCGTTCTGTTAGATAGCTGCGTTTTGGATTTAGAAGCAGATATTTCCCTGGGCTTACTGCTGTTTCTTCCATATGCCGGTAATGGGCTGAAAACGCCTCGTTTGGGACTCTGCAGAGAAAGTGTTTGCAGACTGCTGAATCCACACACGGGTTTAACTCTGGAAGTTGAGTGCACACATTGACAACCGTTCTGTTAGATAGCTGCGTTTTGGATTTAGAAGCAGATATTTCCCTGTGCTGACTGCTGTTTCTTTCATATGCCGGTAATGGGCTGAAAACGCCTGTTTTGGGACTCTGCAGAGAAAGTGTTTGCAGACTGCTGAATCCACACACGGGTTTAACTCTGGAAGTTGAGTGCACACATTGACAACCGTTCTGTTAGATAGCTGTGTTTTGGATTTAGAAGCAGATATTTCCCTGTGCTTACTGCTGTTTCTTCCATATGCCGGTAATGGGCTGAAAACGCCTGTTTTGGGACTCTGCAGAGAAAGTGTTTGCAGACTGCTGAATCCACACACGGGTTTAACTCTGGAAGTTGAGTGCACACATTGACAACAGTTCTGTTAGATAGCTGGGTTTTGGATTTAGAAGCAGATATTTCCCTGGGCTTACTGCTGTTTCTTCCATATGCCGGTAATGGGCTGAAAACGCCTGTTTTGGGACTCTGCAGAGAAAGTGTTTTTTCAGACTGCTGAATCCACACACGGGTTTAACTCTGGAAGTTGAGTGCACACATTGACAACCGTTCTGTTAGATAGCTGCGTTTTGGATTTAGAAGCAGATATTTCCCTGTGCTTACTGCTGTTTCTTCCATATGCCGGTAATGGGCTGAAAACGCCTGTTTTGGGACTCTGCAGAGAAAGTGTTTGCAGACTGCTGAATCCACACACGGGTTTAACTCTGGAAGTTGAGTGCACACATTGACAACCGTTCTGTTAGATAGCTGCGTTTTGGATTTAGAAGCAGATATTTCCCTGTGCTGACTGCTGTTTCTTCCATATGCCGGTAATGGGCTGAAAACGCCTGTTTTGGGACTCTGCAGAGAAAGTGTTTGCAGACTGCTGAATCCACACACGGGTTTAACTGTGGAAGTTGAGTGCACACATTGACAACCGTTCTGTTAGATAGCTGCGTTTTGGATTTAGAAGCAGATATTTCCCTGTGCTTACTGCTGTTTCTACCACATGCCGGTAATGGGCTGAAAACGCCTGGTTTGGGACTCGGCAGAGAAAGTGTTTGCAGACTGCTGAATCCACACACGGGTTTAACTCTGGAAGTTGAGTGCACACATTGACAACCGCTCTGTTAGATAGCTGCGTTTTGGATTTAGAAGCAGATATTTCCCTGTGCTTACTGCTGTTTCTTCCATATGCCGGTAATGGGCTGAAAACGCCTGTTTTGGGACTCTGCAGAGAAAGTGTTTGCCGACTGCTGAATCCTCACACGGGTTTAACTCTGGAAGTTGAGTGCACACATTGACAACCGTTCTGTTAGATAGCTGCGTTTTGGATTTAGAGCAGATATTTCCCTGTGCTTACTGCTGTTTCTTCCATATGCCGGTAATGGGCTGAAAACGCCTGTTTTGGGACTCTGCAGAGAAAGTGTTTGTAGACTGCTGAATCCACACACGGGTTTAACTCTGGAAGTTGAGTGCACACATTGACAACCGTTCTGTTAGATAGCTGCGTTTTGGATTTGGAAGCAGATATTTCCCTGTGCTTATTGCTGTTTCTTCCATATGCCGGTAATGGGCTGAAAACGCCTGTTTTGGGACTCTGCAGAGAAAGTGTTTGCAGACTGCTGAATCCACACACGGGTTTAACTCTGGAAGTTGAGTGCACACATTGACAACCGTTCTGTTAGATAGCTGCGTTTTGGATTTAGAAGCAGAGATTTCCCTGTGCTTACTGCTGTTTCTTCCATATGCCGGTAATGGGCTGAAAACGCCTGTTTTGGGACTCTGCAGAGAAAGTCTTTGCAGACTGCTGAATCCACACACGGGTTTAACTCTGGAACTTGAGTGCACACATTGACAACCGTTCTGTTAGATAGCTGCGTTTTGGATTTAGAAGCAGATATTTCCCTGTGCTGACTGCTGTTTCTTCCATATGCCGGTAATGGGCTGAAAACGACTGTTTTGGGACTCTGCAGAGAAAGTGTTTGCAGACTGCTGAATCCACACACGGGTTTAACTCTGGAAGTTGAGTGCACACATTGACAACCGTTCTGTTAGATAGCTGCGTTTTGGATTTAGAAGCAGATATTTCCCTGTGCTTACTGCTGTTTCTTCCATATGCCGGTAATGGGCTGAAAACGCCTGTTTTGGGACTCTGCAGAGAAAGTGTTTGCAGACTGCTGAATTCACACAGGGGTTTAACTCTGGAAGTTGAGTGCACACATTGACAACCGTTCTGTTAGATAGCTGCGTTTTGGATTTAGAAGCAGATATTTCCCTGTGCTGACTGCTGTTTCTTCCATATGCCGGTAATGGGCTGAAAACGCCTGTTTTGGGACTCTGCAGAGAAAGTGTTTGCAGACTGCTGAATCCACACACGGGTTTAACTGTGGAAGTTGAGTACCAACAATGACAACCGTTCTGTTAGATAGCTGCGTTTTGGATTGAGAAGCAGATATTTCCCTGTGCTTACTGCTGTTTCTTCCATATGCCGGTAATGGGCTGAAAACGCCTGTTTTGGGACTCTGCAGAGAAAGTGTTTGCAGACTGCTGAATCCACACACAGGTTTAACTCTGGAAGTTGAGTGCACACATTGACAACCGTTCTGTTAGATAGCTGCGTTTTGGATTTAGAAGCAGATATTTCCCTGTGCTTACTGCTGTTTCTTCCATATGCCGGTAATGGGCTGAAAACGCCTGTTTTGGGACTCTGCAGAGAAAGTGTTTGCAGACTGCTGAATCCACACACGGGTTTACCTCTGGAAGTTGAGTGCACACATTGACAACCGTTCTGTTAGATAGCTGCGTTTTGGATTTAGAAGCAGATATTTCCCTGTGCTTACTGCTGTTTCTTCCATATGCCGGTAATGGGCTGAAAACGCCTGTTTTGGGACTCTGCAGAGAAAGTGTTTGCAGACTGCTGAATCCACACACGGGTTTAACTCTGGAAGTTGAGTGCACACATTGAAAACCGTTCTGTTAGATAGCTGCGTTTTGGATTTAGAAGCAGATATTTCCCTGGGCTAACTGCTGTTTCTTCCATATGCCGATAATGGGCTGAAAACGCCGGGTTGTGGACACTGCAGAGAACGTGTTTGCAGACTGCTGAATCCACACACGGGTTTAACTGTGGAATTTGAGTGCACACATTGACAACCGTTCTGTTAGATAGCTGCGTTTTGGATTTAGAAGCAGATATTTCCCTGGACTTACTGCTGTTTCTTCCATATGCCGGTGATGGGCTGAAAACGCCTGTTTTGGGACTCTGCAGAGAAAGTGTTTGCAGACTGCTGAATCCACACACGGGTTTAACTCTGGAAGTTGAGTGCACACATTGACAACCGTTCTGTTAGATAGCTGCGTTTTGGATTTAGAAGCAGATATTTTCCTGTGCTTACTGCTGTTTCTTCCATATGCCGGTAATCGGCTGAAAACGCCTGTTTTGGGACTCTGCAGAGAAAGTGTTTGCAGACTGCTGAATCCACACACTGGTTTAACTCTGGAAGTTGAGTACTCACATTGACAACCGTTCTGGTAGATAGCTGCGTTTTGGATTTAGAAGCAGATATTTCCCTTGGCTTACTGCTGTTTCTTCCATATGCCGGTAATGGGCTGAAAACGCCTGGTTTGGGACTCTGCAGAGAAAGTGTTTGCAGACTGCTGAATCCACACATGGGTTTAACTCTGGAAGTTGAGTGCACACATTGACAACCGTTCTGTTAGATAGCTGCGTTTTGGATTTAGAAGCAGATATTTCCCTGGGCTTACTGCTGTTTCTTCCATATGCCGGTAATGGGCTGAAAACGCCTGTTTTGGGACTCTGCAGAGAAATTGTTTGCAGACTGCTGAATCCACACACGGGTTTAACTCTGGAAATTGAGTGCACACATTGACAACCGTTCTGTTAGATAGCTGCGTTTTGGATTTAGAAGCAGATATTTCCCTGGGCTTACTGCTGTTTCTTCCATATGCCGGTAATGGGCTGAAAACGCCTGTTTTGGGACTTTGCAGAGAAAGTGTTTGCAGACTGCTGAATCCACACACGGGTTTAACTCTGGAAGTTGAGTGCACACATTGACAACCGTTCTGTTAGATAGCTGCGTTTTGGATTTAGAAGCAGATATTTCCCTGTGCTTACTGCTGTTTCTTCCATATGCCGGTAATGGGCTGAAAACGCCTGTTTTGGGACTCTGCAGAGAAAGTGTTTGCAGACTGCTGAATCCACACACGGGTTTAACTCTGGAAGTTGAGTGCACACATTGACAACCGTTCTGTTAGATAGCTGCGTTTTGGATTTAGAAGCAGATATTTCCCTGTGCTTACTGCTGTTTTTTCCATATGCCGGTAATGGGCTGAAAACACCTGTTTTGGGACTCTGCAGAGAAAGTGTTTGCTGACTGCTGAATCCAGACACGGGTTTAACTGTGGATGTTGAGTGCACACATTGACAACCGTTCTCTTTGATAGCTGCATTTTGGATTTAGAAGCAGATATTTCCCTGTGCTTACTGCTGTTTCTTCCATATGCCGGTAATGGGCTGAAAACGCCTGTTTTGGGACTCTGCAGAGAAAGTGTTTGCAGACTGCTGAATCCACACACGGGTTTAACTCTGGAAGTTGAGTGCACACATTGACAACCGTTCTGTTAGATAGCTGCGTTTTGGATTTAGAAGCAGATATTTCCCTGGGCTTACTGCTGTTTCTTCCATATGCCGGTAATGGGCTGAAAACGCCTGTTTTGGGACTCTGCAGAGAAAGTGTTTTTTCAGACTGCTGAATCCACACACGGGTTTAACTCTGGAAGTTGAGTGCACACATTGACAACCGTTCTGTTAGATAGCTGCGTTTTGGATTTAGAAGCAGATATTTCCCTGTGCTTACTGCTGTTTCTTCCATATGCCGGTAATGGGCTGAAAAACGCCTGTTTTGGGACTCTGCAGAGAAAGTGTTTGCAGACTGCTGAATCCACTGAATCCACACACGGGTTTAACTCTGGAAGTTGAGTGCACACATTGACAACCGTTCTGTTAGATAGCTGCGTTTTGGATTTAGAAGCAGATATTTCCCTGTGCTTACTGCTGTTTCTTCCATATGCCGGTAATGGGCTGAAAACGCCTGTTTTGGGACTCTGCAGAGAAAGTGTTTGCAGACTGCTGAATCCACACACGGATTTAACTCTGGAAGTTGAGTGCACACATTGACAACCGTTCTGTTAGATAGCTGCGTTTTGGATTTAGAAGCAGATATTTTCCTGTGCTTACTGCTGTTTCTTCCATATGCCGGTAATGGGCTGAAAAAGCCCGTTTTGGGACTCTGCAGAGAAAGTGTTTGCAGACTGCTGAATCCACACACGGGTTTAACTCTGGAAGTTGAGTGCACACATTGACTACCGTTCTGTTAGATAGCTGCGTTTTGGATTTAGAAGCAGATATTTCCCTGGGCTTACTGCTGTTTCTTCCATATGCCGGTATTGGGCTGAAAACGCCTCGTTTGGGACTCTGCAGAGAAAGTGTTTGCAGACTGCTGAATCCACACACGGGTTTAACTCTGGAAGTTGAGTGCACACATTGACAACCGTTCTGTTAGATAGCTGCGTTTTGGATTTAGAAGCAGATATTTCCCTGTGCTGACTGCTGTTTCTTTCATATGCCGGTAATGGGCTGAAAACGCCTGTTTTGGGACTCTGCAGAGAAAGTGTTTGCAGACTGCTGAATCCACACACGGGTTTAACTCTGGAAGTTGAGTGCACACATTGACAACCGTTCTGTTAGATAGCTGCGTTTTGGATTTAGAAGCAGATATTTCCCTGTGCTTACTGCTGTTTCTTCCATATGCCGGTAATGGGCTGAAAACGCCTGTTTTGGGACTCTGCAGAGAAAGTGTTTGCAGACTGCTGAATCCACACACGGGTTTAACTCTGGAAGTTGAGTGCACACATTGACAACCATTCTGTTAGATAGCTGCGTTTTGGATTTAGAAGCAGATATTTCCCTGGGCTTACTGCTGTTTCTTCCATATGCCGGTAATGGGCTGAAAACGCCTGTTTGGGACTCTGCAGAGAAAGTGTTTTTTCAGACTGCTGAATCCACACACGGGTTTAACTCTGGAAGTTGAGTGCACACATTGACAACCGTTCTGTTAGATAGCTGCGTTTTGGATTTAGAAGCAGATATTTCCCTGTGCTTACTGCTGTTTCTTCCATATGCCGGTAATGGGCTGAAAACGCCTGTTTTGGGACTCTGCAGAGAAAGTGTTTGCAGACTGCTGAATCCACACACGGGTTTAACTCTGGAAGTTGAGTGCACACATTGACAACCGTTCTGTTAGATAGCTGCGTTTTGGATTTAGAAGCAGATATTTCCCTGTGCTTACTGCTGTTTCTTCCATATGCCGGTAATGGGCTGAAAACGCCTGTTTTGGGACTCTGCAGAGAAAGTGTTTGCAGACTGCTGAATCCACACACGGGTTTAACTGTGGAAGTTGAGTGCACACATTGACAACCGTTCTGTTAGATAGCTGCGTTTTGGATTTAGAAGCAGATATTTCCCTGTGCTTACTGCTGTTTCTTCCACATGCCGGTAATGGGCTGAAAACGCCTGGTTTGGGACTCTGCAGAGAAAGTGTTTGCAGACTGCTGAATCCACACACGGGTTTAACTCTGGAAGTTGAGTGCACACATTGACAACCGTTCTGTTAGATAGCTGCGTTTTGGATTTAGAAGCAGATATTTCCCTGTGCTTACTGCTGTTTCTTCCATATGCCGGTAATGGGCTGAAAACGCCTGTTTTGGGACTCTGCAGAGAAAGTGTTTGCAGACTGCTGAATCCACACACGGGTTTAACTCTGGAAGTTGAGTGCACACATTGACAACCGTTCTGTTAGATAGCTGCGTTTTGGATTTAGAAGCAGATATTTCCCTGTGCTTACTGCTGTTTCTTCCATATGCCGGTAATGGGCTGAAAACGCCTGTTTTGGGACTCTGCAGAGAAAGTGTTTGCAGACTGCTGAATCCACACACGGGTTTAACTGTGGAAGTTGAGTGCACACATTGACAACCGTTCTGTTAGATAGCTGCGTTTTGGATTTAGAAGCAGATATTTCCCTGTGCTGACTGCTGTTTCTTTCATATGCCGGTAATGGGCTGAAAACGCCTGTTTTGGGACTCTGCAGAGAAAGTGTTTGCAGACTGCTGAATCCACACACGGGTTTAACTCTGGAAGTTGAGTGCACACATTGACAACCGTTCTGTTAGATAGCTGTGTTTTGGATTTAGAAGCAGATATTTCCCTGTGCTTACTGCTGTTTCTTCCATATGCCGGTAATGGGCTGAAAACGCCTGTTTTGGGACTCTGCAGAGAAAGTGTTTGCAGACTGCTGAATCCACACACGGGTTTAACTCTGGAAGTTGAGTGCACACATTGACAACAGTTCTGTTAGATAGCTGCGTTTTGGATTTAGAAGCAGATATTTCCCTGGGCTTACTGCTGTTTCTTCCATATGCCGGTAATGGGCTGAAAACGCCTGTTTTGGGACTCTGCAGAGAAAGTGTTTTTTCAGACTGCTGAATCCACACACGGGTTTAACTCTGGAAGTTGAGTGCACACATTGACAACCGTTCTGTTAGATAGCTGCGTTTTGGATTTAGAAGCAGATATTTCCCTGTGCTTACTGCTGTTTCTTCCATATGCCGGTAATGGGCTGAAAACGCCTGTTTTGGGACTCTGCAGAGAAAGTGTTTGCAGACTGCTGAATCCACACACGGGTTTAACTCTGGAAGTTGAGTGCACACATTGACAACCGTTCTGTTAGATAGCTGCGTTTTTGGATTTAGAAGCAGATATTTCCCTGTGCTTACTGCTGTTTCTTCCATATGCCGGTAATGGGCTGAAAACGCCTGTTTTGGGACTCTGCAGAGAAAGTGTTTGCAGACTGCTGAATCCACACACGGGTTTAACTGTGGAAGTTGAGTGCACACATTGACAACCGTTCTGTTAGATAGCTGCGTTTTGGATTTAGAAGCCGATATTTCCCTGTGCTTACTGCTGTTTCTTCCACATGCCGGTAATGGGCTGAAAACGCCTGGTTTGGGACTCGGCAGAGAAAGTGTTTGCAGACTGCTGAATCCACACACTTGTTTAACTCTGGAAGTTGAGTGCACACATTGACAACCGTTCTGTTAGATAGCTGCGTTTTGGATTTAGAAGCAGATATTTCCCTGTGCTTACTGCTGTTTCTTCCATATGCCGGTAATGGGCTGAAAACGCCTGTTTTGGGACTCTGCAGAGAAAGTGTTTGCCGACTGCTGAATCCTCACACGGGTTTAACTCTGGAAGTTGAGTGCACACATTGACAACCGTTCTGTTAGATAGCTGCGTTTTGGATTTAGAGCAGATATTTCCCTGTGCTTACTGCTGTTTCTTCCATATGCCGGTAATGGCTGAAAACGCCTGTTTTGGGACTCTGCAGAGAAAGTGTTTGTAGACTGCTGAATCCACACACGGGTTTAACTCTGGAAGTTGAGTGCACACATTGACAACCGTTCTGTTAGATAGCTGCGTTTTGGATTTGGAAGGCAGATATTTCCCTGGGCTTACTGCTGTTTCTTCCATATGCCGGTAATGGGCTGAAAACGCCTGTTTTGGGACTCTGCAGAGAAAGTGTTTGCAGACTGCTGAATCCACACACGGGTTTAACTCTGGAAGTTGAGTGCACATATTGACAACCGTTCTGTTAGATAGCTGCGTTTTGGATTTAGAAGCAGAGATTTCCCTGTGCTTACTGCTGTTTCTTCCATATGCCGGTAATGGGCTGAAAACGCCTGTTTTGGGACTCTGCAGAGAAAGTCTTTGCAGACTGCTGAATCCACACACGGGTTTAACTCTGGAACTTGAGTGCACACATTGACAACCGTTCTGTTAGATAGCTGCATTTTGGATTTAGAAGCAGAGATTTCCCTGTGCTTACTGCTGTTTCTTCCATATGCCGGTAATGGGCTGAAAACGCCTGTTTTGGGACTCTGCAGAGAAAGTGTTTGCAGACTGCTGAATCCACACACGGGTTTAACTCTGGAAGTTGAGTGCACACATTGACAACCGTTCTGTTAGATAGCTGCGTTTTGGATTTAGAAGCAGATATTTCCCTGTGCTGACTGCTGTTTCTTCCATATGCCGGTAATGGGCTGAAAACGCCTGTTTTGGGACTCTGCAGAGAAAGTGTTTGCAGACTGCTGAATCCACACACGGGTTTAACTCTGGAAGTTGAGTGCACACATTGACAACCGTTCTGTTAGATAGCTGCGTTTTGGATTTAGAAGCAGATATTTCCCTGTGCTTACTGCTGTTTCTTCCATATGCCGGTAATGGGCTGAAAACGCCTGTTTTGGGACTCTGCAGAGAAAGTGTTTGCAGACTGCTGAATTCACACAGGGGTTTAACTCTGGAAGTTGAGTGCACACATTGACAACCGTTCTGTTAGATAGCTGCGTTTTGGATTTAGAAGCAGATAATTCCCTGTGCTGACTGCTGTTTCTTCCATATGCCGGTAATGGGCTGAAAACGCCTGTTTTGGGACTCTGCAGAGAAAGTGTTTGCAGACTGCTGAATCCACACACGGGTTTAACTCTGGAAGTTGAGTACCAACAATGACAACCGTTCTGTTAGATAGCTGCGTTTTGGATTGAGAAGCAGATATTTCCCTGTGCTTACTGCTGTTTCTTCCATATGCCGGTAATGGGCTGAAAACGCCTGTTTTGGGACTCTGCAGAGAAAGTGTTTGCAGACTGCTGAATCCACACACAGGTTTAACTCTGGAAGTTGAGTGCACACATTGACAACCGTTCTGTTAGATAGCTGCGTTTTGGATTTAGAAGCAGATATTTCCCTGTGCTTACTGCTGTTTCTTCCATATGCCGGTAATGGGCTGAAAACGCCTGTTTTGGGACTCTGCAGAGAAAGTGTTTGCAGACTGCTGAATCCACACACGGGTTTAACTCTGGAAGTTGAGTGCACACATTGACAACCGTTCTGTTAGATAGCTGCGTTTTGGATTTAGAAGCAGATATTTCCCTGTGCTTACTGCTGTTTCTTCCATATGCCGGTAATGGGCTGAAAACGCCTGTTTTGGGACTCTGCAGAGAAAGTGTTTGCAGACTGCTGAATCCACACACGGGTTTAACTCTGGAAGTTGAGTGCACACATTGACAACCATTCTGTTAGATAGCTGCGTTTTGGATTTAGAAGCAGATATTTCCCTGGGCTTACTGTTGTTTCTTCCATATGCCGGTAATGGGCTGAAAACGCCTGTTTTGGGACTCTGCAGAGAAAGTGTTTTTTCAGACTGCTGAATCCACACACGGGTTTAACTCTGGAAGTTGAGTGCACACATTGACAACCGTTCTGTTAGATAGCTGCGTTTTGGATTTAGAAGCAGATATTTCCCTGTGCTTACTGCTGTTTCTTCCATATGCCGGTAATGGGCTGAAAACGCCTGTTTTGGGACTCTGCAGAGAAAGTGTTTGCAGACTGCTGAATCCACACACGGGTTTAACTCTGGAAGTTGAGTGCACACATTGACAACCGTTCTGTTAGATAGCTGCGTTTTGGATTTAGAAGCAGATATTTCCCTGTGCTTACTGCTGTTTCTTCCATATGCCGGTAATGGGCTGAAAACGCCTGTTTTGGGACTCTGCAGAGAAAGTGTTTGCAGACTGCTGAATCCACACACGGGTTTAACTGTGGAAGTTGAGTGCACACATTGACAACCGTTCTGTTAGATAGCTGCGTTTTGGATTTAGAAGCAGATATTTCCCTGTGCTTACTGCTGTTTCTTCCACATGCCGGTAATGGGCTGAAAACGCCTGGTTTGGGACTCTGCAGAGAAAGTGTTTGCAGACTGCTGAATCCACACACGGGTTTAACTCTGGAAGTTGAGTGCACACATTGACAACCGTTCTGTTAGATAGCTGCGTTTTGGATTTAGAAGCAGATATTTCCCTGTGCTTACTGCTGTTTCTTCCATATGCCGGTAATGGGCTGAAAACGCCTGTTTTGGGACTCTGCAGAGAAAGTGTTTGCAGACTGCTGAATCCACACACGGGTTTAACTCTGGAAGTTGAGTGCACACATTGACAACCGTTCTGTTAGATAGCTGCGTTTTGGATTTAGAAGCAGATATTTCCCTGTGCTTACTGCTGTTTCTTCCATATGCCGGTAATGGGCTGAAAACGCCTGTTTTGGGACTCTGCAGAGAAAGTGTTTGCAGACTGCTGAATCCACACACGGGTTTAACTGTGGAAGTTGAGTGCACACATTGACAACCGTTCTGTTAGATAGCTGCGTTTTGGATTTAGAAGCAGATATTTCCCTGTGCTGACTGCTGTTTCTTTCATATGCCGGTAATGGGCTGAAAACGCCTGTTTTGGGACTCTGCAGAGAAAGTGTTTGCAGACTGCTGAATCCACACACGGGTTTAACTCTGGAAGTTGAGTGCACACATTGACAACCGTTCTGTTAGATAGCTGTGTTTTGGATTTAGAAGCAGATATTTCCCTGTGCTTACTGCTGTTTCTTCCATATGCCGGTAATGGGCTGAAAACGCCTGTTTTGGGACTCTGCAGAGAAAGTGTTTGCAGACTGCTGAATCCACACACGGGTTTAACTCTGGAAGTTGAGTGCACACATTGACAACAGTTCTGTTAGATAGCTGCGTTTTGGATTTAGAAGCAGATATTTCCCTGGGCTTACTGCTGTTTCTTCCATATGCCGGTAATGGGCTGAAAACGCCTGTTTTGGGACTCTGCAGAGAAAGTGTTTTTTCAGACTGCTGAATCCACACACGGGTTTAACTCTGGAAGTTGAGTGCACACATTGACAACCGTTCTGTTAGATAGCTGCGTTTTGGATTTAGAAGCAGATATTTCCCTGTGCTTACTGCTGTTTCTTCCATATGCCGGTAATGGGCTGAAAACGCCTGTTTTGGGACTCTGCAGAGAAAGTGTTTGCAGACTGCTGAATCCACACACGGGTTTAACTCTGGAAGTTGAGTGCACACATTGACAACCGTTCTGTTAGATAGCTGCGTTTTGGATTTAGAAGCAGATATTTCCCTGTGCTTACTGCTGTTTCTTCCATATGCCGGTAATGGGCTGAAAACGCCTGTTTTGGGACTCTGCAGAGAAAGTGTTTGCAGACTGCTGAATCCACACACGGGTTTAACTGTGGAAGTTGAGTGCACACATTGACAACCGTTCTGTTAGATAGCTGCGTTTTGGATTTAGAAGCAGATATTTCCCTGTGCTTACTGCTGTTTCTTCCACATGCCGGTAATGGGCTGAAAACGCCTGGTTTGGGACTCGGCAGAGAAAGTGTTTGCAGACTGCTGAATCCACACACTTGTTTAACTCTGGAAGTTGAGTGCACACATTGACAACCGTTCTGTTAGATAGCTGCGTTTTGGATTTAGAAGCAGATATTTCCCTGTGCTTACTGCTGTTTCTTCCATATGCCGGTAATGGGCTGAAAACGCCTGTTTTGGGACTCTGCAGAGAAAGTGTTTGCCGACTGCTGAATCCTCACACGGGTTTAACTCTGGAAGTTGAGTGCACACTTTGACAACCGTTCTGTTAGATAGCTGCGTTTTGGATTTAGAGCAGATATTTCCCTGTGCTTACTGCTGTTTCTTCCATATGCCGGTAATGGGCTGAAAACGCCTGTTTTGGGACTCTGCAGAGAAAGTGTTTGTAGACTGCTGAATCCACACACGGGTTTAACTCTGGAAGTTGAGTGCACACATTGACAACCGTTCTGTTAGATAGCTGCGTTTTGGATTTGGAAGCAGATATTTCCCTGGGCTTACTGCTGTTTCTTCCATATGCCGGTAATGGGCTGAAAACGCCTGTTTTGGGACTCTGCAGAGAAAGTGTTTGCAGACTGCTGAATAAACACACGGGTTTAACTCTGGAAGTTGAGTGCACATATTGACAACCGTTCTGTTAGATAGCTGCGTTTTGGATTTAGAAGCAGAGATTTCCCTGTGCTTACTGCTGTTTCTTCCATATGCCGGTAATGGGCTGAAAACGCCTGTTTTGGGACTCTGCAGAGAAAGTCTTTGCAGACTGCTAAATCCACACACGGGTTTAACTCTGGAACTTGAGTGCACACATTGACAACCGTTCTGTTAGATAGCTGCATTTTGGATTTAGAAGCAGAGATTTCCCTGTGCTTACTGCTGTTTCTTCCATATGCCGGTAATGGGCTGAAAACGCCTGTTTTGGGACTCTGCAGAGAAAGTGTTTGCAGACTGCTGAATCCACACACGGGTTTAACTCTGGAAGTTGAGTGCACACATTGACAACCGTTCTGTTAGATAGCTGCGTTTTGGATTTAGAAGCAGATATTTCCCTGTGCTGACTGCTGTTTCTTCCATATGCCGGTAATGGGCTGAAAACGCCTGTTTTGGGACTCTGCAGAGAAAGTGTTTGCAGACTGCTGAATCCACACACGGGTTTAACTCTGGAAGTTGAGTGCACACATTGACAACCGTTCTGTTAGATAGCTGCGTTTTGGATTTAGAAGCAGATATTTCCCTGTGCTTACTGCTGTTTCTTCCATATGCCGGTAATGGGCTGAAAACGCCTGTTTTGGGACTCTGCAGAGAAAGTGTTTGCAGACTGCTGAATTCACACAGGGGTTTAACTCTGGAAGTTGAGTGCACACATTGACAACCGTTCTGTTAGATAGCTGCGTTTTGGATTTAGAAGCAGATAATTCCCTGTGCTGACTGCTGTTTCTTCCATATGCCGGTAATGGGCTGAAAACGCCTGTTTTGGGACTCTGCAGAGAAAGTGTTTGCAGACTGCTGAATCCACACACGGGTTTAACTCTGGAAGTTGAGTACCAACAATGACAACCGTTCTGTTAGATAGCTGCGTTTTGGATTGAGAAGCAGATATTTCCCTGTGCTTACTGCTGTTTCTTCCATATGCCGGTAATGGGCTGAAAACGCCTGTTTTGGGACTCTGCAGAGAAAGTGTTTGCAGACTGCTGAATCCACACACAGGTTTAACTCTGGAAGTTGAGTGCACACATTGACAACCGTTCTGTTAGATAGCTGCGTTTTGGATTTAGAAGCAGATATTTCCCTGTGCTTACTGCTGTTTCTTCCATATGCCGGTAATGGGCTGAAAACGCCTGTTTTGGGACTCTGCAGAGAAAGTGTTTGCAGACTGCTGAATCCACACACGGGTTTAACTCTGGAAGTTGAGTGCACACATTCACAACCGTTCTGTTAGATAGCTGCGTTTTGGATTTAGAAGCAGATATTTCCCTGTGCTTACTGCTGTTTCTTCCATATGCCGGTAATGGGCTGAAAACGCCTGTTTTGGGACTCTGCAGAGAAAGTGTTTGCAGACTGCTGAATCCACACACGGGTTTAACTCTGGAAGTTGAGTGCACACATTGAAAACCGTTCTGTTAGATAGCTGCGTTTTGGATTTAGAAGCAGATATTTCCCTGGGCTAACTGCTGTTTCTTCCATATGCCGGTAATGGGCTGAAAACGCCGGGTTGTGGACACTGCAGAGAACGTGTTTGCAGACTGCTGAATCCACACACGGGTTTAACTGTGGAATTTGAGTGCACACATTGACAACCGTTCTGTTAGATAGCTGCGTTTTGGATTTAGAAGCAGATATTTACCTGGACTTACTGCTGTTTCTTCCATATGCCGGTAATGGGCTGAAAACGCCTGTTTTGGGACTCTGCAGAGAAAGTGGTTGCAGACTGCTGAATCCACACACGGGTTTAACTCTGGAAGTTGAGTGCACACATTGACAACCGTTCTGTTAGATAGCTGCGTTTTGTGTTTAGAAGCAGATATTTTCCTGTGCTTACTGCTGTTTCTTCCATATGCCGGTAATCGGCTGAAAACGCCTGTTTTGGGACTCTGCAGAGAAAGTGTTTGCAGACTGCTGAATCCACACACTGGTTTAACTCTGGAAGTTGAGTACACACATTGACAACCGTTCTGTTAGATAGCTGCGTTTTGGATTTAGAAGCAGATATTTCCCTGGGCTTACTGCTGTTTCTTCCATATGCCGGTAATGGGCTGAAAACGCCTGGTTTGGGACTCTGCAGAGAAAGTGTTTGCAGACTGCTGAATCCACACATGGGTTTACCTCTGGAAGTTGAGTGCACACATTGACAACCGTTCTGTTAGATAGCTGCGTTTTGGATTTAGAAGCAGATATTTCCCTGGGCTTACTGCTGTTTCTTCCATATGCCGGTAATGGGCTGAAAACGCCTGTTTTGGGACTCTGCAGAGAAATTGTTTGCAGACTGCTGAATCCACACACGGGTTTAACTCTGGAAGTTGAGTGCACACATTGACAACCGTTCTGTTAGATAGCTGCGTTTTGGATTTAGAAGCAGATATTTCCCTGGGCTTACTGCTGTTTCTTCCATATGCCGGTAATGGGCTGAAAACGCCTGTTTTGGGACTTTGCAGAGAAAGTGTTTGCAGACTGCTGAATCCACACACGGGTTTAACTCTGGAAGTTGAGTGCACACATTGACAACCGTTCTGTTAGATAGCTGCGTTTTGAATTTAGAAGCAGATATTTCCCTGTGCTTACTGCTGTTTCTTCCATATGCCGGTAATGGGCTGAAAACGCCTGTTTTGGGACTCTGCAGAGAAAGTGTTTGCAGACTGCTGAATCCACACACGGGTTTAACTCTGGAAGTTGAGTGCACACATTGACAACCGTTCTGTTAGATAGCTGCGTTTTGGATTTAGAAGCAGATATTTCACTGTGCTTACTGCTGTTTTTTCCATATGCCGGTAATGGGCTGAAAACACCTGTTTTGGGACTCTGCAGAGAAAGTGTTTGCTGACTGCTGAATCCAGACACGGGTTTAACTGTGGATGTTGAGTGCACACATTGACAACCGTTCTCTTTGATAGCTGCGTTTTGGATTTAGAAGCAGATATTTCCCTGTGCTTACTGCTGTTTCTTCCATATGCCGGTAATGGGCTGAAAACGCCTGTTTTGGGACTCTGCAGAGAAAGTGTTTGCAGACTGCTGAATCCACACACGGGTTTAACTCTGGAAGTTGAGTGCACACATTGACAACCGTTCTGTTAGATAGCTGCGTTTTGGATTTAGAAGCAGATATTTTCCTGTGCTTACTGCTGTTTCTTCCATATGCCGGTAATGGGCTGAAAACGCCTGTTTTGGGACTCTGCAGAGAAAGTGTTTTTTCAGACTGCTGAATCCACACACGGGTTTAACTCTGGAAGTTGAGTGCACACATTGACAACCGTTCTGTTAGATAGCTGCGTTTTGGATTTAGAAGCAGATATTTCCCTGTGCTTACTGCTGTTTCTTCCATATGCCGGTAATGGGCTGAAAACGCCTGTTTTGGGACTCTGCAGAGAAAGTGTTTGCAGACTGCTGAATCCACACACGGGTTTAACTCTGGAAGTTGAGTGCACACATTGACAACCGTTCTGTTAGATAGCTGCGTTTTGGATTTAGAAGCAGATATTTTCCTGTGCTTACTGCTGTTTCTTCCATATGCCAGTAATGGGCTGAAAACGCCTGTTTTGGGACTCTGCAGAGAAAGTGTTTGCAGACTGCTGAATCCACACACGGATTTAACTCTGGAAGTTGAGTGCACACATTGACAACCGTTCTGTTAGATAGCTGCGTTTTGGATTTAGAAGCAGATATTTTCCTGTGCTTACTGCTGTTTCTTCCATATGCCGGTAATGGGCTGAAAACGCCCGTTTTGGGACTCTGCAGAGAAAGTGTTTGCAGACTGCTGAATCCACACACGGGTTTAACTCTGGAAGTTGAGTGCACACATTGACTACCGTTCTGTTAGATAGCTGCGTTTTGGATTTAGAAGCAGATATTTCCCTGGGCTTACTGCTGTTTCTTCCATATGCCGGTAATGGGCTGAAAACGCCTCGTTTGGGACTCTGCAGAGAAAGTGTTTGCAGACTGCTGAATCCACACACGGGTTTAACTCTGGAAGTTGAGTGCACACATTGACAACCGTTCTGTTAGATAGCTGCGTTTTGGATTTAGAAACAGATATTTCCCTGTGCTGACTGCTGTTTCTTTCATATGCCGGTAATGGACTGAAAACGCCTGTTTTGGGACTCTGCAGAGAAAGTGTTTGCAGACTCCTGAATCCACACACGGGTTTAACTCTGGAAGTTGAGTGCACACATTGACAACCGTTCTGTTAGATAGCTGCGTTTTGGATTTAGAAGCAGATATTTCCCTGTGCTTACTGCTGTTTCTTCCATATGCCGGTAATGGGCTGAAAACGCCTGTTTTGGGACTCTGCAGATAAAGTGTTTGCAGACTGCTGAATCCACACACGGGTTTAACTCTGGAAGTTGAGTGCACACATTGACAACCGTTCTGTTAGATAGCTGCGTTTTGGATTTAGAAGCAGATATTTCCCTGGGCTTACTGCTGTTTCTTCCATATGCCGGTAATGGGCTGAAAACGCCTGTTTTGGGACTCTGCAGAGAAAGTGTTTTTTCAGACTGCTGAATCCACACACGGGTTTAACTCTGGAAGTTGAGTGCACACATTGACAACCGTTCTGTTAGATAGCTGCGTTTTGGATTTAGAAGCAGATATTTCCCTGTGCTTACTGCTGTTTCTTCCATATGCCGGTAATGGGCTGAAAACGCCTGTTTTGGGACTCTGCAGAGAAAGTGTTTGCAGACTGCTGAATCCACACACGGGTTTAACTCTGGAAGTTGAGTGCACACATTGACAACCGTTCTGTTAGATAGCTGCGTTTTGGATTTAGAAGCAGATATTTTCCTGTGCTTACTGCTGTTTCTTCCATATGCCGGTAATCGGCTGAAAACGCCTGTTTTGGGACTCTGCAGAGAAAGTGTTTGCAGACTGCTGAATCCACACACTGGTTTAACTCTGGAAGTTGAGTACACACATTGACAACCGTTCTGTTAGATAGCTGCGTTTTGGATTTAGAAGCAGATATTTCCCTGGGCTTACTGCTGTTTCTTCCATATGCCGGTAATGGGCTGAAAACGCCTGGTTTGGGACTCTGCAGAGAAAGTGTTTGCAGACTGCTGAATCCACACATGGGTTTAACTTTGGAAGTTGAGTGCACACATTGACAACCGTTCTGTTAGATAGCTGCGTTTTGGATTTAGAAGCAGATATTTCCCTGGGCTTACTGCTGTTTCTTCCATATGCCGGTAATGGGCTGAAAACGCCTGTTTTGGGACTCTGCAGAGAAATTGTTTGCAGACTGCTGAATCCACACACGGGTTTAACTCTGGAAGTTGAGTGCACACATTGACAACCGTTCTGTTAGATAGCTGCGTTTTGGATTTAGAAGCAGAGATTTCCCTGTGCTTACTGCTGTTTCTTCCATATGCCGGTAATGGGCTGAAAACGCCTGTTTTGGGACTCTGCAGAGAAAGTGTTTGCAGACTGCTGAATCCACACACGGGTTTAACTCTGGAAGTTGAGTGCACACATTGACAACCGTTCTGTTAGATAGCTGCATTTTGGATTTAGAAGCAGATATTTCCCTGTGCTTACTGCTGTTTTTTCCATATGCCGGTAATGGGCTGAAAACACCTGTTTTGGGACTCTGCAGAGAAAGTGTTTGCTGACTGCTGAATCCAGACACGGGTTTAACTGTGGATGTTGAGTGCACACATTGACAACCGTTCTCTTTGATAGCTGCGTTTTGGATTTAGAAGCAGATATTTCCCTGTGCTTACTGCTGTTTCTTCCATATGCCGGTAATGGGCTGAAAACGCCTGTTTTGGGACTCTGCAGAGAAAGTGTTTGCAGACTGCTGAATCCACACACGGGTTTAACTCTGGAAGTTGAGTGCACACATTGACAACCGTTCTGTTAGATAGCTGCGTTTTGGATTTAGAAGCAGATATTTCCCTGGGCTTACTGCTGTTTCTTCCATATGCCGGTAATGGGCTGAAAACCCCTGTTTTGGGACTCTGCAGAGAAAGTGTTTTTTCAGACTGCTGAATCCACACACGGGTTTAACTCTGGAAGTTGAGTGCACACATTGACAACCGTTCTGTTAGATAGCTGCGTTTTGGATTTAGAAGCAGATATTTCCCTGTGCTTACTGCTGTTTCTTCCATATGCCGGTAATGGGCTGAAAACGCCTGTTTTGGGACTCTGCAGAGAAAGTGTTTGCAGACTGCTGAATCCACACACGGGTTTAACTCTAGAAGTTGAGTGCACACATTGACAACCGTTCTGTTAGATAGCTGCGTTTTGGATTTAGAAGCAGATATTTTCCTGTGCTTACTGCTGTTTCTTCCATATGCCAGTAATGGGCTGAAAACGCCTGTTTTGGGACTCTGCAGAGAAAGTGTTTGCAGACTGCTGAATCCACACACGGATTTAACTCTGGAAGTTGAGTGCACACATTGACAACCGTTCTGTTAGATAGCTGCGTTTTGGATTTAGAAGCAGATATTTTCCTGTGCTTACTGCTGTTTCTTCCATATGCCGGTAATGGGCTGAAAACGCCCGTTTTGGGACTCTGCAGAGAAAGTGTTTGCAGACTGCTGAATCCACACACGGGTTTAACTCTGGAAGTTGAGTGCACACATTGACTACCGTTCTGTTAGATAGCTGCGTTTTGGATTTAGAAGCAGATATTTCCCTGGGCTTACTGCTGTTTCTTCCATATGCCGGTAATGGGCTGAAAACGCCTGTTTTGGGACTCTGCAGAGAAAGTGTTTGCAGACTGCTGAATCCACACACGGGTTTAACTCTGGAAGTTGAGTGCACACATTGACAACCGTTCTGTTAGATAGCTGCGTTTTGGATTTAGAAGCAGATATTTCCCTGTGCTTACTGCTGTTTCTTCCATATGCCGGTAATGGGCTGAAAACGCCTGTTTTGGGACTCTGCAGAGAAAGTGTTTGCAGACTGCTGAATCCACACACGGGTTTAACTCTGGAAGTTGAGTGCACACATTGACAACCGTTCTGTTAGATAGCTGCGTTTTGGATTTAGAAGCAGATATTTCCCTGTGCTTACTGCTGTTTCTTCCATATGCCGGTAATGGGCTGAAAACGCCTGTTTTGGGACTCTGCAGAGAAAGTGTTTGCAGACTGCTGAATCCACACACGGGTTTAACTCTGGAAGTTGAGTGCACACATTGACAACCGTTCTGTTAGATAGCTGCGTTTTGGATTTAGAAGCAGATATTTCCCTGGGCTTACTGCTGTTTCTTCCATATGCCGGTAATGGGCTGAAAACGCCTGTTTTGGGACTCTGCAGAGAAAGTGTTTTTTCAGACTGCTGAATCCACACACGGGTTTAACTCTGGAAGTTGAGTGCACACATTGACAACCGTTCTGTTAGATAGCTGCGTTTTGGATTTAGAAGCAGATATTTCCCTGTGCTTACTGCTGTTTCTTCCATATGCCGGTAATGGGCTGAAAACGCCTGTTTTGGGACTCTGCAGAGAAAGTGTTTGCAGACTGCTGAATCCACACACGGGTTTAACTCTGGAAGTTGAGTGCACACATTGACAACCGTTCTGTTAGATAGCTGCGTTTTGGATTTAGAAGCAGATATTTCCCTGTGCTTACTGCTGTTTCTTCCATATGCCGGTAATGGGCTGAAAACGCCTGTTTTGGGACTCTGCAGAGAAAGTGTTTGCAGACTGCTGAATCCACACACGGGTTTAACTGTGGAAGTTGAGTGCACACATTGACAACCGTTCTGTTAGATAGCTGCGTTTTGGATTTAGAAGCAGATATTTCCCTGTGCTTACTGCTGTTTCTTCCACATGCCGGTAATGGGCTGAAAACGCCTGGTTTGGGACTCTGCAGAGAAAGTGTTTGCAGACTGCTGAATCCACACACGGGTTTAACTCTGGAAGTTGAGTGCACACATTGACAACCGTTCTGTTAGATAGCTGCGTTTTGGATTTAGAAGCAGATATTTCCCTGTGCTTACTGCTGTTTCTTCCATATGCCGGTAATGGGCTGAAAACGCCTGTTTTGGGACTCTGCAGAGAAAGTGTTTGCAGACTGCTGAATCCACACACGGGTTTAACTCTGGAAGTTGAGTGCACACATTGACAACCGTTCTGTTAGATAGCTGCGTTTTGGATTTAGAAGCAGATATTTTCCTGTGCTTACTGCTGTTTCTTCCATATGCCGGTAATGGGCTGAAAACGCCTGTTTTGGGACTCTGCAGAGAAAGTGTTTGCAGACTGCTGAATCCACACACGGGTTTAACTGTGGAAGTTGAGTGCACACATTGACAACCGTTCTGTTAGATAGCTGCGTTTTGGATTTAGAAGCAGATATTTCCCTGTGCTTACTGCTGTTTCTTCCACATGCCGGTAATGGGCTGAAAACGCCTGGTTTGGGACTCGGCAGAGAAAGTGTTTGCAGACTGCTGAATCCACACACGGGTTTAACTCTGGAAGTTGAGTGCACACATTGACAACCGTTCTGTTAGATAGCTGCGTTTTGGATTTAGAAGCAGAGATTTCCCTGTGCTTACTGCTGTTTCTTCCATATGCCGGTAATGGGCTGAAAACGCCTGTTTTGGGACTCTGCAGAGAAAGTCTTTGCAGACTGCTGAATCCACACACGGGTTTAACTCTGGAACTTGAGTGCACACATTGACAACCGTTCTGTTAGATAGCTGCATTTTGGATTTAGAAGCAGAGATTTCCCTGTGCTTACTGCTGTTTCTTCCATATGCCGGTAATGGGCTGAAAACGCCTGTTTTGGGACTCTGCAGAGAAAGTGTTTGCAGACTGCTGAATCCACACACGGGTTTAACTCTGGAAGTTGAGTGCACACATTGACAACCGTTCTGTTAGATAGCTGCGTTTTGGATTTAGAAGCAGATATTTCCCTGTGCTGACTGCTGTTTCTTCCATATGCCGGTAATGGGCTGAAAACGCCTGTTTTGGGACTCTGCAGAGAAAGTGTTTGCAGACTGCTGAATCCACACACGGGTTTAACTCTGGAAGTTGAGTGCACACATTGACAACCGTTCTGTTAGATAGCTGCGTTTTGGATTTAGAAGCAGATATTTCCCTGTGCTTACTGCTGTTTCATCCATATGCCGGTAATGGGCTGAAAACGCCTGTTTTGGGACTCTGCAGAGAAAGTGTTTGCAGACTGCTGAATTCACACAGGGGTTTAACTCTGGAAGTTGAGTGCACACATTGACAACCGTTCTGTTAGATAGCTGCGTTTTGGATTTAGAAGCAGATATTTCCCTGTGCTGACTGCTGTTTCTTCCATATGCCGGTAATGGGCTGAAAACGCCTGTTTTGGGACTCTGCAGAGAAAGTGTTTGCAGACTGCTGAATCCACACACGGGTTTAACTGTGGAAGTTGAGTACCAACAATGACAACCGTTCTGTTAGATAGCTGCGTTTTGGATTGAGAAGCAGATATTTCCCTGTGCTTACTGCTGTTTCTTCCATATGCCGGTAATGGGCTGAAAACGCCTGTTTTGGGACTCTGCAGAGAAAGTGTTTGCAGACTGCTGAATCCACACACGGGTTTAACTCTGGAAGTTGAGTGCACACATTGACAACCGTTCTGTTAGATAGCTGCGTTTTGGATTTAGAAGCAGATATTTCCCTGTGCTTACTGCTGTTTCTTCCATATGCCGGTAATGGGCTGAAAACGCCTGTTTTGGGACTCTGCAGAGAAAGTGTTTGCAGACTGCTGAATCCACACACGGGTTTAACTGTGGAAGTTGAGTGCACACATTGACAACCGTTCTGTTAGAAAGCTGCGTTTTGGATTTAGAAGCAGATATTTCCCTGTGCTTACTGCTGTTTCTTCCACATGCCGGTAATGGGCTGAAAACGCCTGGTTTGGGACTCTGCAGAGAAAGTGTTTGCAGACTGCTGAATCCACACACGGGTTTAACTCTGGAAGTTGAGTGCACACATTGACAACCGTTCTGTTAGATAGCTGCGTTTTGGATTTAGAAGCAGATATTTCCCTGTGCTTACTGCTGTTTCTTCCATATGCCGGTAATGGGCTGAAAACGCCTGTTTTGGGACTCTGCAGAGAAAGTGTTTGCAGACTGCTGAATCCACACACGGGTTTAACTCTGGAAGTTGAGTGCACACATTGACAACCGTTCTGTTAGATAGCTGCGTTTTGGATTTAGAAGCAGATATTTCCCTGTGCTTACTGCTGTTTCTTCCATATGCCGGTAATGGGCTGAAAACGCCTGTTTTGGGACTCTGCAGAGAAAGTGTTTGCAGACTGCTGAATCCACACACGGGTTTAACTGTGGAAGTTGAGTGCACACATTGACAACCGTTCTGTTAGATAGCTGCGTTTTGGATTTAGAAGCAGATATTTCCCTGTGCTTACTGCTGTTTCTTCCACATGCCGGTAATGGGCTGAAAACGCCTGGTTTGGGACTCGGCAGAGAAAGTGTTTGCAGACTGCTGAATCCACACACGTGTTTTACTCTGGAAGTTGAGTGCACACATTGACAACCGTTCTGTTAGATAGCTGCGTTTTGGATTTAGAAGCAGATATTTCCCTGTGCTTACTGCTGTTTCTTCCATATGCCGGTAATGGGCTGAAAACGCCTGTTTTGGGACTCTGCAGAGAAAGTGTTTGCAGACTGCTGAATCCTCACACGGGTTTAACTCTGGAAGTTGAGTGCACACATTGACAACCGTTCTGTTAGATAGCTGCGTTTTGGATTTAGAGCAGATATTTCCCTGTGCTTACTGCTGTTTCTTCCATATGCCGGTAATGGGCTGAAAACGCCTGTTTTGGGACTCTGCAGAGAAAGTGTTTGTAGACTGCTGAATCCACACACGGGTTTAACTCTGGAAGTTGAGTGCACACATTGACAACCGTTCTGTTAGATAGCTGCGTTTTGGATTTGGAAGCAGATATTTCCCTGTGCTTATTGCTGTTTCTTCCATATGCCGGTAATGAGCTGAAAACGCTTGTTTTGGGACTCTGCAGAGAAAGTGTTTGCAGACTGCTGAATCCACACACGGGTTTAACTCTGGAAGTTGAGTGCACACATTGACAACCGTTCTGTTAGATAGCTGCGTTTTGGATTTAGAAGCAGAGATTTCCCTGTGCTTACTGCTGTTTCTTCCATATGCCGGTAATGGGCTGAAAACGCCTGTTTTGGGACTCTGCAGAGAAAGTCTTTGCAGACTGCTGAATCCACACACGGGTTTAACTCTGGAACTTGAGTGCACACATTGACAACCGTTCTGTTAGATAGCTGCATTTTGGATTTAGAAGCAGAGATTTCCCTGTGCTTACTGCTGTTTCTTCCATATGCCGGTAATGGGCTGAAAACGCCTGTTTTGGGACTCTGCAGAGAAAGTGTTTGCAGACTGCTGAATCCACACACGGGTTTAACTCTGGAAGTTGAGTGCACACATTGACAACCGTTCTGTTAGATAGCTGCGTTTTGGATTTAGAAGCAGATATTTCCCTGTGCTTACTGCTGTTTCTTCCATATGCCGGTAATGGGCTGAAAACGCCTGTTTTGGGACTCTGCAGAGAAAGTGTTTGCAGACTGCTGAATCCACACACGGGTTTAACTCTGGAAGTTGAGTGCACACATTGACAACCGTTCTGTTAGATAGCTGCGTTTTGGATTTAGAAGCAGATATTTCCCTGTGCTTACTGCTGTTTCTTCCATATGCCGGTAATGGGCTGAAAACGCCTGTTTTGGGACTCTGCAGAGAAAGTGTTTGCAGACTGCTGAATCCACACAGGGGTTTAACTCTGGAAGTTGAGTGCACACATTGAAAACCGTTCTGTTAGATAGCTGCGTTTTGGATTTAGAAGCAGATATTTCCCTGTGCTGACTGCTGTTTCTTCCATATGCCGGTAATGGGCTGAAAACGCCTGTTTTGGGACTCTGCAGAGAAAGTGTTTGCAGACTGCTGAATCCACACACGGGTTTAACTGTGGAAGTTGAGTACCAACAATGACAACCGTTCTGTTAGATAGCTGCGTTTTGGATTGAGAAGCAGATATTTCCCTGTGCTTACTGCTGTTTCTTCCATATGCCGGTAATGGGCTGAAAACGCCTGTTTTGGGACTCTGCAGAGAAAGTGTTTGCAGACTGCTGAATCCACACACAGGTTTAACTCTGGAAGTTGAGTGCACACATTGACAACCGTTCTGTTAGATAGCTGCGTTTTGGATTTAGAAGCAGATATTTCCCTGTGCTTACTGCTGTTTCTTCCATATGCCGGTAATGGGCTGAAAACGCCTGTTTTGGGACTCTGCAGAGAAAGTGTTTGCAGACTGCTGAATCCACACACGGGTTTAACTCTGGAAGTTGAGTGCACACATTGAAAACCGTTCTGTTAGATAGCTGCGTTTTGGATTTAGAAGCAGATATTTCCCTGGGCTTACTGCTGTTTCTTCCATATGCCGGTAATGGGCTGAAAACGCCGGGTTGTGGACACTGCAGAGAACGTGTTTGCAGACTGCTGAATCCACACACGGGTTTAACTGTGGAATTTGAGTGCACACATTGACAACCGTTCTGTTAGATAGCTGCGTTTTGGATTTAGAAGCAGATATTTACCTGGACTTACTGCTGTTTCTTCCATATGCCGGTAATGGGCTGAAAACGCCTGTTTTGGGACTCTGCAGAGAAAGTTTTTGCAGACTGCTGAATCCACACACGGGTTTAACTCTGGAAGTTGAGTGCACACATTGACAACCGTTCTGTTAGATAGCTGCGTTTTGGATTTAGAAGCAGATATTTTCCTGTGCTTACTGCTGTTTCTTCCATATGCCGGTAATCGGCTGAAAACGCCTGTTTTGGGACTCTGCAGAGAAAGTGTTTGCAGACTGCTGAATCCACACACTGGTTTAACTCTGGAAGTTGAGTACACACATTGACAACCGTTCTGTTAGATAGCTGCGTTTTGGATTTAGAAGCAGATATTTCCCTGGGCTTACTGCTGTTTCTTCCATATGCCGGTAATGGGTTGAAAACGCCTGGTTTGGGACTCTGCAGAGAAAGTGTTTGCAGACTGCTGAATCCACACATGGGTTTAACTCTGGAAGTTGAGTGCACACATTGACAACCGTTCTGTTAGATAGCTGCGTTTTGGATTTAGAAGCAGATATTTCCCTGGGCTTACTGCTGTTTCTTCCATATGCCGGTAATGGGCTGAAAACGCCTGTTTTGGGACTCTGCAGAGAAATTGTTTGCAGACTGCTGAATCCACACACGGGTTTAACTCTGGAAGTTGAGTGCACACATTGACAACCGTTCTGTTAGATAGCTGCGTTTTGGATTTAGAAGCAGATATTTTCCTGTGCTTACTGCTGTTTATTCCATATGCCAGTAATGGGCTGAAAACGCCTGGTTTGGGACTCTGCAGAGAAAGTGTTTGCAGACTGCTGAATCCACACACGGGTTTAACTCTGGAAGTTGAGTGCACACATTGACAACCGTTCTGTTAGATAGCTGCGTTTTCGATTTAGAAGCAGATATTTCCCTGTGCTTACTGCTGTTTCTTCCATATGCCGGTAATGGGCTGAAAACGCCTGTTTTGGGACTCTGCAGAGAAAGTGTTTGCAGACTGCTGAATCCACACACGGGTTTAACTCTGGAAGTTGAGTGCACACATTGACAACCGTTCTGTTAGACAGCTGCGTTTTGGATTTAGAGCAGATATTTCCCTGTGCTTACTGCTGTTTCTTCCATATGCCGGTAATGGGCTGAAAACGCCTGTTTTGGGACTCTGCAGAGAAAGTGTTTGTAGACTGCTGAATCCACACACGGGTTTAACTCTGGAAGTTGAGTGCACACATTGACAACCGTTCTGTTAGATAGCTGCGTTTTGGATTTGGAAGCAGATATTTCCCTGTGCTTATTCTGTTTCTTCCATATGCCGGTAATGGGCTGAAAACGCCTGTTTTGGGACTCTGCAGAGAAAGTGTTTGCAGACTGCTGAATCCACACACGGGTTTAACTCTGGAAGTTGAGTGCACACATTGACAACCGTTCTGTTAGATAGCTGCGTTTTGGATTTAGAAGCAGAGATTTCCCTGTGCTTACTGCTGTTTCTTCCATATGCCGGTAATGGGCTGAAAACGCCTGTTTTGGGACTCTGCAGAGAAAGTCTTTGCAGACTGCTGAATCCACACACGGGTTTAACTCTGGAAGTTGAGTGCACACATTGACAACCATTCTGTTAGATAGCTGCATTTTGGATTTAGAAGCAGAGATTTCCCTGTGTTTACTGCTGTTTCTTCCATATGCCGGTAATGGGCTGAAAACGCCTGTTTTGGGACTCTGCAGAGAAAGTGTTTGCAGACTGCTGAATCCACACACGGGTTTAACTCTGGAAGTTGAGTGCACACATTGACAACCGTTCTGTTAGATAGCTGCGTTTTGGATTTAGAAGCAGATATTTCCCTGTGCTGACTGCTGTTTCTTCCATATGCCGGTAATGGGCTGAAAACGCCTGTTTTGGGACTCTGCAGAGAAAGTGTTTGCAGACTGCTGAATCCACACACGGGTTTAACTCTGGAAGTTGAGTGCACACATTGACAACCGTTCTGTTAGATAGCTGCGTTTTGGATTGAAAAGCAGATATTTCCCTGTGCTGACTGCTGTTTCTTCCATATGCCGGTAATGGGCTGAAAACGCCTGTTTTGGGACTCTGCAGAGAAAGTGTTTGCAGACTGCTGAATCCACACACGGGTTTAACTGTGGAAGTTGAGTGCAAACAATGACAACCGTTCTGTTAGGTAGCTGCGTTTTGGATTTAGAAGCAGATATTTCCCTGTGCTTACTGCTGTTTCTTCCATATGCCGGTAATGGGCTGAAAACGCCTGTTTTGGGACTCTGCAGTGAAAGTGTTTGCAGACTGCTGAATCCACACACGGGTTTAACTCTGGAAGTTGAGTGCACACATTGACAACCGTTCTGTTAGATAGCTGCGTTTTGGATTTAGAAGCAGATATTTCCCTGTGCTTACTGCTGTTTCTTCCATATGCCGGTAATGGGCTGAAAACGCCTGTTTTGGGACTCTGCAGAGAAAGTGTTAGCAGACTGCTGAATCCACACACGGGTTTAACTCTGGAAGTTGAGTGCACACATTGAAAACCGTTCTGTTAGATAGCTGCGTTTTGGATTTAGAAGCAGATATTTCCCTGGGCTTACTGCTGTTTCTTCCATATGCCGGTAATGGGCTGAAAACGCCTGGTTGTGGACACTGCAGAGAAAGTGTTTGCAGACTGCTGAATCCACACACGGGTTTAACTGTGGAATTTGAGTGCACACATTGACAACCGTTCTGTTAGATAGCTGCGTTTTGGATTTAGAAGCAGATATTTACCTGGGCTTACTGCTGTTTCTTCCATATGCCGGTAATGGGCTGAAAACGCCTGTTTTGGGACTTTGCAGAGAAAGTGTTTGCAGACTGCTGAATCCACACACGGGTTTAACTCTGGAAGTTGAGTGCACACATTGACAACCGTTCTGTTAGATAGCTGCGTTTTGGATTTAGAAGCAGATATTTCCCTGTGCTTACTGCTGTTTCTTCCATATGCCGGTAATGGGCTGAAAACGCCTGTTTTGGGACTCTGCAGAGAAAGTGTTTGCAGACTGCTGAATCCACACACGGGTTTAACTGTGGAAGTTGAGTGCACACATTGACAACCGTTCTGTTAGATAGCTGCGTTTTGGATTTAGAAGCAGATATTTCCCTGTGCTTACTGCTGTTTCTTCCACATGCCGGTAATGGGCTGAAAACACCTGTTTTGGGACTCTGCAGAGAAAGTGTTTGCTGACTGCTGAATCCAGACACGGGTTTAACTGTGGATGTTGAGTGCACACATTGACAACCGTTCTCTTTGATAGCTGCGTTTTGGATTTAGAAGCAGATATTTCCCTGGGCTTACTGCTGTTTCTTCCATATGCCGGTAATGGGCTGAAAACGCCTGTTTTGGGACTCTGCAGAGAAAGTGTTTGCAGACTGCTGAATCCACACAGGGGTTTAACTCTGGAAGTTGAGTGCACACATTGAAAACCGTTCTGTTAGATAGCTGCGTTTTGGATTTAGAAGCAGATATTTCCCTGTGCTGACTGCTGTTTCTTCCATATGCCGGTAATGGGCTGAAAACGCCTGTTTTGGGACTCTGCAGAGAAAGTGTTTGCAGACTGCTGAATCCACACACGGGTTTAACTGTGGAAGTTGAGTACCAACAATGACAACCGTTCTGTTAGATAGCTGCGTTTTGGATTGAGAAGCAGATATTTCCCTGTGCTTACTGCTGTTTCTTCCATATGCCGGTAATGGGCTGAAAACGCCTGTTTTGGGACTCTGCAGAGAAAGTGTTTGCAGACTGCTGAATCCACACACAGGTTTAACTCTGGAAGTTGAGTGCACACATTGACAACCGTTCTGTTAGATAGCTGCGTTTTGGATTTAGAAGCAGATATTTCCCTGTGCTTACTGCTGTTTCTTCCATATGCCGGTAATGGGCTGAAAACGCCTGTTTTGGGACTCTGCAGAGAAAGTGTTTGCAGACTGCTGAATCCACACACGGGTTTAACTCTGGAAGTTGAGTGCACACATTGAAAACCGTTCTGTTAGATAGCTGCGTTTTGGATTTAGAAGCAGATATTTCCCTGGGCTTACTGCTGTTTCTTCCATATGCCGGTAATGGGCTGAAAACGCCGGGTTGTGGACACTGCAGAGAACGTGTTTGCAGACTGCTGAATCCACACACGGGTTTAACTGTGGAATTTGAGTGCACACATTGACAACCGTTCTGTTAGATAGCTGCGTTTTGGATTTAGAAGCAGATATTTACCTGGACTTACTGCTGTTTCTTCCATATGCCGGTAATGGGCTGAAAACGCCTGTTTTGGGACTCTGCAGAGAAAGTGTTTGCAGACTGCTGAATCCACACACGGGTTTAACTCTGGAAGTTGAGTGCACACATTGACAACCGTTCTGTTAGATAGCTGCGTTTTGGATTTAGAAGCAGATATTTTCCTGTGCTTACTGCTGTTTCTTCCATATGCCGGTAATCGGCTGAAAACGCCTGTTTTGGGACTCTGCAGAGAAAGTGTTTGCAGACTGCTGAATCCACACACTGGTTTAACTCTGGAAGTTGAGTACACACATTGACAACCGTTCTGTTAGATAGCTGCGTTTTGGATTTAGAAGCAGATATTTCCCTGGGCTTACTGCTGTTTCTTCCATATGCCGGTAATGGGTTGAAAACGCCTGGTTTGGGACTCTGCAGAGAAAGTGTTTGCAGACTGCTGAATCCACACATGGGTTTAACTCTGGAAGTTGAGTGCACACATTGACAACCGTTCTGTTAGATAGCTGCGTTTTGGATTTAGAAGCAGATATTTCCCTGGGCTTACTGCTGTTTCTTCCATATGCCGGTAATGGGCTGAAAACGCCTGTTTTGGGACTCTGCAGAGAAATTGTTTGCAGACTGCTGAATCCACACACGGGTTTAACTCTGGAAGTTGAGTGCACACATTGACAACCGTTCTGTTAGATAGCTGCGTTTTGGATTTAGAAGCAGATATTTTCCTGTGCTTACTGCTGTTTATTCCATATGCCAGTAATGGGCTGAAAACGCCTGGTTTGGGACTCTGCAGAGAAAGTGTTTGCAGACTGCTGAATCCACACACGGGTTTAACTCTGGAAGTTGAGTGCACACATTGACAACCGTTCTGTTAGATAGCTGCGTTTTCGATTTAGAAGCAGATATTTCCCTGTGCTTACTGCTGTTTCTTCCATATGCCGGTAATGGGCTGAAAACGCCTGTTTTGGGACTCTGCAGAGAAAGTGTTTGCAGACTGCTGAATCCACACACGGGTTTAACTCTGGAAGTTGAGTGCACACATTGACAACCGTTCTGTTAGACAGCTGCGTTTTGGATTTAGAGCAGATATTTCCCTGTGCTTACTGCTGTTTCTTCCATATGCCGGTAATGGGCTGAAAACGCCTGTTTTGGGACTCTGCAGAGAAAGTGTTTGTAGACTGCTGAATCCACACACGGGTTTAACTCTGGAAGTTGAGTGCACACATTGACAACCGTTCTGTTAGATAGCTGCGTTTTGGATTTGGAAGCAGATATTTCCCTGTGCTTATTCTGTTTCTTCCATATGCCGGTAATGGGCTGAAAACGCCTGTTTTGGGACTCTGCAGAGAAAGTGTTTGCAGACTGCTGAATCCACACACGGGTTTAACTCTGGAAGTTGAGTGCACACATTGACAACCGTTCTGTTAGATAGCTGCGTTTTGGATTTAGAAGCAGAGATTTCCCTGTGCTTACTGCTGTTTCTTCCATATGCCGGTAATGGGCTGAAAACGCCTGTTTTGGGACTCTGCAGAGAAAGTCTTTGCAGACTGCTGAATCCACACACGGGTTTAACTCTGGAAGTTGAGTGCACACATTGACAACCATTCTGTTAGATAGCTGCATTTTGGATTTAGAAGCAGAGATTTCCCTGTGCTTACTGCTGTTTCTTCCATATGCCGGTAATGGGCTGAAAACGCCTGTTTTGGGACTCTGCAGAGAAAGTGTTTGCAGACTGCTGAATCCACACACGGGTTTAACTCTGGAAGTTGAGTGCACACATTGACAACCGTTCTGTTAGATAGCTGCGTTTTCGATTTAGAAGCAGATATTTCCCTGTGCTTACTGCTGTTTCTTCCATATGCCGGTAATGGGCTGAAAACGCCTGTTTTGGGACTCTGCAGAGAAAGTGTTTGCAGACTGCTGAATCCACACACGGGTTTAACTCTGGAAGTTGAGTGCACACATTGACAACCGTTCTGTTAGACAGCTGCGTTTTGGATTTAGAGCAGATATTTCCCTGTGCTTACTGCTGTTTCTTCCATATGCCGGTAATGGGCTGAAAACGCCTGTTTTGGGACTCTGCAGAGAAAGTGTTTGTAGACTGCTGAATCCACACACGGGTTTAACTCTGGAAGTTGAGTGCACACATTGACAACCGTTCTGTTAGATAGCTGCGTTTTGGATTTGGAAGCAGATATTTCCCTGTGCTTATTCTGTTTCTTCCATATGCCGGTAATGGGCTGAAAACGCCTGTTTTGGGACTCTGCAGAGAAAGTGTTTGCAGACTGCTGAATCCACACACGGGTTTAACTCTGGAAGTTGAGTGCACACATTGACAACCGTTCTGTTAGATAGCTGCGTTTTGGATTTAGAAGCAGAGATTTCCCTGTGCTTACTGCTGTTTCTTCCATATGCCGGTAATGGGCTGAAAACGCCTGTTTTGGGACTCTGCAGAGAAAGTCTTTGCAGACTGCTGAATCCACACACGGGTTTAACTCTGGAAGTTGAGTGCACACATTGACAACCATTCTGTTAGATAGCTGCATTTTGGATTTAGAAGCAGAGATTTCCCTGTGCTTACTGCTGTTTCTTCCATATGCCGGTAATGGGCTGAAAACGCCTGTTTTGGGACTCTGCAGAGAAAGTGTTTGCAGACTGCTGAATCCACACACGGGTTTAACTCTGGAAGTTGAGTGCACACATTGACAACCGTTCTGTTAGATAGCTGCGTTTTGGATTTAGAAGCAGATATTTCCCTGTGCTGACTGCTGTTTCTTCCATATGCCGGTAATGGGCTGAAAACGCCTGTTTTGGGACTCTGCAGAGAAAGTGTTTGCAGACTGCTGAATCCACACACGGGTTTAACTCTGGAAGTTGAGTGCACACATTGACAACCGTTCTGTTAGATAGCTGCGTTTTGGATTGAAAAGCAGATATTTCCCTGTGCTGACTGCTGTTTCTTCCATATGCCGGTAATGGGCTGAAAACGCCTGTTTTGGGACTCTGCAGAGAAAGTGTTTGCAGACTGCTGAATCCACACACGGGTTTAACTGTGGAAGTTGAGTGCAAACAATGACAACCGTTCTGTTAGGTAGCTGCGTTTTGGATTTAGAAGCAGATATTTCCCTGTGCTTACTGCTGTTTCTTCCATATGCCGGTAATGGGCTGAAAACGCCTGTTTTGGGACTCTGCAGTGAAAGTGTTTGCAGACTGCTGAATCCACACACGGGTTTAACTCTGGAAGTTGAGTGCACACATTGACAACCGTTCTGTTAGATAGCTGCGTTTTGGATTTAGAAGCAGATATTTCCCTGTGCTTACTGCTGTTTCTTCCATATGCCGGTAATGGGCTGAAAACGCCTGTTTTGGGACTCTGCAGAGAAAGTGTTAGCAGACTGCTGAATCCACACACGGGTTTAACTCTGGAAGTTGAGTGCACACATTGAAAACCGTTCTGTTAGATAGCTGCGTTTTGGATTTAGAAGCAGATATTTCCCTGGGCTTACTGCTGTTTCTTCCATATGCCGGTAATGGGCTGAAAACGCCTGGTTGTGGACACTGCAGAGAAAGTGTTTGCAGACTGCTGAATCCACACACGGGTTTAACTGTGGAATTTGAGTGCACACATTGACAACCGTTCTGTTAGATAGCTGCGTTTTGGATTTAGAAGCAGATATTTACCTGGGCTTACTGCTGTTTCTTCCATATGCCGGTAATGGGCTGAAAACGCCTGTTTTGGGACTTTGCAGAGAAAGTGTTTGCAGACTGCTGAATCCACACACGGGTTTAACTCTGGAAGTTGAGTGCACACATTGACAACCGTTCTGTTAGATAGCTGCGTTTTGGATTTAGAAGCAGATATTTCCCTGTGCTTACTGCTGTTTCTTCCATATGCCGGTAATGGGCTGAAAACGCCTGTTTTGGGACTCTGCAGAGAAAGTGTTTGCAGACTGCTGAATCCACACACGGGTTTAACTGTGGAAGTTGAGTGCACACATTGACAACCGTTCTGTTAGATAGCTGCGTTTTGGATTTAGAAGCAGATATTTCCCTGTGCTTACTGCTGTTTCTTCCACATGCCGGTAATGGGCTGAAAACACCTGTTTTGGGACTCTGCAGAGAAAGTGTTTGCTGACTGCTGAATCCAGACACGGGTTTAACTGTGGATGTTGAGTGCACACATTGACAACCGTTCTCTTTGATAGCTGCGTTTTGGATTTAGAAGCAGATATTTCCCTGGGCTTACTGCTGTTTCTTCCATATGCCGGTAATGGGCTGAAAACGCCTGTTTTGGGACTCTGCAGAGAAAGTGTTTGCAGACTGCTGAATCCACACAGGGGTTTAACTCTGGAAGTTGAGTGCACACATTGAAAACCGTTCTGTTAGATAGCTGCGTTTTGGATTTAGAAGCAGATATTTCCCTGTGCTGACTGCTGTTTCTTCCATATGCCGGTAATGGGCTGAAAACGCCTGTTTTGGGACTCTGCAGAGAAAGTGTTTGCAGACTGCTGAATCCACACACGGGTTTAACTGTGGAAGTTGAGTACCAACAATGACAACCGTTCTGTTAGATAGCTGCGTTTTGGATTGAGAAGCAGATATTTCCCTGTGCTTACTGCTGTTTCTTCCATATGCCGGTAATGGGCTGAAAACGCCTGTTTTGGGACTCTGCAGAGAAAGTGTTTGCAGACTGCTGAATCCACACACAGGTTTAACTCTGGAAGTTGAGTGCACACATTGACAACCGTTCTGTTAGATAGCTGCGTTTTGGATTTAGAAGCAGATATTTCCCTGTGCTTACTGCTGTTTCTTCCATATGCCGGTAATGGGCTGAAAACGCCTGTTTTGGGACTCTGCAGAGAAAGTGTTTGCAGACTGCTGAATCCACACACGGGTTTAACTCTGGAAGTTGAGTGCACACATTGAAAACCGTTCTGTTAGATAGCTGCGTTTTGGATTTAGAAGCAGATATTTCCCTGGGCTTACTGCTGTTTCTTCCATATGCCGGTAATGGGCTGAAAACGCCGGGTTGTGGACACTGCAGAGAACGTGTTTGCAGACTGCTGAATCCACACACGGGTTTAACTGTGGAATTTGAGTGCACACATTGACAACCGTTCTGTTAGATAGCTGCGTTTTGGATTTAGAAGCAGATATTTACCTGGACTTACTGCTGTTTCTTCCATATGCCGGTAATGGGCTGAAAACGCCTGTTTTGGGACTCTGCAGAGAAAGTGTTTGCAGACTGCTGAATCCACACACGGGTTTAACTCTGGAAGTTGAGTGCACACATTGACAACCGTTCTGTTAGATAGCTGCGTTTTGGATTTAGAAGCAGATATTTTCCTGTGCTTACTGCTGTTTCTTCCATATGCCGGTAATCGGCTGAAAACGCCTGTTTTGGGACTCTGCAGAGAAAGTGTTTGCAGACTGCTGAATCCACACACTGGTTTAACTCTGGAAGTTGAGTACACACATTGACAACCGTTCTGTTAGATAGCTGCGTTTTGGATTTAGAAGCAGATATTTCCCTGGGCTTACTGCTGTTTCTTCCATATGCCGGTAATGGGTTGAAAACGCCTGGTTTGGGACTCTGCAGAGAAAGTGTTTGCAGACTGCTGAATCCACACATGGGTTTAACTCTGGAAGTTGAGTGCACACATTGACAACCGTTCTGTTAGATAGCTGCGTTTTGGATTTAGAAGCAGATATTTCCCTGGGCTTACTGCTGTTTCTTCCATATGCCGGTAATGGGCTGAAAACGCCTGTTTTGGGACTCTGCAGAGAAATTGTTTGCAGACTGCTGAATCCACACACGGGTTTAACTCTGGAAGTTGAGTGCACACATTGACAACCGTTCTGTTAGATAGCTGCGTTTTGGATTTAGAAGCAGATATTTTCCTGTGCTTACTGCTGTTTATTCCATATGCCAGTAATGGGCTGAAAACGCCTGGTTTGGGACTCTGCAGAGAAAGTGTTTGCAGACTGCTGAATCCACACACGGGTTTAACTCTGGAAGTTGAGTGCACACATTGACAACCGTTCTGTTAGATAGCTGCGTTTTCGATTTAGAAGCAGATATTTCCCTGTGCTTACTGCTGTTTCTTCCATATGCCGGTAATGGGCTGAAAACGCCTGTTTTGGGACTCTGCAGAGAAAGTGTTTGCAGACTGCTGAATCCACACACGGGTTTAACTCTGGAAGTTGAGTGCACACATTGACAACCGTTCTGTTAGACAGCTGCGTTTTGGATTTAGAGCAGATATTTCCCTGTGCTTACTGCTGTTTCTTCCATATGCCGGTAATGGGCTGAAAACGCCTGTTTTGGGACTCTGCAGAGAAAGTGTTTGTAGACTGCTGAATCCACACACGGGTTTAACTCTGGAAGTTGAGTGCACACATTGACAACCGTTCTGTTAGATAGCTGCGTTTTGGATTTGGAAGCAGATATTTCCCTGTGCTTATTCTGTTTCTTCCATATGCCGGTAATGGGCTGAAAACGCCTGTTTTGGGACTCTGCAGAGAAAGTGTTTGCAGACTGCTGAATCCACACACGGGTTTAACTCTGGAAGTTGAGTGCACACATTGACAACCGTTCTGTTAGATAGCTGCGTTTTGGATTTAGAAGCAGAGATTTCCCTGTGCTTACTGCTGTTTCTTCCATATGCCGGTAATGGGCTGAAAACGCCTGTTTTGGGACTCTGCAGAGAAAGTCTTTGCAGACTGCTGAATCCACACACGGGTTTAACTCTGGAAGTTGAGTGCACACATTGACAACCATTCTGTTAGATAGCTGCATTTTGGATTTAGAAGCAGAGATTTCCCTGTGCTTACTGCTGTTTCTTCCATATGCCGGTAATGGGCTGAAAACGCCTGTTTTGGGACTCTGCAGAGAAAGTGTTTGCAGACTGCTGAATCCACACACGGGTTTAACTCTGGAAGTTGAGTGCACACATTGACAACCGTTCTGTTAGATAGCTGCGTTTTGGATTTAGAAGCAGATATTTCCCTGTGCTGACTGCTGTTTCTTCCATATGCCGGCAATGGGCTGAAAACGCCTGTTTTGGGACTCTGCAGAGAAAGTGTTTGCAGACTGCTGAATCCACACACGGGTTTAACTCTGGAAGTTGAGTGCACACATTGACAACCGTTCTGTTAGATAGCTGCGTTTTGGATTGAAAAGCAGATATTTCCCTGTGCTGACTGCTGTTTCTTCCATATGCCGGTAATGGGCTGAAAACGCCTGTTTTGGGACTCTGCAGAGAAAGTGTTTGCAGACTGCTGAATCCACACACGGGTTTAACTGTGGAAGTTGAGTGCAAACAATGACAACCGTTCTGTTAGGTAGCTGCGTTTTGGATTTAGAAGCAGATATTTCCCTGTGCTTACTGCTGTTTCTTCCATATGCCGGTAATGGGCTGAAAACGCCTGTTTTGGGACTCTGCAGTGAAAGTGTTTGCAGACTGCTGAATCCACACACGGGTTTAACTCTGGAAGTTGAGTGCACACATTGACAACCGTTCTGTTAGATAGCTGCGTTTTGGATTTAGAAGCAGATATTTCCCTGTGCTTACTGCTGTTTCTTCCATATGCCGGTAATGGGCTGAAAACGCCTGTTTTGGGACTCTGCAGAGAAAGTGTTAGCAGACTGCTGAATCCACACACGGGTTTAACTCTGGAAGTTGAGTGCACACATTGAAAACCGTTCTGTTAGATAGCTGCGTTTTGGATTTAGAAGCAGATATTTCCCTGGGCTTACTGCTGTTTCTTCCATATGCCGGTAATGGGCTGAAAACGCCTGTTTTGGGACTTTGCAGAGAAAGTGTTTGCAGACTGCTGAATCCACACACGGGTTTAACTCTGGAAGTTGAGTGCACACATTGACAACCGTTCTGTTAGATAGCTGCGTTTTGGATTTAGAAGCAGATATTTCCCTGTGCTTACTGCTGTTTCTTCCATATGCCGGTAATGGGCTGAAAACGCCTGTTTTGGGACTCTGCAGAGAAAGTGTTTGCAGACTGCTGAATCCACACACGGGTTTAACTGTGGAAGTTGAGTGCACACATTGACAACCGTTCTGTTAGATAGCTGCGTTTTGGATTTAGAAGCAGATATTTCCCTGTGCTTACTGCTGTTTCTTCCACATGCCGGTAATGGGCTGAAAACACCTGTTTTGGGACTCTGCAGAGAAAGTGTTTGCTGACTGCTGAATCCAGACACGGGTTTAACTGTGGATGTTGAGTGCACACATTGACAACCGTTCTCTTTGATAGCTGCGTTTTGGATTTAGAAGCAGATATTTCCCTGGGCTTACTGCTGTTTCTTCCATATGCCGGTAATGGGCTGAAAACGCCTGGTTTCGGACTCTGCAGAGAAAGTGTTTGCAGACTGCTGAATCCACACATGGGTTTAACTCTGGAAGTTGAGTGCACACATTGACAACCGTTCTGTTAGATAGCTGCGTTTTGGATTTAGAAGCAGATATTTCCCTGGGCTTACTGCTGTTTCTTCCATATGCCGGTAATGGGCTGAAAACGCCTGTTTTGGGACGCTGCAGAGAAATTGTTTGCCGACTGCTGAATCCACACACGGGTTTAACTCTGGAAGTTGAGTGCACACATTGACAACCGTTCTGTTAGATAGCTGCGTTTTGGATTTAGAAGCAGATATTTCCCTGTGCTTACTGCTGTTTCTTCCATATGCCGGTAATGGGCTGAAAACGCCTGTTTTGGGACTCTGCAGAGAAAGTGTTTGCAGACTGCTGAATCCACACACGGGTTTAACTCTGGAAGTTGAGTGCACACATTGAAAACCGTTCTGTTAGATAGCTGCGTTTTGGATTTAGAAGCAGATATTTCCCTGGGCTTACTGCTGTTTCTTCCATATGCCGGTAATGGGCTGAAAACGCCGGGTTGTGGACACTGCAGAGAACGTGTTTGCAGACTGCTGAATCCACACACGGGTTTAACTGTGGAATTTGAGTGCACACATTGACAACCGTTCTGTTAGATAGCTGCGTTTTGGATTTAGAAGCAGATATTTCCCTGGACTTACTGCTGTTTCTTCCATATGCCGGTAATGGGCTGAAAACGCCTGTTTTGGGACTCTGCAGAGAAAGTGTTTGCAGACTGCTGAATCCACACACGGGTTTAACTCTGGAAGTTGAGTGCACACATTGACAACCGTTCTGTTAGATAGCTGCGTTTTGGATTTAGAAGCAGATATTTTCCTGTGCTTACTGCTGTTTCTTCCATATGCCGGTAATCGGCTGAAAACGCCTGTTTTGGGACTCTGCAGAGAAAGTGTTTGCAGACTGCTGAATCCACACACTGGTTTAACTCTGGAAGTTGAGTACACACATTGACAACCATTCTGTTAGATAGCTGCGTTTTGGATTTAGAAGCAGATATTTCCCTGGGCTTACTGCTGTTTCTTCCATATGCCGGTAATGGGCTGAAAACGCCTGGTTTGGGACTCTGCAGAGAAAGTGTTTGCAGACTGCTGAATCCACACATGGGTTTAACTCTGGAAGTTGAGTGCACACATTGACAACCGTTCTGTTAGATAGCTGCGTTTTGGATTTAGAAGCAGATATTTCCCTGGGCTTACTGCTGTTTCTTCCATATGCCGGTAATGGGCTGAAAACGCCTGTTTTGGGACTCTGCAGAGAAATTGTTTGCAGACTGCTGAATTCACACACGGGTTTAACTCTGGAAGTTGAGTGCACACATTGACAACCGTTCTGTTAGATAGCTGCGTTTTGGATTTAGAAGCAGATATTTCCCTGGGCTTACTGCTGTTTCTTCCATATGCCGGTAATGGGCTGAAAACGCCTGTTTTGGGACTTTGCAGAGAAAGTGTTTGCAGACTGCTGAATCCACACACGGGTTTAACTCTGGAAGTTGAGTGCACACATTGACAACCGTTCTGTTAGATAGCTGCGTTTTGGATTTAGAAGCAGATATTTCCCTGTGCTTACTGCTGTTTCTTCCATATGCCGGTAATGGGCTGAAAACGCCTGTTTTGGGACTCTGCAGAGAAAGTGTTTGCAGACTGCTGAATCCACACACGGGTTTAACTCTGGAAGTTGAGTGCACACATTGACAACCGTTCTGTTAGATAGCTGCGTTTTGGATTTAGAAGCAGATATTTCCCTGTGCTTACTGCTGTTTTTTCCATATGCCGGTAATGGGCTGAAAACACCTGTTTTGGGACTCTGCAGAGAAAGTGTTTGCTGACTGCTGAATCCAGACACGGGTTTAACTGTGGATGTTGAGTGCACACATTGACAACCGTTCTCTTTGATAGTTGCGTTTTGGATTTAGAAGCAGATATTTCCCTGTGCTTACTGCTGTTTCTTCCATATGCCGGTAATGGGCTGAAAACGCCTGTTTTGGGACTCTGCAGAGAAAGTGTTTGCAGACTGCTGAATCCACACACGGGTTTAACTCTGGAAGTTGAGTTCACACATTGACAACCGTTCTGTTAGATAGCTGCGTTTTGGATTTAGAAGCAGATATTTCCCTGGGCTTACTGCTGTTTCTTCCATATGCCGGTAATGGGCTGAAAACGCCTGTTTTGGGACTCTGCAGAGAAAGTGTTTTTTCAGACTGCTGAATCCACACACGGGTTTAACTCTGGAAGTTGAGTGCACACATTGACAACCGTTCTGTTAGATAGCTGCGTTTTGGATTTAGAAGCAGATATTTCCCTGTGCTTACTGCTGTTTCTTCCATATGCCGGTAATGGGCTGAAAACGCCTGTTTTGGGACTCTGCAGAGAAAGTGTTTGCAGACTGCTGAATCCACACACGGGTTTAACTCTGGAAGTTGAGTGCACACATTGACAACCGTTCTATTAGATAGCTGCGTTTTGGATTTAGAAGCAGATATTTTCCTGTGCTTACTGCTGTTTCTTCCATATGCCAGTAATGGGCTGAAAACGCCTGTTTTGGGACTCTGCAGAGAAAGTGTTTGCAGACTGCTGAATCCACACACGGATTTAACTCTGGAAGTTGAGTGCACACATTGACAACCGTTCTGTTAGATAGCTGCGTTTTGGATTTAGAAGCAGATATTTTAATGTGCTTACTGCTGTTTCTTCCATATGCCGGTAATGGGCTGAAAACGCCCGTTTTGGGACTCTGCAGAGAAAGTGTTTGCAGACTGCTGAATCCACACACGGGTTTAACTCTGGAAGTTGAGTGCACACATTGACTACCGTTCTGTTAGATAGCTGCGTTTTGGATTTAGAAGCAGATATTTCCCTGGGCTTACTGCTGTTTCTTCCATATGCCGGTAATGGGCTGAAAACGCCTCGTTTGGGACTCTGCAGAGAAAGTGTTTGCAGACTGCTGAATCCACACACGGGTTTAACTCTGGAAGTTGAGTGCACACATTGACAACCGTTCTGTTAGATAGCTGCGTTTTGGATTTAGAAGCAGATATTTCCCTGTGCTGACTGCTGTTTCTTTCATATGCCGGTAATGGGCTGAAAACGCCTGTTTTGGGACTCTGCAGAGAAAGTGTTTGCAGACTGCTGAATCCACACACGGGTTTAACTCTGGAAGTTGAGTGCACACATTGACAACCGTTCTGTTAGATAGCTGCGTTTTGGATTGAGAAGCAGATATTTCCCTGTGCTGACTGCTGTTTCTTCCATATGCCGGTAATGGGCTGAAAACGCCTGTTTTGGGACTCTGCAGAGAAAGTGTTTGCAGACTGCTGAATCCACACACGGGTTTAACTGTGGAAGTTGAGTGCAAACAATGACAACCGTTCTGTTAGATAGCTGCGTTTTGGATTGAGAAGCAGATATTTCCCTGTGCTGACTGCTGTTTCTTCCATATGCCGGTAATGGGCTGAAAACGCCTGTTTTGGGACTCTGCAGATAAAGTGTTTGCAGACTGCTGAATCCACACACAGGTTTAACTCTGGAAGTTGAGTGCACACATTGACAACCGTTCTGTTAGATAGCTGCGTTTTGGATTTAGAAGCAGATATTTCCCTGTGCTTACTGCTGTTTCTTCCATATGCCGGTAATGGGCTGAAAACGCCTGTTTTGGGACTCTGCAGAGAAAGTGTTTGCAGACTGCTGAATCCACACACGGGTTTAACTCTGGAAGTTGAGTGCACACATTGACAACTGTTCTGTTAGATAGCTGCGTTTTGGATTTAGAAGCAGATATTTCCCTGTGCTTACTGCTGTTTCTTCCATATGCCGGTAATGGGCTGAAAACGCCTGTTTTGGGACTCTGCAGAGAAAGTGTTTGCAGACTGCTGAATCCACACACGGGTTTAACTCTGGAAGTTGAGTGCACACATTGAAAACCGTTCTGTTAGATAGCTGCGTTTTGGATTTAGAAGCAGATATTTCCCTGGGCTTACTGCTGTTTCTTCCATATGCCGGTAATGGACTGAAAACGCCTGGTTGTGGACACTGCAGAGAAAGTGTTTGCAGACTGCTGAATCCACACACGGGTTTAACTGTGGAATTTGAGTGCACACATTGACAACCGTTCTGTTAGATAGCTGCGTTTTGGATTTAGAAGCAGATATTTACCTGGGCTTACTGCTGTTTCTTCCATATGCCGGTAATGGGCTGAAAACGCCTGTTTTGGGACTTTGCAGAGAAAGTGTTTGCAGACTGCTGAATCCACACACGGGTTTAACTCTGGAAGTTGAGTGCACACATTGACAACCGTTCTGTTAGATAGCTGTGTTTTGGATTTAGAAGCAGATATTTCCCTGTGCTTACTGCTGTTTCTTCCATATGCCGGTAATGGGCTGAAAACGCCTGTTTTGGGACTCTGCAGAGAAAGTGTCTGCAGACTGCTGAATCCACACACGGGTTTAACTCTGGAAGTTGAGTGCACACATTGACAACCGTTCTGTTAGATAGCTGCGTTTTGGATTTAGAAGCAGATATTTCCCTGTGCTTACTGCTGTTTCTTCCACATGCCGGTAATGGGCTGAAAACACCTGTTTTGGGACTCTGCAGAGAAAGTGTTTGCTGACTGCTGAATCCAGACACGGGTTTAACTGTGGATGTTGAGTGCACACATTGACAACCGTTCTCTTTGATAGCTGCGTTTTGGATTTAGAAGCAGATATTTCCCTGGGCTTACTGCTGTTTCTTCCATATGCCGGTAATGGGCTGAAAACGCCGGGTTGTGGACACTGCAGAGAACGTGTTTGCAGACTGCTGAATCCACACACTGGTTTAACTCTGGAAGTTGAGTACACACATTGACAACCGTTCTGTTAGATAGCTGCGTTTTGGATTTAGAAGCAGAGATTTCCCTGTGCTTACTGCTGTTTCTTCCATATGCCGGTAATGGGCTGAAAACGCCTGGTTTGGGACTCTGCAGAGAAAGTGTTTGCAGACTGCTGAATCCACACATGGGTTTAACTCTGGAAGTTGAGTGCACACATTGACAACCGTTCTGTTAGATAGCTGCGTTTTGGATTTAGAAGCAGAGATTTCCCTGTGCTTACTGCTGTTTCTTCCATATGCCGGTAATGGGCTGAAAACGCCTGTTTTGGGACTCTGCAGAGAAATTGTTTGCAGACTGCTGAATCCACACACGGGTTTAACTCTGGAAGTTGAGTGCACACATTGACAACCGTTCTGTTAGATAGCTGCGTTTTGGATTTAGAAGCAGATATTTACCTGGGCTTACTGCTGTTTCTTCCATATGCCGGTAATGGGCTGAAAACGCCTGTTTTGGGACTTTGCAGAGAAAGTGTTTGCAGACTGCTGAATCCACACACGGGTTTAACTCTGGAAGTTGAGTGCACACATTGACAACCGTTCTGTTAGATAGCTGCGTTTTGGATTTAGAAGCAGATATTTCCCTGTGCTTACTGCTGTTTCTTCCATATGCCGGTAATGGGCTGAAAACGCCTGTTTTGGGACTCTGCAGAGAAAGTGTTTGCAGACTGCTGAATCCACACACGGGTTTAACTCTGGAAGTTGAGTGCACACATTGACAACCGTTCTGTTAGATAGCTGCGTTTTGGATTTAGAAGCAGATATTTACCTGTGCTTACTGCTGTTTTTTCCATATGCCGGTAATGGGCTGAAAACACCTGTTTTGGGACTCTGCAGAGAAAGTGTTTGCTGACTGCTGAATCCAGACACGGGTTTAACTGTGGATGTTGAGTGCACACATTGACAACCGTTCTCTTTGATAGCTGCGTTTTGGATTTAGAAGCAGATATTTCCCTGTGCTTACTGCTGTTTCTTCCATATGCCGGTAATGGGCTGAAAACGCCTGTTTTGGGACTCTGCAGAGAAAGTGTTTGCAGACTGCTGAATCCACACACGGGTTTAACTCTGGAAGTTGAGTGCACACATTGACAACCGTTCTGTTAGATAGCTGCGTTTTGGATTTAGAAGCAGATATTTCCCTGGGCTTACTGCTGTTTCTTCCATATGCCGGTAATGGGCTGAAAACGCCTGTTTTGGGACTCTGCAGAGAAAGTGTTTTTTCAGACTGCTGAATCCACACACGGGTTTAACTCTGGAAGTTGAGTGCACACATTGACAACCGTTCTGTTAGATAGCTGCGTTTTGGATTTAGAAGCAGATATTTCCCTGTGCTTACTGCAGTTTCTTCCATATGCCGGTAATGGGCTGAAAACGCCTGTTTTGGGACTCTGCAGAGAAAGTGTTTGCAGACTACTGAATCCACACACGGGTTTAACTCTGGAAGTTGAGTGCACACATTGACAACCGTTCTGTTAGATAGCTGCGTTTTGGATTTAGAAGCAGATATTTCCCTGTGCTTACTGCTGTTTCTTCCATATGCCGGTAATGGGCTGAAAACGCCTGTTTTGGGACTCTGCAGAGAAAGTGTTTGCAGACTGCTGAATCCACACACGGGTTTAACTGTGGAAGTTGAGTGCACACATTGACAACCGTTCTGTTAGATAGCTGCGTTTTGGATTTAGAAGCAGATATTTCCCTGTGCTTACTGCTGTTTCTTCCACATGCCGGTAATGGGCTGAAAACGCCTGGTTTGGGACTCTGCAGAGAAAGTGTTTGCAGACTGCTGAATCCACACACGGGTTTAACTGTGGAAGTTGAGTGCAAACATTGACAACCGTTCTGTTAGATAGCTGCGTTTTGGATTTAGAAGCAGATATTTCCCTGTGCTTACTGCTGTTTCTTCCATATGCCGGTAATGGGCTGAAAACGCCTGTTTTGGGACTCTGCAGAGAAAGTGGTTGCAGACTGCTGAATCCACACACCGGTTTAACTCTGGAAGTTGAGTGCACACATTGACAACCGTTCTATTAGATACCTGCGTTTTGGATTTAGAAGCAGATATTTTCCTGTGCTTACTGCTGTTTCTTCCATATGCCAGTAATGGGCTGAAAACGCCTGTTTTGGGACTCTGCAGAGAAAGTGTTTGCAGACTGCTGAATCCACACACGGATTTAACTCTGGAAGTTGAGTGCACACATTGACAACCGTTCTGTTAGATAGCTGCGTTTTGGATTTAGAAGCAGATATTTTCCTGTGCTTACTGCTGTTTCTTCCATATGCCGGTAATGGGCTGAAAACGCCCGTTTTGGGACTCTGCAGAGAAAGTGTTTGCAGACTGCTGAATCCACACACGGGTTTAACTCTGGAAGTTGAGTGCACACATTGACTACCGTTCTTTTAGATAGCTGCGTTTTGGATTTAGAAGCAGATATTTCCCTGGGCTTACTGCTGTTTCTTCCATATGCCGGTAATGGGCTGAAAACGCCTCGTTTGGGACTCTGCAGAGAAAGTGTTTGCAGACTGCTGAATCCACACACGGGTTTAACTCTGGAAGTTGAGTGCACACATTGACAACCGTTCTGTTAGATAGCTGCGTTTTGGATTTAGAAGCAGATATTTCCCTGTGCTGACTGCTGTTTCTTTCATATGCCGGTAATGGGCTGAAAACGCCTGTTTTGGGACTCTGCAGAGAAAGTGTTTGCAGACTGCTGAATCCACACACGGGTTTAACTCTGGAAGTTGAGTGCACACATTGACAACCGTTCTGTTAGATAGCTGCGTTTTGGATTGAGAAGCAGATATTTCCCTGTGCTGACTGCTGTTTCTTCCATATGCCGGTAATGGGCTGAAAACGCCTGTTTTGGGACTCTGCAGAGAAAGTGTTTGCAGACTGCTGAATCCACACACGGGTTTAACTGTGGAAGTTGAGTGCAAACAATGACAACCGTTCTGTTAGATAGCTGCGTTTTGGATTGAGAAGCAGATATTTCCCTGTGCTGACTGCTGTTTCTTCCATATGCCGGTAATGGGCTGAAAACGCCTGTTTTGGGACTCTGCAGATAAAGTGTTTGCAGACTGCTGAATCCACACACAGGTTTAACTCTGGAAGTTGAGTGCACACATTGACAACCGTTCTGTTAGATAGCTGCGTTTTGGATTTAGAAGCAGATATTTCCCTGTGCTTACTGCTGTTTCTTCCATATGCCGGTAATGGGCTGAAAACGCCTGTTTTGGGACTTTGCAGAGAAAGTGTTTGCAGACTGCTGAATCCACACACGGGTTTAACTCTGGAAGTTGAGTGCACACATTGACAACCGTTCTGTTAGATAGCTGCGTTTTGGATTTAGAAGCAGATATTTCCCTGTGCTTACTGCTGTTTCTTCCATATGCCGGTAATGGGCTGAAAACGCCTGTTTTGGGACTCTGCAGAGAAAGTGTTTGCAGACTGCTGAATCCACACACGGGTTTAACTCTGGAAGTTGAGTGCACACATTGAAAACCGTTCTGTTAGATAGCTGCGTTTTGGATTTAGAAGCAGATATTTCCCTGGGCTTACTGCTGTTTCTTCCATATGCCGGTAATGGGCTGAAAACGCCTGGTTGTGGACACTGCAGAGAAAGTGTTTGCAGACTGCTGAATCCACACACGGGTTTAACTGTGGAATTTGAGTGCACACATTGACAACCGTTCTGTTAGATAGCTGCGTTTTGGATTTAGAAGCAGATATTTACCTGGGGTTACTGCTGTTTCTTCCATATGCCGGTAATGGGCTGAAAACGCCTGTTTTGGGACTTTGCAGAGAAAGTGTTTGCAGACTGCTGAATCCACACACGGGTTTAACTCTGGAAGTTGAGTGCACACATTGACAACCGTTCTGTTAGATAGCTGTGTTTTGGATTTAGAAGCAGATATTTCCCTGTGCTTACTGCTGTTTCTTCCATATGCCGGTAATGGGCTGAAAACGCCTGTTTTGGGACTCTGCAGAGAAAGTGTCTGCAGACTGCTGAATCCACACACGGGTTTAACTCTGGAAGTTGAGTGCACACATTGACAACCGTTCTGTTAGATAGCTGCGTTTTGGATTTAGAAGCAGATATTTCCCTGTGCTTACTGCTGTTTCTTCCACATGCCGGTAATGGGCTGAAAACACCTGTTTTGGGACTCTGCAGAGAAAGTGTTTGCTGACTGCTGAATCCAGACACGGGTTTAACTGTGGATGTTGAGTGCACACATTGACAACCGTTCTCTTTGATAGCTGCGTTTTGGATTTAGAAGCAGATATTTCCCTGGGCTTACTGCTGTTTCTTCCATATGCCGGTAATGGGCTGAAAACGCCGGGTTGTGGACACTGCAGAGAACGTGTTTGCAGACTGCTGAATCCACACACTGGTTTAACTCTGGAAGTTGAGTACACACATTGACAACCGTTCTGTTAGATAGCTGCGTTTTGGATTTAGAAGCAGAGATTTCCCTGTGCTTACTGCTGTTTCTTCCATATGCCGGTAATGGGCTGAAAACGCCTGGTTTGGGACTCTGCAGAGAAAGTGTTTGCAGACTGCTGAATCCACACATGGGTTTAACTCTGGAAGTTGAGTGCACACATTGACAACCGTTCTGTTAGATAGCTGCGTTTTGGATTTAGAAGCAGATATTTCCCTGGGCTTACTGCTGTTTCTTCCATATGCCGGTAATGGGCTGAAAACGCCTGTTTTGGGACTCTGCAGAGAAATTGTTTGCAGACTGCTGAATCCACACACGGGTTTAACTCTGGAAGTTGAGTGCACACATTGACAACCGTTCTGTTAGATAGCTGCGTTTTGGATTTAGAAGCAGATATTTACCTGGGCTTACTGCTGTTTCTTCCATATGCCGGTAATGGGCTGAAAACGCCTGTTTTGGGACTTTGCAGAGAAAGTGTTTGCAGACTGCTGAATCCACACACGGGTTTAACTCTGGAAGTTGAGTGCACACATTGACAACCGTTCTGTTAGATAGCTGCGTTTTGGATTTAGAAGCAGATATTTCCCTGTGCTTACTGCTGTTTCTTCCATATGCCGGTAATGGGCTGAAAACGCCTGTTTTGGGACTCTGCAGAGAAAGTGTTTGCAGACTGCTGAATCCACACACGGGTTTAACTCTGGAAGTTGAGTGCACACATTGACAACCGTTCTGTTAGATAGCTGCGTTTTGGATTTAGAAGCAGATATTTACCTGTGCTTACTGCTGTTTTTTCCATATGCCGGTAATGGGCTGAAAACACCTGTTTTGGGACTCTGCAGAGAAAGTGTTTGCTGACTGCTGAATCCAGACACGGGTTTAACTGTGGATGTTGAGTGCACACATTGACAACCGTTCTCTTTGATAGCTGCGTTTTGGATTTAGAAGCAGATATTTCCCTGTGCTTACTGCTGTTTCTTCCATATGCCGGTAATGGGCTGAAAACGCCTGTTTTGGGACTCTGCAGAGAAAGTGTTTGCAGACTGCTGAATCCACACACGGGTTTAACTCTGGAAGTTGAGTGCACACATTGACAACCGTTCTGTTAGATAGCTGCGTTTTGGATTTAGAAGCAGATATTTCCCTGGGCTTACTGCTGTTTCTTCCATATGCCGGAAATGGGCTGAAAACGCCTGTTTTGGGACTCTGCAGAGAAAGTGTTTTTTCAGACTGCTGAATCCACACACGGGTTTAACTCTGGAAGTTGAGTGCACACATTGACAACCGTTCTGTTAGATAGCTGCGTTTTGGATTTAGAAGCAGATATTTCCCTGTGCTTACTGCTGTTTCTTCCATATGCCGGTAATGGGCTGAAAACGCCTGTTTTGGGACTCTGCAGAGAAAGTGTTTGCAGACTGCTGAATCCACACACGGGTTTAACTCTGGAAGTTGAGTGCACACATTGACAACCGTTCTGTTAGATAGCTGCGTTTTGGATTTAGAAGCAGATATTTCCCTGTGCTTACTGCTGTTTCTTCCATATGCCGGTAATGGGCTGAAAACGCCTGTTTTGGGACTCTGCTGAGAAAGTGTTTGCAGACTGCTGAATCCACACACGGGTTTAACTGTGGAAGTTGAGTGCACACATTGACAACCGTTCTGTTAGATAGCTGCGTTTTGGATTTAGAAGCAGATATTTCCCTGTGCTTACTGCTGTTTCTTCCACATGCCGGTAATGGGCTGAAAACGCCTGGTTTGGGACTCTGCAGAGAAAGTGTTTGCAGACTGCTGAATCCACACACGGGTTTAACTGTGGAAGTTGAGTGCACACATTGACAACCGTTCTGTTAGATAGCTGCGTTTTGGATTTAGAAGCAGATATTTCCCTGTGCTTACTGCTGTTTCTTCCATATGCCGGTAATGGGCTGAAAACGCCTGTTTTGGGACTCTGCAGAGAAAGTGTTTGCAGACTGCTGAATCCACACACGGGTTTAACTCTGGAAGTTGAGTGCACACATTGACAACCGTTCTATTAGATAGCTGCGTTTTGGATTTAGAAGCAGATATTTTCCTGTGCTTACTGCTGTTTCTTCCATATGCCAGTAATGGGCTGAAAACGCCTGTTTTGGGACTCTGCAGAGAAAGTGTTTGCAGACTGCTGAATCCACACACGGATTTAACTCTGGAAGTTGAGTGCACACATTGACAACCGTTCTGTTAGATAGCTGCGTTTTGGATTTAGAAGCAGATATTTTCCTGTGCTTACTGCTGTTTCTTCCATATGCCGGTAATGGGCTGAAAACGCCCGTTTTGGGACTCTGCAGAGAAAGTGTTTGCAGACTGCTGAATCCACACACGGGTTTAACTCTGGAAGTTGAGTGCACACATTGACTACCGTTCTGTTAGATAGCTGCGTTTTGGATTTAGAAGCAGATATTTCCCTGGGCTTACTGCTGTTTCTTCCATATGCCGGTAATGGGCTGAAAACGCCTCGTTTGGGACTCTGCAGAGAAAGTGTTTGCAGACTGCTGAATCCACACACGGGTTTAACTCTGGAAGTTGAGTGCACACATTGACAACCGTTCTGTTAGATAGCTGCGTTTTGGATTTAGAAGCAGATATTTCCCTGTGCTGACTGCTGTTTCTTTCATATGCCGGTAATGGGCTGAAAACGCCTGTTTTGGGACTCTGCAGAGAAAGTGTTTGCAGACTGCTGAATCCACACACGGGTTTAACTCTGGAAGTTGAGTGCACACATTGACAACCGTTCTGTTAGATAGCTGCGTTTTGGATTGAGAAGCAGATATTTCCCTGTGCTGACTGCTGTTTCTTCCATATGCCGGTAATGGGCTGAAAACGCCTGTTTTGGGACTCTGCAGAGAAAGTGTTTGCAGACTGCTGAATCCACACACGGGTTTAACTGTGGAAGTTGAGTGCAAACAATGACAACCGTTCTGTTAGATAGCTGCGTTTTGGATTGAGAAGCAGATATTTCCCTGTGCTGACTGCTGTTTCTTCCATATGCCGGTAATGGGCTGAAAACGCCTGTTTTGGGACTCTGCAGATAAAGTGTTTGCAGACTGCTGAATCCACACACAGGTTTAACTCTGGAAGTTGAGTGCACACATTGACAACCGTTCTGTTAGATAGCTGCGTTTTGGATTTAGAAGCAGATATTTCCCTGTGCTTACTGCTGTTTCTTCCATATGCCGGTAATGGGCTGAAAACGCCTGTTTTGGGACTCTGCAGAGAAAGTGTTTGCAGACTGCTGAATCCACACACGGGTTTAACTCTGGAAGTTGAGTGCACACATTGACAACCGTTCTGTTAGATAGCTGCGTTTTGGATTTAGAAGCAGATATTTCCCTGTGCTTACTGCTGTTTCTTCCATATGCCGGTAATGTGCTGAAAACGCCTGTTTTGGGACTCTGCAGAGAAAGTGTTTGCAGACTGCTGAATCCACACACGGGTTTAACTCTGGAAGTTGAGTGCACACATTGAAAACCGTTCTGTTAGATAGCTGCGTTTTGGATTTAGAAGCAGGTATTTCCCTGGGCTTACTGCTGTTTCTTCCATATGCCGGTAATGGGCTGAAAACGCCTGGTTGTGGACACTGCAGAGAAAGTGTTTGCAGACTGCTGAATCCACACACGGGTTTAACTGTGGAATTTGAGTGCACACATTGACAACCGTTCTGTTAGATAGCTGCGTTTTGGATTTAGAAGCAGATATTTACCTGGGCTTACTGCTGTTTCTTCCATATGCCGGTAATGGGCTGAAAACGCCTGTTTTGGGACTTTGCAGAGAAAGTGTTTGCAGACTGCTGAATCCACACACGGGTTTAACTCTGGAAGTTGAGTGCACACATTGACAACCGTTCTGTTAGATAGCTGTGTTTTGGATTTAGAAGCAGATATTTCCCTGTGCTTACTGCTGTTTCTTCCATATGCCGGTAATGGCCTGAAAACGCCTGTTTTGGGACTCTGCAGAGAAAGTGTCTGCAGACTGCTGAATCCACACACGGGTTTAACTCTGGAAGTTGAGTGCACACATTGACAACCGTTCTGTTAGATAGCTGCGTTTTGGATTTAGAAGCAGATATTTCCCTGTGCTTACTGCTGTTTCTTCCACATGCCGGTAATGGGCTGAAAACACCTGTTTTGGGACTCTGCAGAGAAAGTGTTTGCTGACTGCTGAATCCAGACACGGGTTTAACTGTGGATTTTGAGTGCACACATTGACAACCGTTCTCTTTGATAGCTGCGTTTTGGATTTAGAAGCAGATATTTCCCTGGGCTTACTGCTGTTTCTTCCATATGCCGGTAATGGGCTGAAAACGCCGGGTTGTGGACACTGCAGAGAACGTGTTTGCAGACTGCTGAATCCACACACTGGTTTAACTCTGGAAGTTGAGTACACACATTGACAACCGTTCTGTTAGATAGCTGCGTTTTGGATTTAGAAGCAGAGATTTCCCTGTGCTTACTGCTGTTTCTTCCATATGCCGGTAATGGGCTGAAAACGCCTGGTTTGGGACTCTGCAGAGAAAGTGTTTGCAGACTGCTGAATCCACACATGGGTTTAACTCTGGAAGTTGAGTGCACACATTGACAACCGTTCTGTTAGATAGCTGCGTTTTGGATTTAGAAGCAGATATTTCCCTGGGCTTACTGCTGTTTCTTCCATATGCCGGTAATGGGCTGAAAACGCCTGTTTTGGGACTCTGCAGAGAAATTGTTTGCAGACTGCTGAATCCACACACGGGTTTAACTCTGGAAGTTGAGTGCACACATTGACAACCGTTCTGTTAGATAGCTGCGTTTTGGATTTAGAAGCAGATATTTACCTGGGCTTACTGCTGTTTCTTCCATATGCCGGTAATGGGCTGAAAACGCCTGTTTTGGGACTTTGCAGAGAAAGTGTTTGCAGACTGCTGAATCCACACACGGGTTTAACTCTGGAAGTTGAGTGCACACATTGACAACCGTTCTGTTAGATAGCTGCGTTTTGGATTTAGAAGCAGATATTTCCCTGTGCTTACTGCTGTTTCTTCCATATGCCGGTAATGGGCTGAAAACGCCTGTTTTGGGACTCTGCAGAGAAAGTGTTTGCAGACTGCTGAATCCACACACGGGTTTAACTCTGGAAGTTGAGTGCACACATTGACAACCGTTCTGTTAGATAGCTGCGTTTTGGATTTAGAAGCAGATATTTACCTGTGCTTACTGCTGTTTTTTCCATATGCCGGTAATGGGCTGAAAACACCTGTTTTGGGACTCTGCAGAGAAAGTGTTTGCTGACTGCTGAATCCAGACACGGGTTTAACTGTGGATGTTGAGTGCACACATTGACAACCGTTCTCTTTGATAGCTGCGTTTTGGATTTAGAAGCAGATATTTCCCTGTGCTTACTGCTGTTTCTTCCATATGCCGGTAATGGGCTGAAAACGCCTGTTTTGGGACTCTGCAGAGAAAGTGTTTGCAGACTGCTGAATCCACACACGGGTTTAACTCTCTACGTTGAGTGCACACATTGACAACCGTTCTGTTAGATAGCTGCGTTTTGGATTTAGAAGCAGATATTTCCCTGGGCTTACTGCTGTTTCTTCCATATGCCGGTAATGGGCTGAAAACGCCTGTTTTGGGACTCTGCAGAGAAAGTGTTTTTTCAGACTGCTGAATCCACACACGGGTTTAACTCTGGAAGTTGAGTGCACACATTGACAACCGTTCTGTTAGATAGCTGCGTTTTGGATTTAGAAGCAGATATTTCCCTGTGCTTACTGCTGTTTCTTCCATATGCCGGTAATGGGCTGAAAACGCCTGTTTTGGAACTCTGCAGAGAAAGTGTTTGCAGACTGCTGAATCCACACACGGGTTTAACTCTGGAAGTTGAGTGCACACATTGACAACCGTTCTGTTAGATAGCTGCGTTTTGGATTTAGAAGCAGATATTTCCCTGTGCTTACTGCTGTTTCTTCCATATGCCGGTAATGGGCTGAAAACGCCTGTTTTGGGACTCTGCAGAGAAAGTGTTTGCAGACTGCTGAATCCACACACGGGTTTAACTGTGGAAGTTGAGTGCACACATTGACAACCGTTCTGTTAGATAGCTGCGTTTTGGATTTAGAAGCAGATATTTCCCTGTGCTTACTGCTGTTTCTTCCACATGCCGGTAATGGGCTGAAAACGCCTGGTTTGGGACTCTGCAGAGAAAGTGTTTGCAGACTGCTGAATCCACACACGGGTTTAACTCTGGAAGTTGAGTGCACACATTGACAACCGTTCTGTTAGATAGCTGTGTTTTGGATTTAGAAGCAGATATTTCCCTGTGCTTACTGCTGTTTCTTCCATATGCCGGTAATGGGCTGAAAACGCCTGTTTTGGGACTCTGCAGAGAAAGTGTCTGCAGACTGCTGAATCCACACACGGGTTTAACTCTGGAAGTTGAGTGCACACATTGACAACCGTTCTGTTAGATAGCTGCGTTTTGGATTTAGAAGCAGATATTTCCCTGTGCTTACTGCTGTTTCTTCCACATGCCGGTAATGGGCTGAAAACACCTGTTTTGGGACTCTGCAGAGAAAGTGTTTGCTGACTGCTGAATCCAGACACGGGTTTAACTGTGGATGTTGAGTGCACACATTGACAACCGTTCTCTTTGATAGCTGCGTTTTGGATTTAGAAGCAGATATTTCCCTGGGCTTACTGCTGTTTCTTCCATATGCCGGTAATGGGCTGAAAACGCCGGGTTGTGGACACTGCAGAGAACGTGTTTGCAGACTGCTGAATCCACACACTGGTTTAACTCTGGAAGTTGAGTACACACATTGACAACCGTTCTGTTAGATAGCTGCGTTTTGGATTTAGAAGCAGATATTTCCCTGTGCTTACTGCTGTTTCTTCCATATGCCGGTAATGGGCTGAAAACGCCTGGTTTGGGACTCTGCAGAGAAAGTGTTTGCAGACTGCTGAATCCACACATGGGTTTAACTCTGGAAGTTGAGTGCACACATTGACAACCGTTCTGTTAGATAGCTGCGTTTTGGATTTAGAAGCAGATATTTCCCTGGGCTTACTGCTGTTTCTTCCATATGCCGGTAATGGGCTGAAAACGCCTGTTTTGGGACTCTGCAGAGAAATTGTTTGCAGACTGCTGAATCCACACACGGGTTTAACTCTGGAAGTTGAGTGCACACATTGACAACCGTTCTGTTAGATAGCTGCGTTTTGGATTTAGAAGCAGATATTTACCTGGGCTTACTGCTGTTTCTTCCATATGCCGGTAATGGGCTGAAAACGCCTGTTTTGGGACTTTGCAGAGAAAGTGTTTGCAGACTGCTGAATCCACACACGGGTTTAACTCTGGAAGTTGAGTGCACACATTGACAACCGTTCTGTTAGATAGCTGCGTTTTGGATTTAGAAGCAGATATTTACCTGTGCTTACTGCTGTTTTTTCCATATGCCGGTAATGGGCTGAAAACACCTGTTTTGGGACTCTGCAGAGAAAGTGTTTGCTGACTGCTGAATCCAGACACGGGTTTAACTGTGGATGTTGAGTGCACACATTGACAACCGTTCTCTTTGATAGCTGCGTTTTGGATTTAGAAGCAGATATTTCCCTGTGCTTACTGCTGTTTCTTCCATATGCCGGTAATGGGCTGAAAACGCCTGTTTTGGGACTCTGCAGAGAAAGTGTTTGCAGACTGCTGAATCCACACACGGGTTTAACTCTGGAAGTTGAGTGCACACATTGACAACCGTTCTGTTAGATAGCTGCGTTTTGGATTTAGAAGCAGATATTTCCCTGGGCTTACTGCTGTTTCTTCCATATGCCGGTAATGGGCTGAAAACGCCTGTTTTGGGACTCTGCAGAGAAAGTGTTTTTTCAGACTGCTGAATCCACACACGGGTTTAACTCTGGAAGTTGAGTGCACACATTGACAACCGTTCTGTTAGATAGCTGCGTTTTGGATTTAGAAGCAGATATTTCCCTGTGCTTACTGCTGTTTCTTCCATATGCCGTTAATGGGCTGAAAACGCCTGTTTTGGAACTCTGCAGAGAAAGTGTTTGCAGACTGCTGAATCCACACACGGGTTTAACTCTGGAAGTTGAGTGCACACATTGACAACCGTTCTGTTAGATAGCTGCGTTTTGGATTTAGAAGCAGATATTTCCCTGTGCTTACTGCTGTTTCTTCCATATGCCGGTAATGGGCTGAAAACGCCTGTTTTGGGACTCTGCAGAGAAAGTGTTTGCAGACTGCTGAATCCACACACGGGTTTAACTGTGGAAGTTGAGTGCACACATTGACAACCGTTCTGTTAGATAGCTGCGTTTTGGATTTAGAAGCAGATATTTCCCTGTGCTTACTGCTGTTTCTTCCACATGCCGGTAATGGGCTGAAAACGCCTGGTTTGGGACTCTGCAGAGAAAGTGTTTGCAGACTGCTGAATCCACACACGGGTTTAACTCTGGAAGTTGAGTGCACACATTGACAACCGTTCTGTTAGATAGCTGCGTTTTGGATTTAGAAGCAGAGATTTCCCTGTGCTTACTGCTGTTTCTTCCATATGCCGGTAATGGGCTGAAAACGCCTGTTTTGGGACTCTGCAGAGAAAGTGTTTGCAGACTGCTGAATCCACACACGGATTTAACTCTGGAAGTTGAGTGCACACATTGACAACCGTTCTGTTAGATAGCTACGTTTTGGATTTAGAAGCAGATATTTTCCTGTGCTTACTGCTGTTTCTTCCATATGCCGGTAATGGGCTGAAAACGCCCGTTTTGGGACTCTGCAGAGAAAGTGTTTGCAGACTGCTGAATCCACACACGGGTTAAACTCTGGAAGTTGAGTGCACACATTGACTACCGTTCTGTTAGATAGCTGCGTTTTGGATTTAGAAGCAGATATTTCCCTGTGCTTACTGCTGTTTCTTCCATATGCCGGTAATGGGCTGAAAACGCCTCGTTTGGGACTCTGCAGAGAAAGTGTTTGCAGACTGCTGAATCCACACACGGGTTTAACTCTGGAAGTTGAGTGCACACATTGACAACCGTTCTGTTAGATAGCTGCGTTTTGGATTTAGAAGCAGATATTTCCCTGTGCTGACTGCTGTTTCTTTCATATGCCGGTAATGGGCTGAAAACGCCTGTTTTGGGACTCTGCAGAGAAAGTGTTTGCAGACTGCTGAATCCACACACGGGTTTAACTCTGGAAGTTGAGTGCACACATTGACAACCGTTCTGTTAGATAGCTGCGTTTTGGATTGAGAAGCAGATATTTCCCTGTGCTGACTGCTGTTTCTTCCATATGCCGGTAATGGGCTGAAAACGCCTCTTTTGGGACTCTGCAGAGAAAGTGTTTGCAGACTGCTGAGTCCACACACGGGTTTAACTGTGGAAGTTGAGTGCAAACAATGACAACCGTTCTGTTAGATAGCTGCGTTTTGGATTGAGAAGCAGATATTTCCCTGTGCTGACTGCTGTTTCTTCCATATGCCGGTAATGGGCTGAAAACGCCTGTTTTGGGACTCTGCAGATAAAGTGTTTGAAGACTGCTGAATCCACACACAGGTTTAACTCTGGAAGTTGAGTGCACACATTGACAACCGTTCTGTTAAAGAGCTGCGTTTTGGATTTAGAAGCAGATATTTCCCTGTGCTTACTGCTGTTTCTTCCATATGCCGGTAATGGGCTGAAAACGCCTGTTTTGGGACTCTGCAGAGAAAGTGTTTGCAGACTGCTGAATCCACACACGGGTTTAACTCTGGAAGTTGAGTGCACACATTGACAACCGTTCTGTTAGATAGCTGCGTTTTGGATTTAGAAGCAGATATTTCCCTGTGCTTACTGCTGTTTCTTCCATATGCCGGTAATGGGCTGAAAACGCCTGTTTTGGGACTCTGCAGAGAAAGTGCTTGCAGACTGCGGAATCCACACACGGGTTTAACTCTGGAAGTTGAGTGCACACATTGAAAACCGTTCTGTTAGATAGCTGCGTTTTTAATTTAGAAGCAGATATTTCCCTGGGCTTACTTCTGTTTCTTCCATATGCCGGTAAAGGGCTGAAAACGCCTGGTTGTGGACACTGCAGAGAAAGTGTTTGCAGACTTCTGAATCCACACACGGGTTTAACTGTGGAATTTGAGTGCACTCATTGACAACCGTTCTGTTAGATAGCTGCGTTTTGGATTTAGAAGCAGATATTTCCCTGGGCTTACTGCTGTTTCTTCCATATGCCGGTAATGGGCTGAAAACGCGTGTTTTGGGACTTTGCAGAGAAAGTGTTTGCAGACTGCTGAATCCACACACGGGTTTAACTCTGGAAGTTGAGTGCACACATTGACAACCGTTCTGTTAGATAGCTGCGTTTTGGACTTAGAAGCAGATATTTCCCTGTGCTTACTGCTGTTTCTTCCATATGCCGGTAATGGGCTGAAAACGCCTGTTTTGGGACTCTGCAGAGAAAGTGTTTGCAGACTGCTGAATCCACACACGGGTTTAACTCTGGAAGTTGAGTGCACACATTGACAACCGTTCTGTTAGATAGCTGCGTTTTGGATTTAGAAGCAGATATTTCCCTGTGCTTACTGCTGTTTCTTCCACATGCCGGTAATGGGCTGAAAACACCTGTTTTGGGACTCTGCAGAGAAAGTGTTTGCTGACTGCTGAATCCAGACACGGGTTTAACTGTGGATGTTGAGTGCACACATTGACAACCGTTCTCTTTGATAGCTGCGTTTTGGATTTAGAAGCAGATATTTCCCTGGGCTTACTGCTGTTTCTTCCATATGCCGGTAATGGGCTGAAAACGCCTGGTTTCGGACTCTGCAGAGAAAGTGTTTGCAGACTGCTGAATCCACACATGGGTTTAACTCTGGAAGTTGAGTGCACACATTGACAACCGTTCTGTTAGATAGCTGTGTTTTGGATTTAGAAGCAGATATTTCCCTGGGCTTACTGCTGTTTCTTCCATATGCCGGTAATGGGCTGAAAACGCCTGTTTTGGGACGCTGCAGAGAAATTGTTTGCCGACTGCTGAATCCACACACGGGTTTAACTCTGGAAGTTGAGTGCACACATTGACAACCGTTCTGTTAGATAGCTGCGTTTTGGATTTAGAAGCAGATATTTCCCTGTGCTTACTGCTGTTTCTTCCTTATGCCGGTAATGGGCTGAAAACGCCTGTTTTGGGACTCTGCAGAGAAAGTGTTTGCAGACTGCTGAATCCACACACGGGTTTAACTCTGGAAGTTGAGTGCACACATTGAAAACCGTTCTGTTAGATAGCTGCGTTTTGGATTTAGAAGCAGATATTTCCCTGGGCTTACTGCTGTTTCTTCCATATGCCGGTAATGGGCTGAAAACGCCTGTTTTGGGACTCTGCAGAGAAAGTGTTTGCAGACTGCTGAATCCACACACACGTTTAACTGTGGAAGTTGAGTGCACACATTGACAACCGTTCTGTTAGATAGCTGCGTTTTGGATTTAGAAGCAGATATTTCCCTGTGCTTACTGCTGTTTCTTCCACATGCCGGAAATGGGCTGAAAACGCCTGGTTTGGGACTCTGCAGAGAAAGTGTTTGCAGACTGCTGAATCCACACACGGGTTTAACTCTGGAAGTTGAGTGCACACATTGACAACCGTTCTGTTAGATAGCTGCGTTTTGGATTTAGAAGCAGATATTTCCCTGTGCTTACTGCTGTTTCTTCCATATGCCGGTAATGGGCTGAAAACGCCTGTTTTGGGACTCTGCAGAGAAAGTGTTTGCAGACTGCTGAATCCACACACGGGTTTAACTCTGGAAGTTGAGTGCACACATTGACAACCGTTCTGTTAGACAGCTGCGTTTTGGATTTAGAGCAGATATTTCCCTGTGCTTACTGCTGTTTCTTCCATATGCCGGTAATGGGCTGAAAACGCCTGTTTTGGGACTCTGCAGAGAAAGTGTTTGTAGACTGCTGAATCCACACACGGTTTTAACTCTGGAAGTTGAGTGCACACATTGACAACCGTTCTGTTAGATAGCTGCGTTTTGGATTTGGAAGCAGATATTTCCCTGTGCTTATTCTGTTTCTTCCATATGCCGGTAATGGGCTGAAAACGCCTGTTTTGGGACTCTGCAGAGAAAGTGTTTGCAGACTGCTGAATCCACACACGGGTTTAACTCTGGAAGTTGAGTGCACACATTGACAACCGTTCTGTTAGATAGCTGCGTTTTGGATTTAGAAGCAGAGATTTCCCTGTGCTTACTGCTGTTTCTTCCATATGCCGGTAATGGGCTGAAAACGCCTGTTTTGGGACTCTGCAGAGAAAGTCTTTGCAGACTGCTGAATCCACACACGGGTTTAACTCTGGAAGTTGAGTGCACACATTGACAACCGTTCTGTTAGATAGCTGCATTTTGGATTTAGAAGCAGAGATTTCCCTGTGCTTACTGCTGTTTCTTCCATATGCCGGTAATGGGCTGAAAACGCCTGTTTTGGGACTCTGCAGAGAAAGTGTTTGCAGACTGCTGAATCCACACACGGTTTTAACTCTGGAAGTTGAGTGCACACATTGACAACCGTTCTGTTAGATAGCTGCGTTTTGGATTTAGAAGCAGATATTTCCCTGTGCTGACTGCTGTTTCTTCCATATGCCGGTAATGGGCTGAAAACGCCTGTTTTGGGACTCTGCAGAGAAAGTGTTTGCAGACTGCTGAATCCACACACGGGTTTAACTCTGGAAGTTGAGTGCACACATTGACAACCGTTCTGTTAGATAGCTGCGTTTTGGATTGAGAAGCAGATATTTCCCTGTGCTGACTGCTGTTTCTTCCATATGCCGGTAATGGGCTGAAAACGCCTGTTTTGGGACTCTGCAGAGAAAGTGTTTGCAGACTGCTGAATCCACACACGGGTTTAACTGTGGATGTTGAGTGCAAACAATGACAACCGTTCTGTTAGATAGCTGCGTTTTGGATTGAGAAGCAGATATTTCCCTGTGCTGACTGCTGTTTCTTCCATATGCCGGTAATGGGCTGAAAACGCCTGTTTTGGGACTCTGCAGATAAAGTGTTTGCAGACTGCTGAATCCACACACAGGTTTAACTCTGGAAGTTGAGTGCACACATTGACAACCGTTCTGTTAGATAGCTGCGTTTTGGATTTAGAAGCAGATATTTCCCTGTGCTTACTGCTGTTTCTTCCATATGCCGGTAATGGGCTGAAAACGCCTGTTTTGGGACTCTGCAGAGAAAGTGTTTGCAGACTGCTGAATCCACACACGGGTTTAACTCTGGAAGTTGAGTGCACACATTGACAACCGTTCTGTTAGATAGCTGCGTTTTGGATTTAGAAGCAGATATTTCCCTGTGCTTACTGCTGTTTCTTCCATATGCCGGTAATGGGCTGAAAACGCCTGTTTTGGGACTCTGCAGAGAAAGTGTTTGCAGACTGCTGAATCCACACACGGGTTTAACTCTGGAAGTTGAGTGCACACATTGAAAACCGTTCTGTTAGATAGCTGCGTTTTGGATTTAGAAGCAGATATTTCCCTGGGCTTACTGCTGTTTCTTCCATATGCCGGTAATGGGCTGAAAACGCCTGGTTGTGGACACTGCAGAGAAAGTGTTTGCAGACTGCTGAATCGACACACGGGTTTAACTGTGGAATTTGAGTGCACACATTGACAACCGTTCTGTTAGATAGCTGCGTTTTGGATTTAGAAGCAGATATTTACCTGGGCTTACTGCTGTTTCTTCCATATGCCGGTAATAGGCTGAAAACGCCTGTTTTGGGACTTTGCAGAGAAAGTGTTTTCAGACTGCTGAATCCACACACGGGTTTAACTCTGGAAGTTGAGTGCACACATTGACAACCGTTCTGTTAGATAGCTGCGTTTTGGATTTAGAAGCAGATATTTCCCTGTGCTTACTGCTGTTTCTTCCATATGCCGGTAATGGGCTGAAAACGCCTGTTTTGGGACTCTGCAGAGAAAGTGTTTGCAGACTGCTGAATCCACACACGGGTTTAACTGTGGAAGTTGAGTGCACACATTGACAACCGTTCTGTTAGATAGCTGCGTTTTGGATTTAGAAGCAGATATTTCCCTGTGCTTACTGCTGTTTCTTCCACATGCCGGTAATGGGCTGAAAACGCCTGGTTTGGGACTCTGCAGAGAAAGTGTTTGCAGACTGCTGAATCCACACACGGGTTTAACTCTGGAAGTTGAGTGCACACATTGACAACCGTTCTGTTAGATAGCTGCGTTTTGGATTTAGAAGCAGATATTTCCCTGTGCTTACTGCTGTTTCTTCCATATGCCGGTAATGGGCTCAAAACGCCTGTTTTGGGACTCTGCAGAGAAAGTGTTTGCAGACTGCTGAATCCACACACGGGTTTAACTCTGGAAGTTGAGTGCACACATTGACAACAGTTCTGTTAGACAGCTGCGTTTTGGATTTAGAGCAGATATTTCCCTGGGCTTTCTGCTGTTTCTTCCATATGCCGGTAATGGGCTGAAAACGCCTGTTTTGGGACTCTGCAGAGAAAGTGTTTGTAGACTGCTGAATCCACACACGGGTTTAACTCTGGAAGTTGAGTGCACACATTGACAACCGTTCTGTTAGATAGCTGCGTTTTGGATTTGGAAGCAGATATTTCCCTGTGCTTATTCTGTTACTTCCATATGCCGGTAATGGGCTGAAAACGCCTGTTTTGGGACTCTGCAGAGAAAGTGTTTGCAGACTGCTGAATCCACACACGGGTTTAACTCTGGAAGTTGAGTGCACACATTGACAACCGTTCTGTTAGATAGCTGCGTTTTGGATTTAGAAGCAGAGATTTCCCTGTGCTTACTGCTGTTTCTTCCATATGCCGGTAATGGGCTGAAAACGCCTGTTTTGGGACTCTGCAGAGAAAGTCTTTGCAGACTGCTGAATCCACACACGGGTTTAACTCTGGAAGTTGAGTGCACACATTGACAACCGTTCTGTTAGATAGCTGCATTTTGGATTTAGAAGCAGAGATTTCCCTGTGCTTACTGCTGTTTCTTCCATATGCCGGTAATGGGCTGAAAACGCCTGTTTTGGGACTCTGCAGAGAAAGTGTTTGCAGACTGCTGAATCCACACACGGGTTTAACTCTGGAAGTTGAGTGCACACATTGACAACCGTTCTGTTAGATAGCTGCGTTTTGGATTTAGAAGCAGATATTTCCCTGTGCTGACTGCTGTTTCTTCCATATGCCGGTAATGGGCTGAAAACGCCTGTTTTGGGACTCTGCAGAGAAAGTGTTTGCAGACTGCTGAATCCACACACGGGTTTAACTCTGGAAGTTGAGTGCACACATTGACAACCGTTCTGTTAGATAGCTGCGTTTTGGATTGAGAAGCAGATATTTCCCTGTGCTGACTGCTGTTTCTTCCATATGCCGGTAATGGGCTGAAAACGCCTGTTTTGGGACTCTGCAGAGAAAGTGTTTGCAGACTGCTGAATCCACACACGGGTTTAACTGTGGAAGTTGAGTGCAAACAATGACAACCGTTCTGTTAGATAGCTGCGTTTTGGATTGAGAAGCAGATATTTCCCTGTGCTGACTGCTGTTTCTTCCATATGCCGGTAATGGGCTGAAAACGCCTGTTTTGGGACTCTGCAGAGAAAGTGTTTGCAGACTGCTGAATCCACACACAGGTTTAACTCTGGAAGTTGAGTGCACACATTGACAACCGTTCTGTTAGATAGCTGCGTTTTGGATTCAGAAGCAGATATTTCCCTGTGCTTACTGCTGTTTCTTCCATATGCCAGTAATGGGCTGAAAACGCCTGTTTTGGGACTCTGCAGAGAAAGTGTTTGCAGACTGCTGAATCCACACACGGGTTTAACTGTGGAATTTGAGTGCACACATTGACAACCGTTCTGTTAGATAGCTGCGTTTTGGATTTAGAAGCAGATATTTCCCTGTGCTTACTGCTGTTTCTTCCATATGCCGGTAATGGGCTGAAAACGCCTGTTTTGGGACTCTGCAGAGAAAGTGTTTGCAGACTGCTGAATCCACACACGGGTTTAACTCTGGAAGTTGAGTGCACACATTGACAACCGTTCTGTTAGACAGCTGCGTTTTGGATTTAGAGCAGATATTTCCCTGTGCTTACTGCTGTTTCTTCCATATGCCGGTAATGGGCTGAAAACGCCTGTTTTGGGACTCTGCAGAGAAAGTGTTTGCAGACTCCTGAATCCACACACGGGTTTAACTCTGGAAGTTGAGTGCACACATTGAAAACCGTTCTGTTAGATAGCTGCGTTTTGGATTTAGAAGCAGATATTTCCCTGGGCTTACTGCTGTTTCTTCCATATGCCGGTAATGGGCTGAAAACGCCTGGTTGTGGACACTGCAGAGAAAGTGTTTGCAGACTGCTGAATCCACACACGGGTTTAACTGTGGAATTTGAGTGCACACATTGACAACCGTTCTGTTAGATAGCTGCGTTTTGGATTTAGAAGCAGATATTTACCTGGGCTTACTGCTGTTTCTTCCATATGCCGGTAATGGGCTGAAAACGCCTGTTTTGGGACTTTGCAGAGAAAGTGTTTGCAGACTGCTGAATCCACACACGGGTTTAACTCTGGAAGTTGAGTGCACACATTGACAACCGTTCTGTTAGATAGCTGTGTTTTGGATTTAGAAGCAGATATTTCCCTGTGCTTACTGCTGTTTCTTCCATATGCCGGTAATGGGCTGAAAACGCCTGTTTTGGGACTCTGCAGAGAAAGTGTCTGCAGACTGCTGAATCCACACACGGGTTTAACTCTGGAAGTTGAGTGCACACATTGACAACCGTTCTGTTAGATAGCTGCGTTTTGGATTTAGAAGCAGATATTTCCCTGTGCTTACTGCTGTTTCTTCCACATGCCGGTAATGGGCTGAAAACACCTGTTTTGGGACTCTGCAGAGAAAGTGTTTGCTGACTGCTGAATCCAGACACGGGTTTAACTGTGGATGTTGAGTGCACACATTGACAACCGTTCTGTTAGATAGCTGCGTTTTGGATTTAGAAGCAGATATTTCCCTGGGCTTACTGCTGTTTCTTCCATATGCCGGTAATGGGCTGAAAACGCCGGGTTGTGGACACTGCAGAGAACGTGTTTGCAGACTGCTGAATCCACACACTGGTTTAACTCTGGAAGTTGAGTACACACATTGACAACCGTTCTGTTAGATAGCTGCGTTTTGGATTTAGAAGCAGAGATTTCCCTGTGCTTACTGCTGTTTCTTCCATATGCCGGTAATGGGCTGAAAACGCCTGGTTTGGGACTCTGCAGAGAAAGTGTTTGCAGACTGCTGAATCCACACATGGGTTTAACTCTGGAAGTTGAGTGCACACATTGACAACCGTTCTGTTAGATAGCTGCGTTTTGGATTTAGAAGCAGATATTTCCCTGGGCTTACTGCTGTTTCTTCCATATGCCGGTAATGGGCTGAAAACGCCTGTTTTGGGACTCTGCAGAGAAATTGTTTGCAGACTGCTGAATCCACACACGGGTTTAACTCTGGAAGTTGAGTGCACACATTGACAACCGTTCTGTTAGATAGCTGCGTTTTGGATTTAGAAGCAGATATTTACCTGGGCTTACTGCTGTTTCTTCCATATGCCGGTAATGGGCTGAAAACGCCTGTTTTGGGACTTTGCAGAGAAAGTGTTTGCAGACTGCTGAATCCACACACGGGTTTAACTCTGGAAGTTGAGTGCACACATTGACAACCATTCTGTTAGATAGCTGCGTTTTGGATTTAGAAGCAGATATTTCCCTGTGCTTACTGCTGTTTCTTCCATATGCCGGTAATGGGCTGAAAACGCCTGTTTTGGGACTCTGCAGAGAAAGTGTTTGCAGACTGCTGAATCCACACACGGGTTTAACTCTGGAAGTTGAGTGCACACATTGACAACCGTTCTGTTAGATAGCTGCGTTTTGGATTTAGAAGCAGATATTTACCTGTGCTTACTGCTGTTTTTTCCATATGCCGGTAATGGGCTGAAAACACCTGTTTTGGGACTCTGCAGAGAAAGTGTTTGCTGACTGCTGAATCCAGACACGGGTTTAACTGTGGATGTTGAGTGCACACATTGACAACCGTTCTCTTTGATAGCTGCGTTTTGGATTTAGAAGCAGATATTTCCCTGTGCTTACTGCTGTTTCTTCCATATGCCGGTAATGGGCTGAAAACGCCTGTTTTGGGACTCTGCAGAGAAAGTGTTTGCAGACTGCTGAATCCACACACGGGTTTAACTCTGGAAGTTGAGTGCACACATTGACAACCGTTCTGTTAGATAGCTGCGTTTTGGATTTAGAAGCAGATATTTCCCTGGGCTTACTGCTGTTTCTTCCATATGCCGGTAATGGGCTGAAAACGCCTGTTTTGGGACTCTGCAGAGAAAGTGTTTTTTCAGACTGCTGAATCCACACACGGGTTTAACTCTGGAAGTTGAGTGCACACATTGACAACCGTTCTGTTAGATAGCTGCGTTTTGGATTTAGAAGCAGATATTTCCCTGTGCTTACTGCTGTTTCTTCCATATGCCGGTAATGGGCTGAAAACGCCTGTTTTGGGACTCTGCAGAGAAAGTGTTTGCAGACTGCTGAATCCACACACGGGTTTAACTCTGGAAGTTGAGTGCACACATTGACAACCGTTCTGTTAGATAGCTGCGTTTTGGATTTAGAAGCAGATATTTCCCTGTGCTTACTGCTGTTTCTTCCATATGCCGGTAATGGGCTGAAAACGCCTGTTTTGGGACTCTGCAGAGAAAGTGTTTGCAGACTGCTGAATCCACACACGGGTTTAACTGTGGAAGTTGAGTGCACACATTGACAACCGTTCTGTTAGATAGCTGCGTTTTGGATTTAGAAGCAGATATTTCCCTGTGCTTACTGCTGTTTCTTCCACATGCCGGTAATGGGCTGAAAACGCCTGGTTTGGGACTCTGCAGAGAAAGTGTTTGCAGACTGCTGAATCCACACACGGGTTTAACTCTGGAAGTTGAGTGCACACATTGACAACCGTTCTGTTAGATAGCTGCGTTTTGGATTTAGAAGCAGATATTTCCCTGTGCTTACTGCTGTTTCTTCCATATGCCGGTAATGGGCTGAAAACGCCTGTTTTGGGACTCTGCAGAGAAAGTGTTTGCAGACTGCTGAATCCACACACGGGTTTAACTCTGGAAGTTGAGTGCACACATTGACAACCGTTCTGTTAGACAGCTGCGTTTTGGATTTAGAGCAGATATTTCCCTGTGCTTACTGCTGTTTCTTCCATATGCCGGTAATGGGCTGAAAACGCCTGTTTTGGGACTCTGCAGAGAAAGTGTTTGCAGACTGCTGAATCCACACACGGATTTAACTCTGGAAGTTGAGTGCACACATTGACAACCGTTCTGTTAGATAGCTACGTTTTGGATTTAGAAGCAGATATTTTCCTGTGCTTACTGCTGTTTCTTCCATATGCCGGTAATGGGCTGAAAACGCCCGTTTTGGGACTCTGCAGAGAAAGTGTTTGCAGACTGCTGAATCCACACACGGGTTAAACTCTGGAAGTTGAGTGCACACATTGACTACCGTTCTGTTAGATAGCTGCGTTTTGGATTTAGAAGCAGATATTTCCCTGTGCTTACTGCTGTTTCTTCCATATGCCGGTAATGGGCTGAAAACGCCTCGTTTGGGACTCTGCAGAGAAAGTGTTTGCAGACTGCTGAATCCACACACGAGTTTAACTCTGGAAGTTGAGTGCACACATTGACAACCGTTCTGTTAGATAGCTGCGTTTTGGATTTAGAAGCAGATATTTCCCTGTGCTGACTGCTGTTTCTTTCATATGCCGGTAATGGGCTGAAAACGCCTGTTTTGGGACTCTGCAGAGAAAGTGTTTGCAGACTGCTGAATCCACACACGGGTTTAACTCTGGAAGTTGAGTGCACACATTGACAACCGTTCTGTTAGATAGCTGCGTTTTGGATTGAGAAGCAGATATTTCCCTGTGCTGACTGCTGTTTCTTCCATATGCCGGTAATGGGCTGAAAACGCCTCTTTTGGGACTCTGCAGAGAAAGTGTTTGCAGACTGCTGAGTCCACACACGGGTTTAACTGTGGAAGTTGAGTGCAAACAATGACAACCGTTCTGTTAGATAGCTGCGTTTTGGATTGAGAAGCAGATATTTCCCTGTGCTGACTGCTGTTTCTTCCATATGCCGGTAATGGGCTGAAAACGCCTGTTTTGGGACTCTGCAGATAAAGTGTTTGAAGACTGCTGAATCCACACACAGGTTTAACTCTGGAAGTTGAGTGCACACATTGACAACCGTTCTGTTAAAGAGCTGCGTTTTGGATTTAGAAGCAGATATTTCCCTGTGCTTACTGCTGTTTCTTCCATATGCCGGTAATGGGCTGAAAACGCCTGTTTTGGGACTCTGCAGAGAAAGTGTTTGCAGACTGCTGAATCCACACACGGGTTTAACTCTGGAAGTTGAGTGCACACATTGACAACCGTTCTGTTAGATAGCTGCGTTTTGGATTTAGAAGCAGATATTTCCCTGTGCTTACTGCTGTTTCTTCCATATGCCGGTAATGGGCTGAAAACGCCTGTTTTGGGACTCTGCAGAGAAAGTGTTTGCAGACTGCGGAATCCACACACGGGTTTAACTCTGGAAGTTGAGTGCACACATTGAAAACCGTTCTGTTAGATAGCTGCGTTTTGGATTTAGAAGCAGATATTTCCCTGGGCTTACTTCTGTTTCTTCCATATGCCGGTAATGGGCTGAAAACGCCTGGTTGTGGACACTGCAGAGAAAGTGTTTGCAGACTTCTGAATCCACACACGGGTTTAACTGTGGAATTTGAGTGCACTCATTGACAACCGTTCTGTTAGATAGCTGCGTTTTGGATTTAGAAGCAGATATTTCCCTGGGCTTACTGCTGTTTCTTCCATATGCCGGTAATGGGCTGAAAACGCGTGTTTTGGGACTTTGCAGAGAAAGTGTTTGCAGACTGCTGAATCCACACACGGGTTTAACTCTGGAAGTTGAGTGCACACATTGACAACCGTTCTGTTAGATAGCTGCGTTTTGGACTTAGAAGCAGATATTTCCCTGTGCTTACTGCTGTTTCTTCCATATGCCGGTAATGGGCTGAAAACGCCTGTTTTGGGACTCTGCAGAGAAAGTGTTTGCAGACTGCTGAATCCACACACGGGTTTAACTCTGGAAGTTGAGTGCACACATTGACAACCGTTCTGTTAGATAGCTGCGTTTTGGATTTAGAAGCAGATATTTCCCTGTGCTTACTGCTGTTTCTTCCACATGCCGGTAATGGGCTGAAAACACCTGTTTTGGGACTCTGCAGAGAAAGTGTTTGCTGACTGCTGAATCCAGACACGGGTTTAACTGTGGATGTTGAGTGCACACATTGACAACCGTTCTCTTTGATAGCTGCGTTTTGGATTTAGAAGCAGATATTTCCCTGGGCTTACTGCTGTTTCTTCCATATGCCGGTAATGGGCTGAAAACGCCTGGTTTCGGACTCTGCAGAGAAAGTGTTTGCAGACTGCTGAATCCACACATGGGTTTAACTCTGGAAGTTGAGTGCACACATTGACAACCGTTCTGTTAGATAGCTGCGTTTTGGATTTAGAAGCAGATATTTCCCTGGGCTTACTGCTGTTTCTTCCATATGCCGGTAATGGGCTGAAAACGCCTGTTTTGGGACGCTGCAGAGAAATTGTTTGCCGACTGCTGAATCCACACACGGGTTTAACTCTGGAAGTTGAGTGCACACATTGACAACCGTTCTGTTAGATAGCTGCGTTTTGGATTTAGAAGCAGATATTTCCCTGTGCTTACTGCTGTTTCTTCCTTATGCCGGTAATGGGCTGAAAACGCCTGTTTTGGGACTCTGCAGAGAAAGTGTTTGCAGACTGCTGAATCCACACACGGGTTTAACTCTGGAAGTTGAGTGCACACATTGAAAACCGTTCTGTTAGATAGCTGCGTTTTGGATTTAGAAGCAGATATTTCCCTGGGCTTACTGCTGTTTCTTCCATATGCCGGTAATGGGCTGAAAACGCCGGGTTGTGGACACAGCAGAGAACGTGTTTGCAGACTGCTGAATCCACACACGGGTTTAACTGTGGAATTTGAGTCCACACATTGACAACCGTTCTGTTAGATAGCTGCGTTTTGGATTTAGAAGCAGATATTTCCCTGGACTTACTGCTGTTTCTTCCATATGCCGGTAATGGGCTGAAAACGCCTGTTTTGGGACTCTGCAGAGAAAGTGTTTGCAGACTGCTGAATCCACACACGGGTTTAACTCTGGAAGTTGAGTGCACACATTGACAACCGTTCTGTTAGATAGCTGCGTTTTGGATTTAGAAGCAGATATTTTCCTGTGCTTACTGCTGTTTCTTCCATATGCCGGTAATCGGCTGAAAACGCCTGTTTTGGGACTCTGCAGAGAAAGTGTTTGCAGACTGCTGAATCCACACACTGGTTTAACTCTGGAAGTTGAGTACACACATTGACAACCGTTCTGTTAGATAGCTGCGTTTTGGATTTAGAAGCAGATATTTCCCTGGGCTTACTGCTGTTTCTTCCATATGCCGGTAATGGGCTGAAAACGCCTGGTTTGGGACTCTGCAGAGAAAGAGTTTGCAGACTGCTGAATCCACACATGGGTTTAACTCTGGAAGTTGAGTGCACACATTGACAACCGTTCTGTTAGATAGCTGCGTTTTGGATTTAGAAGCAGATATTTAACTGTGCTTACTGCTGTTTCTTCCATATGCCGGTAATGGGCTGAAAACGCCTGTTTTGGGACTCTGCAGAGAAATTGTTTGCAGACTGCTGAATCCACACACGGGTTTAACTCTGGAAGTTGAGTGCACACATTGACAACCGTTCTGTTAGATAGCTGCGTTTTGGATTTAGAAGCAGATATTTACCTGGGCTTACTGCTGTTTCTTCCATATGCCGGTAATGGGCTGAAAACGCCTGTTTTGGGACTCTGCAGAGAAAGTGTTTGCAGACTGCTGAATCCACACACGGGTTTAACTCTGGAAGTTGAGTGCACACATTGACAACCGTTCTGTTAGATAGCTGCGTTTTGGATTTAGAAGCAGATATTTCCCTGTGCTTACTGCTGTTTCTTCCATATGCCGGTAATGGGCTGAAAACGCCTGTTTTGGGACTCTGCAGAGAAAGTGTTTGCAGACTGCGGAATCCACACACGGGTTTAACTCTGGAAGTTGAGTGCACACATTGAAAACCGTTCTGTTAGATAGCTGCGTTTTGGATTTAGAAGCAGATATTTCCCTGGGCTTACTTCTGTTTCTTCCATATGCCGGTAATGGGCTGAAAACGCCTGGTTGTGGACACTGCAGAGAAAGTGTTTGCAGACTTCTGAATCCACACACGGGTTTAACTGTGGAATTTGAGTGCACTCATTGACAACCGTTCTGTTAGATAGCTGCGTTTTGGATTTAGAAGCAGATATTTCCCTGGGCTTACTGCTGTTTCTTCCATATGCCGGTAATGGGCTGAAAACGCGTGTTTTGGGACTTTGCAGAGAAAGTGTTTGCAGACTGCTGAATCCACACACGGGTTTAACTCTGGAAGTTGAGTGCACACATTGACAACCGTTCTGTTAGATAGCTGCGTTTTGGACTTAGAAGCAGATATTTCCCTGTGCTTACTGCTGTTTCTTCCATATGCCGGTAATGGGCTGAAAACGCCTGTTTTGGGACTCTGCAGAGAAAGTGTTTGCAGACTGCTGAATCCACACACGGGTTTAACTCTGGAAGTTGAGTGCACACATTGACAACCGTTCTGTTAGATAGCTGCGTTTTGGATTTAGAAGCAGATATTTCCCTGTGCTTACTGCTGTTTCTTCCACATGCCGGTAATGGGCTGAAAACACCTGTTTTGGGACTCTGCAGAGAAAGTGTTTGCTGACTGCTGAATCCAGACACGGGTTTAACTGTGGATGTTGAGTGCACACATTGACAACCGTTCTCTTTGATAGCTGCGTTTTGGATTTAGAAGCAGATATTTCCCTGGGCTTACTGCTGTTTCTTCCATATGCCGGTAATGGGCTGAAAACGCCTGGTTTCGGACTCTGCAGAGAAAGTGTTTGCAGACTGCTGAATCCACACATGGGTTTAACTCTGGAAGTTGAGTGCACACATTGACAACCGTTCTGTTAGATAGCTGCGTTTTGGATTTAGAAGCAGATATTTCCCTGGGCTTACTGCTGTTTCTTCCATATGCCGGTAATGGGCTGAAAACGCCTGTTTTGGGACGCTGCAGAGAAATTGTTTGCCGACTGCTGAATCCACACACGGGTTTAACTCTGGAAGTTGAGTGCACACATTGACAACCGTTCTGTTAGATAGCTGCGTTTTGGATTTAGAAGCAGATATTTCCCTGTGCTTACTGCTGTTTCTTCCTTATGCCGGTAATGGGCTGAAAACGCCTGTTTTGGGACTCTGCAGAGAAAGTGTTTGCAGACTGCTGAATCCACACACGGGTTTAACTCTGGAAGTTGAGTGCACACATTGAAAACCGTTCTGTTAGATAGCTGCGTTTTGGATTTAGAAGCAGATATTTCCCTGGGCTTACTGCTGTTTCTTCCATATGCCGGTAATGGGCTGAAAACGCCGGGTTGTGGACACAGCAGAGAACGTGTTTGCAGACTGCTGAATCCACACACGGGTTTAACTGTGGAATTTGAGTCCACACATTGACAACCGTTCTGTTAGATAGCTGCGTTTTGGATTTAGAAGCAGATATTTCCCTGGACTTACTGCTGTTTCTTCCATATGCCGGTAATGGGCTGAAAACGCCTGTTTTGGGACTCTGCAGAGAAAGTGTTTGCAGACTGCTGAATCCACACACGGGTTTAACTCTGGAAGTTGAGTGCACACATTGACAACCGTTCTGTTAGATAGCTGCGTTTTGGATTTAGAAGCAGATATTTTCCTGTGCTTACTGCTGTTTCTTCCATATGCCGGTAATCGGCTGAAAACGCCTGTTTTGGGACTCTGCAGAGAAAGTGTTTGCAGACTGCTGAATCCACACACTGGTTTAACTCTGGAAGTTGAGTACACACATTGACAACCGTTCTGTTAGATAGCTGCGTTTTGGATTTAGAAGCAGATATTTCCCTGGGCTTACTGCTGTTTCTTCCATATGCCGGTAATGGGCTGAAAACGCCTGGTTTGGGACTCTGCAGAGAAAGAGTTTGCAGACTGCTGAATCCACACATGGGTTTAACTCTGGAAGTTGAGTGCACACATTGACAACCGTTCTGTTAGATAGCTGCGTTTTGGATTTAGAAGCAGATATTTCCCTGGGCTTACTGCTGTTTCTTCCATATGCCGGTAATGGGCTGAAAACGCCTGTTTTGGGACTCTGCAGAGAAATTGTTTGCAGACTGCTGAATCCACACACGGGTTTAACTCTGGAAGTTGAGTGCACACATTGACAACCGTTCTGTTAGATAGCTGCGTTTTGGATTTAGAAGCAGATATTTACCTGGGCTTACTGCTGTTTCTTCCATATGCCGGTAATGGGCTGAAAACGCCTGTTTTGGGACTTTGCAGAGAAAGTGTTTGCAGACTGCTGAATCCACACACGGGTTTAACTCTGGAAGTTGAGTGCACACATTGACAACCGTTCTGTTAGATAGCTGCGTTTTGGATTTAGAAGCAGATATTTCCCTGTGCTTACTGCTGTTTCTTCCATATGCCGGTAATGGGCTGAAAACGCCTGTTTTGGGACTCTGCAGAGAAAGTGTTTGCAGACTGCTGAATCCACACACGGGTTTAACTCTGGAAGTTGAGTGCACACATTGACAACCGTTCTGTTAGATAGCTGCGTTTTGGATTTAGAAGCAGATATTTACCTGTGCTTACTGCTGTTTTTTCCATATGCCGGTAATGGGCTGAAAACACCTGTTTTGGGACTCTGCAGAGAAAGTGTTTGCTGACTGCTGAATCCAGACACGGGTTTAACTGTGGATGTTGAGTGCACACATTGACAACCTTTCTCTTTGATAGCTGCGTTTTGGATTTAGAAGCAGATATTTCCCTGTGCTTACTGCTGTTTCTTCCATATGCCGGTAATGGGCTGAAAATGCCTGTTTTGGGACTCTGCAGAGAAAGTGTTTGCAGACTGCTGAATCCACACACGGGTTTAACTCTGGAAGTTGAGTGCACACATTGACAACCGTTCTGTTAGATAGCTGCGTTTTGGACTTAGAAGCAGATATTTCCCTGTGCTTACTGCTGTTTCTTCCATATGCCGGTAATGGGCTGAAAACGCCTGTTTTGGGACTCTGCAGAGAAAGTGTTTGCAGACTGCTGAATCCACACACGGGTTTAACTCTGGAAGTTGAGTGCACACATTGTCAACCGTTCTGTTAGATAGCTGCGTTTTGGATTTAGAAGCAGATATTTCCCTGTGCTTACTGCTGTTTCTTCCACATGCCGGTAATGGGCTGAAAACACCTGTTTTGGGACTCTGCAGAGAAAGTGTTTGCTGACTGCTGAATCCAGACACGGGTTTAACTGTGGATGTTGAGTGCACACATTGACAACCGTTCTCTTTGATAGCTGCGTTTTGGATTTAGAAGCAGATATTTCCCTGGGCTTACTGCTGTTTCTTCCATATGCCGGTAATGGGCTGAAAACGCCGGGTTGTGGACACAGCAGAGAACGTGTTTGCAGACTGCTGAATCCACACACGGGTTTAACTGTGGAATTTGAGTCCACACATTGACAACCGTTCTGTTAGATAGCTGCGTTTTGGATTTAGAAGCAGATATTTCCCTGGACTTACTGCTGTTTCTTCCATATGCCGGTAATGGGCTGAAAACGCCTGTTTTGGGACTCTGCAGAGAAAGTGTTTGCAGACTGCTGAATCCACACACGGGTTTAACTCTGGAAGTTGAGTGCACACATTGACAACCGTTCTGTTAGATAGCTGCGTTTTGGATTTAGAAGCAGATATTTTCCTGTGCTTACTGCTGTTTCTTCCATATGCCGGTAATCGGCTGAAAACGCCTGTTTTGGGACTCTGCAGAGAAAGTGTTTGCAGACTGCTGAATCCACACACTGGTTTAACTCTGGAAGTTGAGTACACACATTGACAACCGTTCTGTTAGATAGCTGCGTTTTGGATTTAGAAGCAGATATTTCCCTGTGCTTACTGCTGTTTATTCCATATGCCGGTAATGGGCTGAAAACGCCTGGTTTGGGACTCTGCAGAGAAAGTGTTTGCAGACTGCTGAATCCACACATGGGTTTAACTCTGGAAGTTGAGTGCACACATTGACAACCGTTCTGTTAGATAGCTGCGTTTTGGATTTAGAAGCAGATATTTCCCTGGGCTTACTGCTGTTTCTTCCATATGCCGGTAATGGGCTGAAAACGCCTGTTTTGGGACTCTGCAGAGAAATTGTTTGCAGACTGCTGAATCCACACACGGGTTTAACTCTGGAAGTTGAGTGCACACATTGACAACCGTTCTGTTAGATAGCTGCGTTTTGGATTTAGAAGCAGATATTTACCTGGGCTTACTGCTGTTTCTTCCATATGCCGGTAATGGGCTGAAAACGCCTGTTTTGGGACTTTGCAGAGAAAGTGTTTGCAGACTGCTGAATCCACACACGGGTTTAACTCTGGAAGTTGAGTGCACACATTGACAACCGTTCTGTTAGATAGCTGCGTTTTGGATTTAGAAGCAGATATTTCCCTGTGCTTACTGCTGTTTCTTCCATATGCCGGTAATGGGCTGAAAACGCCTGTTTTGGGACTCTGCAGAGAAAGTGTTTGCAGACTGCTGAATCCACACACGGGTTTAACTCTGGAAGTTGAGTGCACACATTGACAACCGTTCTGTTAGATAGCTGCGTTTTGGATTTAGAAGCAGATATTTACCTGTGCTTACTGCTGTTTTTTCCATATGCCGGTAATGGGCTGAAAACACCTGTTTTGGGACTCTGCAGAGAAAGTGTTTGCTGACTGCTGAATCCAGACACGGGTTTAACTGTGGATGTTGAGTGCACACATAGACAACCTTTCTCTTTGATAGCTGCGTTTTGGATTTAGAAGCAGATATTTCCCTGTGCTTACTGCTGTTTCTTCCATATGCCGGTAATGGGCTGAAAATGCCTGTTTTGGGACTCTGCAGAGAAAGTGTTTGCAGACTGCTGAATCCACACACGGGTTTAACTCTGGAAGTTGAGTGCACACATTGACAACCGTTCTGTTAGATAGCTGCGTTTTGGATTTAGAAGCAGATATTTCCCTGTCCTTACTGCTGTTTCTTCCATATGCCGGTAATGGGCTGAAAACGCCTGTTTTGGGACTCTGCAGAGAAAGTGTTTGCAGACTGCTGAATCCACACACGGGTTTAACTCTGGAAGTTGAGTGCACACATTGACAACCGTTCTGTTAGATAGCTGCGTTTTGGATTTAGAAGCAGATATTTCCCTGTGCTTACTGCTGTTTCTTCCATATGCCGGTAATGGGCTGAAAACGCCTGTTTTGGGACTCTGCAGAGAAAGTGTTTGCAGACTGCTGAATCCACACACGGGTTTAACTCTGGAAGTTGAGTGCACACATTGACAACCGTTCTGTTAGATAGCTGCGTTTTGGATTTAGAAGCAGATATTTTCCTGTGCTTACTGCTGTTTCTTCCATATGCCAGTAATGGGCTGAAAACGCCTGTTTTGGGACTCTGCAGAGAAAGTGTTTGCAGACTGCTGAATCCACACACGGATTTAACTCTGGAAGTTGAGTGCACACATTGACAACCGTTCTGTTAGATAGCTGCGTTTTGGATTTAGAAGCAGATATTTTCCTGTGCTTACTGCTGTTTCTTCCATATGCCGGTAATGGGCTGAAAACGCCCGTTTTGGGACTCTGCAGAGAAAGTGTTTGCAGACTGCTGAATCCACACACGGGTTTAACTCTGGAAGTTGAGTGCACACATTGACTACCGTTCTGTTAGATAGCTGCGTTTTGGATTTAGAAGCAGATATTTCCCTGGGCTTACTGCTGTTTCTTCCATATGCCGGTAATGGGCTGAAAACGCCTCGTTTGGGACTCTGCAGAGAAAGTGTTTGCAGACTGCTGAATCCACACACGGGTTTAACTCTGGAAGTTGAGTGCACACATTGACAACCGTTCTGTTAGATAGCTGCGTTTTGGATTTAGAAGCAGATATTTCCCTGTGCTGACTGCTGTTTCTTTCATATGCCGGTAATGGGCTGAAAACGCCTGTTTTGGGACTCTGCAGAGAAAGTGTTTGCAGACTGCTGAATCCACACACGGGTTTAACTCTGGAAGTTGAGTGCACACATTGACAACCGTTCTGTTAGATAGCTGCGTTTTGGATTTAGAAGCAGATATTTCCCTGTGCTTACTGCTGTTTCTTCCATATGCCGGTAATGGGCTGAAAACGCCTGTTTTGGGACTCTGCAGAGAAAGTGTTTGCAGACTGCTGAATCCACACACGGGTTTAACTCTGGAAGTTGAGTGCACACATTGACAACCGTTCTGTTAGATAGCTGCGTTTTGGATTTAGAAGCAGATATTTCCCTGGGCTTACTGCTGTTTCTTCCATATGCCGGTAATGGGCTGAAAACGCCTGTTTTGGGACTCTGCAGAGAAAGTGTTTTTTCAGACTGCTGAATCCACACACGGGTTTAACTCTGGAAGTTGAGTGCACACATTGACAACCGTTCTGTTAGATAGCTGCGTTTTGGATTTAGAAGCAGATATTTCCCTGTGCTTACTGCTGTTTCTTCCATATGCCGGTAATGGGCTGAAAACGCCTGTTTTGGGACTCTGCAGAGAAAGTGTTTGCAGACTGCTGAATCCACACACGGGTTTAACTCTGGAAGTTGAGTGCACACATTGATAACCGTTCTGTTAGATAGCTGCGTTTTGGATTTAGAAGCAGATATTTCCCTGTGCTTACTGCTGTTTCTTCCATATGCCGGTAATGGGCTGAAAACGCCTGTTTTGGGACTCTGCAGAGAAAGTGTTTGCAGACTGCTGAATCCACACACGGGTTTAACTGTGGAAGTTGAGTGCACACATTGACAACCGTTCTGTTAGATAGCTGCGTTTTGGATTTAGAAGCAGATATTTCCCTGTGCTTACTGCTGTTTCTTCCACATGCCGGAAATGGGCTGAAAACGCCTGGTTTGGGACTCTGCAGAGAAAGTGTTTGCAGACTGCTGAATCCACACACGGGTTTAACTCTGGAAGTTGAGTGCACACATTGACAACCGTTCTGTTAGATAGCTGCGTTTTGGATTTAGAAGCAGATATTTCCCTGTGCTTACTGCTGTTTCTTCCATATGCCGGTAATGGGCTGAAAACGCCTGTTTTGGGACTCTGCAGAGAAAGTGTTTGCAGACTGCTGAATCCACACACGGGTTTAACTCTGGAAGTTGAGTGCACACATTGACAACCGTTCTGTTAGACAGCTGCGTTTTGGATTTAGAGCAGATATTTCCCTGTGCTTACTGCTGTTTCTTCCATATGCCGGTAATGGGCTGAAAACGCCTGTTTTGGGACTCTGCAGAGAAAGTGTTTGTAGACTGCTGAATCCACACACGGGTTTAACTCTGGAAGTTGAGTGCACACATTGACAACCGTTCTGTTAGATAGCTGCGTTTTGGATTTGGAAGCAGATATTTCCCTGTGCTTATTCTGTTTCTTCCATATGCCGGTAATGGGCTGAAAACGCCTGTTTTGGGACTCTGCAGAGAAAGTGTTTGCAGACTGCTGAATCCACACACGGGTTTAACTCTGGAAGTTGAGTGCACACATTGACAACCGTTCTGTTAGATAGCTGCGTTTTGGATTTAGAAGCAGAGATTTCCCTGTGCTTACTGCTGTTTCTTCCATATGCCGGTAATGGGCTGAAAACGCCTGTTTTGGGACTCTGCAGAGAAAGTCTTTGCAGACTGCTGAATCCACACACGGGTTTAACTCTGGAAGTTGAGTGCACACATTGACAACCGTTCTTTTAGATAGCTGCATTTTGGATTTAGAAGCAGAGATTTCCCTGTGCTTACTGCTGTTTCTTCCATATGCCGGTAATGGGCTGAAAACGCCTGTTTTGGGACTCTGCAGAGAAAGTGTTTGCAGACTGCTGAATCCACACACGGGTTTAACTCTGGAAGTTGAGTGCACACATTGACAACCGTTCTGTTAGATAGCTGCGTTTTGGATTTAGAAGCAGATATTTCCCTGTGCTGACTGCTGTTTCTTCCATATGCCGGTAATGGGCTGAAAACGCCTGTTTTGGGACTCTGCAGAGAAAGTGTTTGCAGACTGCTGAATCCACACACGGGTTTAACTCTGGAAGTTGAGTGCACACATTGACAACCGTTCTGTTAGATAGCTGCGTTTTGGATTGAGAAGCAGATATTTCCCTGTGCTGACTGCTGTTTCTTCCATATGCCGGTAATGGGCTGAAAACGCCTGTTTTGGGACTCTGCAGAGAAAGTGTTTGCAGACTGCTGAATCCACACACGGGTTTAACTGTGGAAGTTGAGTGCAAACAATGACAACCGTTCTGTTAGATAGCTGCGTTTTGGATTGAGAAGCAGATATTTCCCTGTGCTGACTGCTGTTTCTTCCATATGCCGGTAATGGGCTGAAAACGCCTGTTTTGGGACTCTGCAGATAAAGTGTTTGCAGACTGCTGAATCCACACACAGGTTTAACTCTGGAAGTTGAGTGCACACATTGACAACCGTTCTGTTAGATAGCTGCGTTTTGGATTTAGAAGCAGATATTTCCCTGTGCTTACTGCTGTTTCTTCCATATGCCGGTAATGGGCTGAAAACGCCTGTTTTGGGACTCTGCAGAGAAAGTGTTTGCAGACTGCTGAATCCACACACGGGTTTAACTCTGGAAGTTGAGTGCACACATTGACAACCGTTCTGTTAGATAGCTGCGTTTTGGATTTAGAAGCAGATATTTCCCTGTGCTTACTGCTGTTTCTTCCATATGCCGGTAATGGGCTGAAAACGCCTGTTTTGGGACTCTGCAGAGAAAGTGTTTGCAGACTGCTGAATCCACACACGGGTTTAACTCTGGAAGTTGAGTGCACACATTGAAAACCGTTCTGTTAGATAGCTGCGTTTTGGATTTAGAAGCAGATATTTCCCTGGGCTTACTGCTGTTTCTTCCATATGCCGGTAATGGGCTGAAAACGCCTGGTTGTGGACACTGCAGAGAAAGTGTTTGCAGACTGCTGAATCGACACACGGGTTTAACTGTGGAATTTGAGTGCACACATTGACAACCGTTCTGTTAGATAGCTGCGTTTTGGATTTAGAAGCAGATATTTACCTGGGCTTACTGCTGTTTCTTCCATATGCCGGTAATAGGCTGAAAACGCCTGTTTTGGGACTTTGCAGAGAAAGTGTTTGCAGACTGCTGAATCCACACACGGGTTTAACTCTGGAAGTTGAGTGCACACATTGACAACCGTTCTGTTAGATAGCTGCGTTTTGGATTTAGAAGCAGATATTTCCCTGTGCTTACTGCTGTTTCTTCCATATGCCGGTAATGGGCTGAAAACGCCTGTTTTGGGACTCTGCAGAGAAAGTGTTTGCAGACTGCTGAATCCACACACGGGTTTAACTGTGGAAGTTGAGTGCACACATTGACAACCGTTCTGTTAGATAGCTGCGTTTTGGATTTAGAAGCAGATATTTCCCTGTGCTTACTGCTGTTTCTTCCACATGCCGGTAATGGGCTGAAAACGCCTGGTTTGGGACTCTGCAGAGAAAGTGTTTGCAGACTGCTGAATCCACACACGGGTTTAACTCTGGAAGTTGAGTGCACACATTGACAACCGTTCTGTTAGATAGCTGCGTTTTGGATTTAGAAGCAGATATTTCCCTGTGCTTACTGCTGTTTCTTCCATATGCCGGTAATGGGCTGAAAACGCCTGTTTTGGGACTCTGCAGAGAAAGTGTTTGCAGACTGCTGAATCCACACACGGGTTTAACTCTGGAAGTTGAGTGCACACATTGACAACAGTTCTGTTAGACAGCTGCGTTTTGGATTTAGAGCAGATATTTCCCTGGGCTTTCTGCTGTTTCTTCCATATGCCGGTAATGGGCTGAAAACGCCTGTTTTGGGACTCTGCAGAGAAAGTGTTTGTAGACTGCTGAATCCACACACGGGTTTAACTCTGGAAGTTGAGTGCACACATTGACAACCGTTCTGTTAGATAGCTGCGTTTTGGATTTAGAAGCAGAGATTTCCCTGTGCTTACTGCTGTTTCTTCCATATGCCGGTAATGGGCTGAAAACGCCTGTTTTGGGACTCTGCAGAGAAAGTCTTTGCAGACTGCTGAATCCACACACGGGTTTAACTCTGGAAGTTGAGTGCACACATTGACAACCGTTCTGTTAGATAGCTGCATTTTGGATTTAGAAGCAGAGATTTCCCTGTGCTTACTGCTGTTTCTTCCATATGCCGGTAATGGGCTGAAAACGCCTGTTTTGGGACTCTGCAGAGAAAGTGTTTGCAGACTGCTGAATCCACACACGGGTTTAACTCTGGAAGTTGAGTGCACACATTGACAACCGTTCTGTTAGATAGCTGCGTTTTGGATTTAGAAGCAGATATTTCCCTGTGCTTACTGCTGTTTCTTCCACATGCCGGTAATGGGCTGAAAACGCCTGTTTTGGGACTCTGCAGAGAAAGTGTTTGCAGACTGCTGAATCCACACACGGGTTTAACTCTGGAAGTTGAGTGCACACATTGACAACCGTTCTGTTAGATAGCTGCGTTTTGGATTGAGAAGCAGATATTTCCCTGTGCTGACTGCTGTTTCTTCCATATGCCGGTAATGGGCTGAAAACGCCTGTTTTGGGACTCTGCAGAGAAAGTGTTTGTAGACTGCTGAATCCACACACGGGTTTAACTGTGGAAGTTGAGTGCAAACAATGACAACCGTTCTGTTAGAGAGCTGCGTTTTGGATTGAGAAGCAGATATTTCCCTGTGCTGACTACTGTTTCTTCCATATGCCGGTAATGGGCTGAAAACGCCTGTTTTGGGACTCTGCAGATAAAGTGTTTGCAGACTGCTGAATCCACACACAGGTTTAACTCTGGAAGTTGAGTGCACACATTGACAACCGTTCTGTTAGATAGCTGCGTTTTGGATTTAGAAGCAGATATTTCCCTGTGCTTACTGCTGTTTCTTCCATATGCCGGTAATGGGCTGAAAACGCCTGTTTTGGGACTCTGCAGAGAAAGTGTTTGCAGACTGCTGAATCCACACACGGGTTTAACTGTGGAATTTGAGTGCACACATTGACAACCGTTCTGTTAGATAGCTGCGTTTTGGATTTAGAAGCAGATATTTCCCTGTGCTTACTGCTGTTTCTTCCATATGCCGGTAATGGGCTGAAAACGCCTGTTTTGGGACTCTGCAGAGAAAGTGTTTGCAGACTGCTGAATCCACACACGGGTTTAACTCTGGAAGTTGAGTGCACACATTGACAACCGTTCTGTTAGACAGCTGCGTTTTGGATTTAGAGCAGATATTTCCCTGTGCTTACTGCTGTTTCTTCCTTATGCCGGTAATGGGCTGAAAACGCCTGTTTTGGGACTCTGCAGAGAAAGTGTTTGTAGACTGCTGAATACACACACGGGTTTAACTCTGGAAGTTGAGTGCACACATTGACAACCGTTCTGTTAGATAGCTGCGTTTTGGATTTGGAAGCAGATATTTCCCTGTGCTTATTCTGTTTCTTCCATATGCCGGTAATGGGCTGAAAACGCCTGTTTTGGGACTCTGCAGAGAAAGTGTTTGCAGACTGCTGAATCCACACACGGGTTTAACTCTGGAAGTTGAGTGCAAACATTGACAACCGTTCTGTTAGATAGCTGCGTTTTGGATTTAGAAGCAGAGATTTCCCTGTGCTTACTGCTGTTTCTTCCATATGCCGGTAATGGGCTGAAAACGCCTGTTTTGGGACTCTGCAGAGAAAGTGTTTGCATACTGCTGAATCCACACACGGGTTTAACTCTGGAAGTTGAGTGCACACATTGACAACCGTTCTGTTAGATAGCTGCATTTTGGATTTAGAAGCAGAGATTTCCCTGTGCTTACTGCTGTTTCTTCCATATGCCGGTAATGGGCTGAAAACGCCTGTTTTGGGACTCTGCGGAGAAAGTGTTTGCAGACTGCTGAATCCACACACGGGTTTAACTCTGGAAGTTGAGTGCACACATTGACAACCGTTCTGTTAGATAGCTGCGTTTTGGATTTAGAAGCAGATATTTCCCTGTGCTGACTGCTGTTTCTTCCATATGCCGGTAATGGGCTGAAAACGCCTGTTTTGGGACTCTGCAGAGAAAGTGTTTGCAGACTGCTGAATCCACACACGGGTTTATCTCTGGAAGTTGAGTGCACACATTGACAACCGTTCTGTTAGATAGCTGCGTTTTGGATTGAGAAGCAGATATTTCCCTGTGCTGACTGCTGTTTCTTCCATATGCCGGTAATGGGCTGAAAACGCCTGTTTTGGGACTCTGCAGAGAAAGTGTTTGCAGACTGCTGAATCCACACACGGGTTTAACTGTGGAAGTTGAGTGCAAACAATGACAACCGTTCTGTTAGATAGCTGCGTTTTGGATTGAGAAGCAGATATTTCCCTGTGCTGACTGCTGTTTCTTCCATATGCCGGTAATGGGCTGAAAACGCCTGTTTTGGGACTCTGCAGATAAAGTGTTTGCAGACTGCTGAATCCACACACAGGTTTAACTCTGGAAGTTGAGTGCACACATTGACAACCGTTCTGTTAGATAGCTGCGTTTTGGATTTAGAAGCAGATATTTCCCTGTGCTTACTGCTGTTTCTTCCATATGCCGGTAATGGGCTGAAAACGCCTGTTTTGGGACTCTGCAGAGAAAGTGTTTGCAGACTGCTGAATCCACACACGGGTTTAACTCTGGAAGTTGAGTGCACACATTGACAACCGTTCTGTTAGATAGCTGCGTTTTGGATTTAGAAGCAGATATTTCCCTGTGCTTACTGCTGTTTCTTCCATATGCCGGTAATGGGCTGAAAACGCCTGTTTTGGGACTCTGCAGAGAAAGTGTTTGCAGACTGCTGAATCCACACACGGGTTTAACTCTGGAAGTTGAGTGCACACATTGAAAACCGTTCTGTTAGATAGCTGCGTTTTGGATTTAGAAGCAGATATTTCCCTGGGCTTACTGCTGTTTCTTCCATATGCCGGTAATGGGCTGAAAACGCCTGGTTGTGGACACTGCAGAGAAAGTGTTTGCAGACTGCTGAATCCACACACGGGTTTAACTGTGGAATTTGAGTGCACACATTGACAACCGTTCTGTTAGATAGCTGCGTTTTGGATTTAGAAGCAGATATTTACCTGGGCTTACTGCTGTTTCTTCCATATGCCGGTAATGGGCTGAAAACGCCTGTTTTGGGACTTTGCAGAGAAAGTGTTTGCAGACTGCTGAATCCACACACGGGTTTAACTCTGGAAGTTGAGTGCACACATTGACAACCGTTCTGTTAGATAGCTGCGTTTTGGATTTAGAAGCAGATATTTCCCTGTGCTTACTGCTGTTTCTTCCATATGCCGGTAATGGGCTGAAAACGCCTGTTTTGGGACTCTGCAGAGAAAGTGTTTGCAGACTGCTGAATCCACACACGGGTTTAACTGTGGTAGTTGAGTGCACACATTGACAACCGTTCTGTTAGATAGCTGCGTTTTGGATTTAGAAACAGATATTTCCCTGTGCTTACTGCTGTTTCTTCCACATGCCGGTAATGGGCTGAAAACGCCTGGTTTGGGACTCTGCAGAGAAAGTGTTTGCAGACTGCTGAATCCACACACGGGTTTAACTCTGGAAGTTGAGTGCACACATTGACAACCGTTCTGTTAGATAGCTGCGTTTTGGATTTAGAAGCAGATATTTCCCTGTGCTTACTGCTGTTTCTTCCATATGCCGGTAATGGGCTGAAAACGCCTGTTTTGGGACTCTGCAGAGAAAGTGTTTGCAGACTGCTGAATCCACACACGGGTTTAACTCTGGAAGTTGAGTGCACACATTGACAACAGTTCTGTTAGACAGCTGCGTTTTGGATTTAGAGCAGATATTTCCCTGTGCTTTCTGCTGTTTCTTCCATATGCCGGTAATGGGCTGAAAACGCCTGTTTTGGGACTCTGCAGAGAAAGTGTTTGTAGACTGCTGAATCCACACACGGGTTTAACTCTGGAAGTTGAGTGCACACATTGACAACCGTTCTGTTAGATAGCTGCGTTTTGGATTTGGAAGCAGATATTTCCCTGTGCTTATTCTGTTACTTCCATATGCCGGTAATGGGCTGAAAACGCCTGTTTTGGGACTCTGCAGAGAAAGTGTTTGCAGACTGCTGAATCCACACACGGGTTTAACTCTGGAAGTTGAGTGCACACATTGACAACCGTTCTCTTAGATAGCTGCGTTTTGGATTTAGAAGCAGAGATTTCCCTGTGCTTACTGCTGTTTCTTCCATATGCCGGTAATGGGCTGAAAACGCCTGTTTTGGGACTCTGCAGAGAAAGTCTTTGCAGACTGCTGAATCCACACACGGGTTTAACTCTGGAAGTTGAGTGCACACATTGACAACCGTTCTGTTAGATAGCTGCATTTTGGATTTAGAAGCAGAGATTTCCCTGTGCTTACTGCTGTTTCTTCCATATGCCGGTAAAGGGCTGAAAACGCCTGTTTTGGGACTCTGCAGAGAAAGTGTTTGCAGACTGCTGAATCCACACACGAGTTTAACTCTGGAAGTTGAGTGCACACATTGACAACCGTTCTGTTAGATAGATGCGTTTTGGATTTAGAAGCAGATATTTCCCTGTGCTTACTGCTGTTTCTTCCACATGCCGGTAATGGGCTGAAAACACCTGTTTTGGGACTCTGCAGAGAAAGTGTTTGCTGACTGCTGAATCCAGACACGGGTTTAACTGTGGATGTTGAGTGCACACATTGACAACCGTTCTCTTTGATAGCTGCGTTTTGGATTTAGAAGCAGATATTTCCCTGGGCTTACTGCTGTTTCTTCCATATGCCGGTAATGGGCTGAAAACGCCTGGTTTCGGACTCTGCAGAGAAAGTGTTTGCAGACTGCTGAATCCACACATGGGTTTAACTCTGGAAGTTGAGTGCACACATTGACAACCGTTCTGTTAGATAGCTGCGTTTTGGATTTAGAAGCAGATATTTCCCTGGGCTTACTGCTGTTTCTTCCATATGCCGGTAATGGGCTGAAAACGCCTGTTTTGGGACGCTGCAGAGAAATTGTTTGCCGACTGCTGAATCCACACACGGGTTTAACTCTGGAAGTTGAGTGCACACATTGACAACCGTTCTGTTAGATAGCTGCGTTTTGGATTTAGAAGCAGATATTTCCCTGGGCTTACTGCTGTTTCTTCCATATGCCGGTAATGGGCTGAAAACGCCTGTTTTGGGACTCTGCAGAGAAAACGTTTTTTCAGACTGCTGAATCCACACACGGGTTTAACTCTGGAAGTTGAGTGCACACATTGACAACCGTTCTGTTAGATAGCTGCGTTTTGGATTTAGAAGCAGATATTTCCCTGTGCTTACTGCTGTTTCTTCCATATGCCGGTAATGGGCTGAAAACGCCTGTTTTGGGACTCTGCAGAGAAAGTGTTTGCAGACTGCTGAATCCACACACGGGTTTAACTCTGGAAGTTGAGTGCACACATTGAAAACCGTTCTGTTAGATAGCTGCGTTTTGGATTTAGAAGCAGATATTTCCCTGTGCTTACTGCTGTTTCTTCCATATGCCGGTAATGGGCTGAAAACGCCTGTTTTGGGACTCTGCAGAGAAAGTGTTTGCAGACTGCTGAATCCACACACGGGTTTAACTGTGGAAGTTGAGTGCACACATTGACAACCGTTCTGTTAGATAGCTGCGTTTTGGATTTAGAAGCAGATATTTCCCTGTGCTTACTGCTGTTTCTTCCACATGCCGGTAATGGGCTGAAAACGCCTGGTTTGGGACTCTGCAGAGAAAGTGTTTGCAGACTGCTGAATCCACACACGGGTTTAACTCTGGAAGTTGAGTGCACACATTGACAACCGTTCTGTTAGATAGCTGCGTTTTGGATTTAGAAGCAGATATTTCCCTGTGCTTACTGCTGTTTCTTCCATATGCCGGTAATGGGCTGAAAACGCCTGTTTTGGGACTCTGCAGAGAAAGTGTTTGCAGACTGCTGAATCCACACACGGGTTTAACTCTGGAAGTTGAGTGCACACATTGACAACCGTTCTGTTAGACAGCTGCGTTTTGGATTTAGAGCAGATATTTCCCTGTGCTTACTGCTGTTTCTTCCATATGCCGGTAATGGGCTGAAAACGCCTGTTTTGGGACTCTGCAGAGAAAGTGTTTGTAGACTGCTGAATCCACACACGGGTTTAACTCTGGAAGTTGAGTGCACACATTGACAACCGTTCTGTTAGATAGCTGCGTTTTGGATTTGGAAGCAGATATTTCCCTGTGCTTATTCTGTTTCTTCCATATGCCGGTAATGGGCTGAAAACGCCTGTTTTGGGACTCTGCAGAGAAAGTGTTTGCAGACTGCTGAATCCACACACGGGTTTAACTCTGGAAGTTGAGTGCACACATTGACAACCGTTCTGTTAGATAGCTGCGTTTTGGATTTAGAAGCAGAGATTTCCCTGTGCTTACTGCTGTTTCTTCCATAGGCCGGTAATGGGCTGAAAACGCCTGTTTTGGGACTCTGCAGAGAAAGTCTTTGCAGACTGCTGAATCCACACACGGGTTTAACTCTGGAAGTTGAGTGCACACATTGACAACCGTTCTGTTAGATAGCTGCATTTTGGATTTAGAAGCAGAGATTTCCCTGTGCTTACTGCTGTTTCTTCCATATGCCGGTAATGGGCTGAAAACGCCTGTTTTGGGACTCTGCAGAGAAAGTGTTTGCAGACTGCTGAATCCACACACGGGTTTAACTCTGGAAGTTGAGTGCACACATTGACAACCGTTCTGTTAGATAGCTGCGTTTTGCATTTAGAAGCAGATATTTCCCTGTGCTGACTGCTGTTTCTTCCATATGCCGGTAATGGGCTGAAAACGCCTGTTTTGGGACTCTGCAGAGAAAGTGTTTGCAGACTGCTGAATCCACACACGGGTTTAACTCTGGAAGTTGAGTGCACACATTGACAACCGTTCTGTTAGATAGCTGCGTTTTGGATTGAGAAGCAGATATTTCCCTGTGCTGACTGCTGTTTCTTCCATATGCCGGTAATGGGCTGAAAACGCCTGTTTTGGGACTCTGCAGAGAAAGTGTTTGCAGACTGCTGAATCCACACACGGGTTTAACTGTGGAAGTTGAGTGCAAACAATGACAACCGTTCTGTTAGATAGCTGCGTTTTGGATTGAGAAGCAGATATTTCCCTGTGCTGACTGCTGTTTCTTCCATATGCCGGTAATGGGCTGAAAACGCCTGTTTTGGGACTCTGCAGATAAAGTGTTTGCAGACTGCTGAATCCACACACAGGTTTAACTCTGGAAGTTGAGTGCACACATTGACAACCGTTCTGTTAGATAGCTGCGTTTTGGATTTAGAAGCAGATATTTCCCTGTGCTTACTGCTGTTTCTTCCATATGCCGGTAATGGGCTGAAAACGCCTGTTTTGGGACTCTGCAGAGAAAGTGTTTGCAGACTGCTGAATCCACACACGGGTTTAACTGTGGAATTTGAGTGCACACATTGACAACCGTTCTGTTAGATAGCTGCGTTTTGGATTTAGAAGCAGATATTTCCCTGTGCTTACTGCTGTTTCTTCCATATGCCGGTAATGGGCTGAAAACGCCTGTTTTGGGACTCTGCAGAGAAAGTGTTTGCAGACTGCTGAATCCACACACGGGTTTAACTCTGGAAGTTGAGTGCACACATTGACAACCGTTCTGTTAGACAGCTGCGTTTTGGATTTAGAGCAGATATTTCCCTGGGCTTACTGCTGTTTCTTCCATATGCCGGTAATGGGCTGAAAACGCCTGTTTTGGGACTCTGCAGAGAAAGTGTTTGTAGACTGCTGAATACACACACGGGTTTAACTCTGGAAGTTGAGTGCACACATTGACAACCGTTCTGTTAGATAGCTGCGTTTTGGATTTGGAAGCAGATATTTCCCTGTGCTTATTCTGTTTCTTCCATATGCCGGTAATGGGCTGAAAACGCCTGTTTTGGGACTCTGCAGAGAAAGTGTTTGCAGACTGCTGAATCCACACACGGGTTTAACTCTGGAAGTTGAGTGCACACATTGACAACCGTTCTGTTAGATAGCTGCGTTTTGGATTTAGAAGCAGAGATTTCCCTGTGCTTACTGCTGTTTCTTCCATATGCCGGTAATGGGCTGAAAACGCCTGTTTTGGGACTCTGCAGAGAAAGTGTTTGCAGACTGCTGAATCCACACACGGGTTTAACTCTGGAAGTTGAGTGCACACATTGACAACCGTTCTGTTAGATAGCTGCATTTTGGATTTAGAAGCAGAGATTTCCCTGTGCTTACTGCTGTTTCTTCCATATGCCGGTAATGGGCTGAAAACGCCTGTTTTGGGACTCTGCGGAGAAAGTGTTTGCAGACTGCTGAATCCACACACGGGTTTAACTCTGGAAGTTGAGTGCACACATTGACAACCGTTCTGTTAGATAGCTGCGTTTTGGATTTAGAAGCAGATATTTCCCTGTGCTGACTGCTGTTTCTTCCATATGCCGGTAATGGGCTGAAAACGCCTGTTTTGGGACTCTGCAGAGAAAGTGTTTGCAGACTGCTGAATCCACACACGGGTTTATCTCTGGAAGTTGAGTGCACACATTGACAACCGTTCTGTTAGATAGCTGCGTTTTGGATTGAGAAGCAGATATTTCCCTGTGCTGACTGCTGTTTCTTCCATATGCCGGTAATGGGCTGAAAACGCCTGTTTTGGGACTCTGCAGAGAAAGTGTTTGCAGACTGCTGAATCCACACACGGGTTTAACTGTGGAAGTTGAGTGCAAACAATGACAACCGTTCTGTTAGATAGCTGCGTTTTGGATTGAGAAGCAGATATTTCCCTGTGCTGACTGCTGTTTCTTCCATATGCCGGTAATGGGCTGAAAACGCCTGTTTTGGGACTCTGCAGATAAAGTGTTTGCAGACTGCTGAATCCACACACAGGTTTAACTCTGGAAGTTGAGTGCACACATTGACAACCGTTCTGTTAGATAGCTGCGTTTTGGATTTAGAAGCAGATATTTCCCTGTGCTTACTGCTGTTTCTTCCATATGCCGGTAATGGGCTGAAAACGCCTGTTTTGGGACTCTGCAGAGAAAGTGTTTGCAGACTGCTGAATCCACACACGGGTTTAACTCTGGAAGTTGAGTGCACACATTGACAACCGTTCTGTTAGATAGCTGCGTTTTGGATTTAGAAGCAGATATTTCCCTGTGCTTACTGCTGTTTCTTCCATATGCCGGTAATGGGCTGAAAACGCCTGTTTTGGGACTCTGCAGAGAAAGTGTTTGCAGACTGCTGAATCCACACACGGGTTTAACTCTGGAAGTTGAGTGCACACATTGAAAACCGTTCTGTTAGATAGCTGCGTTTTGGATTTAGAAGCAGATATTTCCCTGGGCTTACTGCTGTTTCTTCCATATGCCGGTAATGGGCTGAAAACGCCTGGTTGTGGACACTGCAGAGAAAGTGTTTGCAGACTGCTGAATCCACACACGGGTTTAACTGTGGAATTTGAGTGCACACATTGACAACCGTTCTGTTAGATAGCTGCGTTTTGGATTTAGAAGCAGATATTTACCTGGGCTTACTGCTGTTTCTTCCATATGCCGGTAATGGGCTGAAAACGCCTGTTTTGGGACTTTGCAGAGAAAGTGTTTGCAGACTGCTGAATCCACACACGGGTTTAACTCTGGAAGTTGAGTGCACACATTGACAACCGTTCTGTTAGATAGCTGCGTTTTGGATTTAGAAGCAGATATTTCCCTGTGCTTACTGCTGTTTCTTCCATATGCCGGTAATGGGCTGAAAACGCCTGTTTTGGGACTCTGCAGAGAAAGTGTTTGCAGACTGCTGAATCCACACACGGGTTTAACTGTGGTAGTTGAGTGCACACATTGACAACCGTTCTGTTAGATAGCTGCGTTTTGGATTTAGAAACAGATATTTCCCTGTGCTTACTGCTGTTTCTTCCACATGCCGGTAATGGGCTGAAAACGCCTGTTTTGGGACTCTGCAGAGAAAGTGTTTGCAGACTGCTGAATCCACACACGGGTTTAACTCTGGAAGTTGAGTGCACACATTGACAACCGTTCTGTTAGATAGCTGCGTTTTGGATTTAGAAGCAGATATTTCCCTGTGCTTACTGCTGTTTCTTCCATATGCCGGTAATGGGCTGAAAACGCCTGTTTTGGGACTCTGCAGAGAAAGTGTTTGCAGACTGCTGAATCCACACACGGGTTTAACTCTGGAAGTTGAGTGCACACATTGACAACAGTTCTGTTAGACAGCTGCGTTTTGGATTTAGAGCAGATATTTCCCTGTGCTTTCTGCTGTTTCTTCCATATGCCGGTAATGGGCTGAAAACGCCTGTTTTGGGACTCTGCAGAGAAAGTGTTTGTAGACTGCTGAATCCACACACGGGTTTAACTCTGGAAGTTGAGTGCACACATTGACAACCGTTCTGTTAGATAGCTGCGTTTTGGATTTGGAAGCAGATATTTCCCTGTGCTTATTCTGTTACTTCCATATGCCGGTAATGGGCTGAAAACGCCTGTTTTGGGACTCTGCAGAGAAAGTGTTTGCAGACTGCTGAATCCACACACGGGTTTAACTCTGGAAGTTGAGTGCACACATTGACAACCGTTCTCTTAGATAGCTGCGTTTTGGATTTAGAAGCAGAGATTTCCCTGTGCTTACTGCTGTTTCTTCCATATGCCGGTAATGGGCTGAAAACGCCTGTTTTGGGACTCTGCAGAGAAAGTCTTTGCAGACTGCTGAATCCACACACGGGTTTAACTCTGGAAGTTGAGTGCACACATTGACAACCGTTCTGTTAGATAGCTGCATTTTGGATTTAGAAGCAGAGATTTCCCTGTGCTTACTGCTGTTTCTTCCATATGCCGGTAATGGGCTGAAAACGCCTGTTTTGGGACTCTGCAGAGAAAGTGTTTGCAGACTGCTGAATCCACACACGAGTTTAACTCTGGAAGTTGAGTGCACACATTGACAACCGTTCTGTTAGATAGATGCGTTTTGGATTTAGAAGCAGATATTTCCCTGTGCTTACTGCTGTTTCTTCCACATGCCGGTAATGGGCTGAAAACACCTGTTTTGGGACTCTGCAGAGAAAGTGTTTGCTGACTGCTGAATCCAGACACGGGTTTAACTGTGGATGTTGAGTGCACACATTGACAACCGTTCTCTTTGATAGCTGCGTTTTGGATTTAGAAGCAGATATTTCCCTGGGCTTACTGCTGTTTCTTCCATATGCCGGTAATGGGCTGAAAACGCCTGGTTTCGGACTCTGCAGAGAAAGTGTTTGCAGACTGCTGAATCCACACATGGGTTTAACTCTGGAAGTTGAGTGCACACATTGACAACCGTTCTGTTAGATAGCTGCGTTTTGGATTTAGAAGCAGATATTTCCCTGTGCTTACTGCTGTTTCTTCCATATGCCGGTAATGGGCTGAAAACGCCTGTTTTGGGACGCTGCAGAGAAATTGTTTGCCGACTGCTGAATCCACACACGGGTTTAACTCTGGAAGTTGAGTGCACACATTGACAACCGTTCTGTTAGATAGCTGCGTTTTGGATTTAGAAGCAGATATTTCCCTGGGCTTACTGCTGTTTCTTCCATATGCCGGTAATGGGCTGAAAACGCCTGTTTTGGGACTCTGCAGAGAAAGCGTTTTTTCAGACTGCTGAATCCACACACGGGTTTAACTCTGGAAGTTGAGTGCACACATTGACAACCGTTCTGTTAGATAGCTGCGTTTTGGATTTAGAAGCAGATATTTCCCTGTGCTTACTGCTGTTTCTTCCATATGCCGGTAATGGGCTGAAAACGCCTGTTTTGGGACTCTGCAGAGAAAGTGTTTGCAGACTGCTGAATCCACACACGGGTTTAACTCTGGAAGTTGAGTGCACACATTGAAAACCGTTCTGTTAGATAGCTGCGTTTTGGATTTAGAAGCAGATATTTCCCTGTGCTTACTGCTGTTTCTTCCATATGCCGGTAATGGGCTGAAAACGCCTGTTTTGGGACTCTGCAGAGAAAGTGTTTGCAGACTGCTGAATCCACACACGGGTTTATCTGTGGAAGTTGAGTGCACACATTGACAACCGTTCTGTTAGATAGCTGCGTTTTGGATTTAGAAGCAGATATTTCCCTGTGCTTACTGCTGTTTCTTCCACATGCCGGTAATGGGCTGAAAACGCCTGGTTTGGGACTCTGCAGAGAAAGTGTTTGCAGACTGCTGAATCCACACACGGGTTTAACTCTGGAAGTTGAGTGCACACATTGACAACCGTTCTGTTAGATAGCTGCGTTTTGGATTTAGAAGCAGATATTTCCCTGTGCTTACTGCTGTTTCTTCCATATGCCGGTAATGGGCTGAAAACGCCTGTTTTGGGACTCTGCAGAGAAAGTGTTTGCAGACTGCTGAATCCACACACGGGTTTAACTCTGGAAGTTGAGTGCACACATTGACAACCGTTCTGTTAGACAGCTGCGTTTTGGATTTAGAGCAGATATTTCCCTGTGCTTACTGCTGTTTCTTCCATATGCCGGTAATGGGCTGAAAACGCCTGTTTTGGGACTCTGCAGAGAAAGTGTTTGTAGACTGCTGAATCCACACACGGGTTTAACTCTGGAAGTTGAGTGCACACATTGACAACCGTTCTGTTAGATAGCTGCGTTTTGGATTTGGAAGCAGATATTTCCCTGTGCTTATTCTGTTTCTTCCATATGCCGGTAATGGGCTGAAAACGCCTGTTTTGGGACTCTGCAGAGAAAGTGTTTGCAGACTGCTGAATCCACACACGGGTTTAACTCTGGAAGTTGAGTGCACACATTGACAACCGTTCTGTTAGATAGCTGCGTTTTGGATTTAGAAGCAGAGATTTCCCTGTGCTTACTGCTGTTTCTTCCATAGGCCGGTAATGGGCTGAAAACGCCTGGTTTGGGACTCTGCAGAGAAAGTGTTTGCAGACTGCTGAATCCACACACGGGTTTAACTCTGGAAGTTGAGTGCACACATTGACAACCGTTCTGTTAGATAGCTGCGTTTTGGATTTAGAAGCAGATATTTCCCTGTGCTTACTGCTGTTTCTTCCATATGCCGGTAATGGGCTGAAAACGCCTGTTTTGGGACTCTGCAGAGAAAGTGTTTGCAGACTGCTGAATCCACACACGGGTTTAACTCTGGAAGTTGAGTGCACACATTGACAACCGTTCTGTTAGACAGCTGCGTTTTGGATTTAGAGCAGATATTTCCCTGTGCTTACTGCTGTTTCTTCCATATGCCGGTAATGGGCTGAAAACGCCTGTTTTGGGACTCTGCAGAGAAAGTGTTTGTAGACTGCTGAATCCACACACGGGTTTAACTCTGGAAGTTGAGTGCACACATTGACAACCGTTCTGTTAGATAGCTGCGTTTTGGATTTGGAAGCAGATATTTCCCTGTGCTTATTCTGTTTCTTCCATATGCCGGTAATGGGCTGAAAACGCCTGTTTTGGGACTCTGCAGAGAAAGTGTTTGCAGACTGCTGAATCCACACACGGGTTTAACTCTGGAAGTTGAGTGCACACATTGACAACCGTTCTGTTAGATAGCTGCGTTTTGGATTTAGAAGCAGAGATTTCCCTGTGCTTACTGCTGTTTCTTCCATATGCCGGTAATGGGCTGAAAACGCCTGTTTTGGGACTCTGCAGAGAAAGTGTTTGCAGACTGCTGAATCCACACACGGGTTTAACTCTGGAAGTTGAGTGCACACATTGACAACCGTTCTGTTAGATAGCTGCATTTTGGATTTAGAAGCAGAGATTTCCCTGTGCTTACTGCTGTTTCTTCCATATGCCGGTAATGGGCTGAAAACGCCTGTTTTGGGACTCTGCGGAGAAAGTGTTTGCAGACTGCTGAATCCACACACGGGTTTAACTCTGGAAGTTGAGTGCACACATTGACAACCGTTCTGTTAGATAGCTGCGTTTTGGATTTAGAAGCAGATATTTCCCTGTGCTGACTGCTGTTTCTTCCATATGCCGGTAATGGGCTGAAAACGACTGTTTTGGGACTCTGCAGAGAAAGTGTTTGCAGACTGCTGAATCCACACACGGGTTTATCTCTGGAAGTTGAGTGCACACATTGACAACCGTTCTGTTAGATAGCTGCGTTTTGGATTGAGAAGCAGATATTTCCCTGTGCTGACTGCTGTTTCTTCCATATGCCGGTAATGGGCTGAAAACGCCTGTTTTGGGACTCTGCAGAGAAAGTGTTTGCAGACTGCTGAATCCACACACGGGTTTAACTGTGGAAGTTGAGTGCAAACAATGACAACCGTTCTGTTAGATAGCTGCGTTTTGGATTGAGAAGCAGATATTTCCCTGTGCTGACTGCTGTTTCTTCCATATGCCGGTAATGGGCTGAAAACGCCTGTTTTGGGACTCTGCAGATAAAGTGTTTGCAGACTGCTGAATCCACACACAGGTTTAACTCTGGAAGTTGAGTGCACACATTGACAACCGTTCTGTTAGATAGCTGCGTTTTGGATTTAGAAGCAGATATTTCCCTGTGCTTACTGCTGTTTCTTCCATATGCCGGTAATGGGCTGAAAACGCCTGTTTTGGGACTCTGCAGAGAAAGTGTTTGCAGACTGCTGAATCCACACACGGGTTTAACTCTGGAAGTTGAGTGCACACATTGACAACCGTTCTGTTAGATAGCTGCGTTTTGGATTTAGAAGCAGATATTTCCCTGTGCTTACTGCTGTTTCTTCCATATGCCGGTAATGGGCTGAAAACGCCTGTTTTGGGACTCTGCAGAGAAAGTGTTTGCAGACTGCTGAATCCACACACGGTTTTAACTCTGGAAGTTGAGTGCACACATTGAAAACCGTTCTGTTAGATAGCTGCGTTTTGGATTTAGAAGCAGATATTTCCCTGGGCTTACTGCTGTTTCTTCCATATGCCGGTAATGGGCTGAAAACGCCTGGTTGTGGACACTGCAGAGAAAGTGTTTGCAGACTGCTGAATCCACACACGGGTTTAACTGTGGAATTTGAGTGCACACATTGACAACCGTTCTGTTAGATAGCTGCGTTTTGGATTTAGAAGCAGATATTTACCTGGGCTTACTGCTGTTTCTTCCATATGCCGGTAATGGGCTGAAAACGCCTGTTTTGGGACTTTGCAGAGAAAGTGTTTGCAGACTGCTGAATCCACACACGGGTTTAACTCTGGAAGTTGAGTGCACACATTGACAACCGTTCTGTTAGATAGCTGCGTTTTGGATTTAGAAGCAGATATTTCCCTGTGCTTACTGCTGTTTCTTCCATATGCCGGTAATGGGCTGAAAACGCCTGTTTTGGGACTCTGCAGAGAAAGTGTTTGCAGACTGCTGAATCCACACACGGGTTTAACTGTGGTAGCTGAGTGCACACATTGACAACCGTTCTGTTAGATAGCTGCGTTTTGGATTTAGAAACAGATATTTCCCTGTGCTTACTGCTGTTTCTTCCACATGCCGGTAATGGGCTGAAAACGCCTGGTTTGGGACTCTGCAGAGAAAGTGTTTGCAGACTGCTGAATCCACACACGGGTTTAACTCTGGAAGTTGAGTGCACACATTGACAACCGTTCTGTTAGATAGCTGCGTTTTGGATTTAGAAGCAGATATTTCCCTGTGCTTACTGCTGTTTCTTCCATATGCCGGTAATGGGCTGAAAACGCCTGTTTTGGGACTCTGCAGAGAAAGTGTTTGCAGACTGCTGAATCCACACACGGGTTTAACTCTGGAAGTTGAGTGCACACATTGACAACAGTTCTGTTAGACAGCTGCGTTTTGGATTTAGAGCAGATATTTCCCTGTGCTTTCTGCTGTTTCTTCCATATGCCGGTAATGGGCTGAAAACGCCTGTTTTGGGACTCTGCAGAGAAAGTGTTTGTAGACTGCTGAATCCACACACGGGTTTAACTCTGGAAGTTGAGTGCACACATTGACAACCGTTCTGTTAGATAGCTGCGTTTTGGATTTGGAAGCAGATATTTCCCTGTGCTTATTCTGTTACTTCCATATGCCGGTAATGGGCTGAAAACGCCTGTTTTGGGACTCTGCAGAGAAAGTGTTTGCAGACTGCTGAATCCACACACGGGTTTAACTCTGGAAGTTGAGTGCACACATTGACAACCGTTCTCTTAGATAGCTGCGTTTTGGATTTAGAAGCAGAGATTTCCCTGTGCTTACTGCTGTTTCTTCCATATGCCGGTAATGGGCTGAAAACGCCTGTTTTGGGACTCTGCAGAGAAAGTCTTTGCAGACTGCTGAATCCACACACGGGTTTAACTCTGGAAGTTGAGTGCACACATTGACAACCGTTCTGTTAGATAGCTGCATTTTGGATTTAGAAGCAGAGATTTCCCTGTGCTTACTGCTGTTTCTTCCATATGCCGGTAATGGGCTGAAAACGCCTGTTTTGGGACTCTGCAGAGAAAGTGTTTGCAGACTGCTGAATCCACACACGGGTTTAACTCTGGAAGTTGAGTGCACACATTGACAACCGTTCTGTTAGATAGCTGCGTTTTGGATTTAGAAGCAGATATTTCCCTGTGCTTACTGCTGTTTCTTCCACATGCCGGTAATGGGCTGAAAACACCTGTTTTGGGACTCTGCAGAGAAAGTGTTTGCTGACTGCTGAATCCAGACACGGGTTTAACTGTGGATGTTGAGTGCACACATTGACAACCGTTCTCTTTGATAGCTGCGTTTTGGATTTAGAAGCAGATATTTCCCTGGGCTTACTGCTGTTTCTTCCATATGCCGGTAATGGGCTGAAAACGCCTGGTTTCGGACTCTGCAGAGAAAGTGTTTGCAGACTGCTGAATCCACACATGGGTTTAACTCTGGAAGTTGAGTGCACACATTGACAACCGTTCTGTTAGATAGCTGCGTTTTGGATTTAGAAGCAGATATTTCCCTTGCTGACTGCTGTTTCTTCCATATGCCGGTAATGGGCTGAAAACGCCTGTTTTGGGACGCTGCAGAGAAATTGTTTGCCGACTGCTGAATCCACACACGGGTTTAACTCTGGAAGTTGAGTGCACACATTGACAACCGTTCTGTTAGATAGCTGCGTTTTGGATTTAGAAGCAGATATTTCCCTGTGCTTACTGCTGTTTCTTCCATATGCCGGTAATGGGCTGAAAACGCCTGTTTTGGGACTCTGCAGAGAAAGTGTTTGCAGACTGCTGAATCCACACACGGGTTTAACTCTTGAAGTTGAGTGCACACATTGACAACCGTTCTGTTAGATAGCTGCGTTTTGGATTTAGAAGCAGATATTTCCCTGGGCTTACTGCTGTTTCTTCCATATGCCGGTAATGGGCTGAAAACGCCTGTTTTGGGACTCTGCAGAGAAAGCGTTTTTTCAGACTGCTGAATCCACACACGGGTTTAACTCTGGAAGTTGAGTGCACACATTGACAACCGTTCTGTTAGATAGCTGCGTTTTGGATTTAGAAGCAGATATTTCCCTGTGCTTACTGCTGTTTCTTCCATATGCCGGTAATGGGCTGAAAACGCCTGTTTTGGGACTCTGCAGAGAAAGTGTTTGCAGACTGCTGAATCCACACACGGGTTTAACTCTGGAAGTTGAGTGCACACATTGAAAACCGTTCTGTTAGATAGCTGCGTTTTGGATTTAGAAGCAGATATTTCCCTGTGCTTACTGCTGTTTCTTCCATATGCCGGTAATGGGCTGAAAACGCCTGTTTTGGGACTCTGCAGAGAAAGTGTTTGCAGACTGCTGAATCCACACACGGGTTTAACTGTGGAAGTTGAGTGCACACATTGACAACCGTTCTGTTAGATAGCTGCGTTTTGGATTTAGAAGCAGATATTTCCCTGTGCTTACTGCTGTTTCTTCCACATGCCGGTAATGGGCTGAAAACGCCTGGTTTGGGACTCTGCAGAGAAAGTGTTTGCAGACTGCTGAATCCACACACGGGTTTAACTCTGGAAGTTGAGTGCACACATTGACAACCGTTCTGTTAGATAGCTGCGTTTTGGATTTAGAAGCAGATATTTCCCTGTGCTTACTGCTGTTTCTTCCATATGCCGGTAATGGGCTGAAAACGCCTGTTTTGGGACTCTGCAGAGAAAGTGTTTGCAGACTGCTGAATCCACACACGGGTTTAACTCTGGAAGTTGAGTGCACACATTGCCAACCGTTCTGTTAGACAGCTGCGTTTTGGATTTAGAGCAGATATTTCCCTGTGCTTACTGCTGTTTCTTCCATATGCCGGTAATGGGCTGAAAACGCCTGTTTTGGGACTCTGCAGAGAAAGTGTTTGTAGACTGCTGAATCCACACACGGGTTTAACTCTGGAAGTTGAGTGCACACATTGACAACCGTTCTGTTAGATAGCTGCGTTTTGGATTTGGAAGCAGATATTTCCCTGTGCTTACTGCTGTTTCTTCCTTATGCCGGTAATGGGCTGAAAACGCCTGTTTTGGGACTCTGCAGAGAAAGTGTTTGCAGACTGCTGAATCCACACACGGGTTTAACTCTGGAAGTTGAGTGCACACATTGACAACCGTTCTGTTAGATAGCTGCGTTTTGGATTTAGAAGCAGAGATTTCCCTGTGCTTACTGCTGTTTCTTCCATATGCCGGTAATGGGCTGAAAACGCCTGTTTTGGGACTCTGCAGAGAAAGTCTTTGCAGACTGCTGAATCCACACACGGGTTTAACTCTGGAAGTTGAGTGCACACATTGACAACCGTTCTGTTAGATAGCTGCATTTTGGATTTAGAAGCAGAGATTTCCCTGTGCTTACTGCTGTTTCTTCCATATGCCGGTAATGGGCTGAAAACGCCTGTTTTGGGACTCTGCAGAGAAAGTGTTTGCAGACTGCTGAATCCACACACGGGTTTAACTCTGGAAGTTGAGTGCACACATTGACAACCGTTCTGTTAGATAGCTGCGTTTTGCATTTAGAAGCAGATATTTCCCTGTGCTGACTGCTGTTTCTTCCATATGCCGGTAATGGGCTGAAAACGCCTGTTTTGGGACTCTGCAGAGAAAGTGTTTGCAGACTGCTGAATCCACACACGGGTTTAACTCTGGAAGTTGAGTGCACACATTGACAACCGTTCTGTTAGATAGCTGCGTTTTGGATTGAGAAGCAGATATTTCCCTGTGCTGACTGCTGTTTCTTCCATATGCCGGTAATGGGCTGAAAACGCCTGTTTTGGGACTCTGCAGAGAAAGTGTTTGCAGACTGCTGAATCCACACACGGGTTTAACTGTGGAAGTTGAGTGCAAACAATGACAACCGTTCTGTTAGATAGCTGCGTTTTGGATTGAGAAGCAGATATTTCCCTGTGCTGACTGCTGTTTCTTCCATATGCCGGTAATGGGCTGAAAACGCCTGTTTTGGGACTCTGCAGATAAAGTGTTTGCAGACTGCTGAATCCACACACAGGTTTAACTCTGGAAGTTGAGTGCACACATTGACAACCGTTCTGTTAGATAGCTGCGTTTTGGATTTAGAAGCAGATATTTCCCTGTGCTTACTGCTGTTTCTTCCATATGCCGGTAATGGGCTGAAAACGCCTGTTTTGGGACTCTGCAGAGAAAGTGTTTGCAGACTGCTGAATCCACACACGGGTTTAACTCTGGAAGTTGAGTGCACACATTGACAACCGTTCTGTTAGATAGCTGCGTTTTGGATTTAGAAGCAGATATTTCCCTGTGCTTACTGCTGTTTCTTCCATATGCCGGTAATGGGCTGAAAACGCCTGTTTTGGGACTCTGCAGAGAAAGTGTTTGCAGACTGCTGAATCCACACACGGGTTTAACTCTGGAAGTTGAGTGCACACATTGAAAACCGTTCTGTTAGATAGCTGCGTTTTGGATTTAGAAGCAGATATTTCCCTGGGCTTACTGCTGTTTCTTCCATATGCCGGTAATGGGCTGAAAACGCCTGGTTGTGGACACTGCAGAGAAAGTGTTTGCAGACTGCTGAATCCACACACGGGTTTAACTGTGGAATTTGAGTGCACACATTGACAACCGTTCTGTTAGATAGCTGCGTTTTGGATTTAGAAGCAGATATTTACCTGGGCTTACTGCTGTTTCTTCCATATGCCGGTAATGGGCTGAAAACGCCTTTTTTGGGACTTTGCAGAGAAAGTGTTTGCAGACTGCTGAATCCACACACGGGTTTAACTCTGGAAGTTGAGTGCACACATTGACAACCGTTCTGTTAGATAGCTGCGTTTTGGATTTAGAAGCAGATATTTCACTGTGCTTACTGCTGTTTCTTCCATATGCCGGTAATGGGCTGAAAACGCCTGTTTTGGGACTCTGCAGAGAAAGTGTTTGCAGACTGCTGAATCCACACACGGGTTTAACTGTGGAAGTTGAGTGCACACATTGACAACCGTTCTGTTAGATAGCTGCGTTTTGGATTTAGAAGCAGATATTTCCCTGTGCTTACTGCTGTTTCTTCCACATGCCGGTAATGGGCTGAAAACGCCTGGTTTGGGACTCTGCAGAGAAAGTGTTTGCAGACTGCTGAATCCACACACGGGTTTAACTCTGGAAGTTGAGTGCACACATTGACAACCGTTCTGTTAGATAGCTGCGTTTTGGATTTAGAAGCAGATATTTCCCTGTGCTTACTGCTGTTTCTTCCATATGCCGGTAATGGGCTGAAAACGCCTGTTTTGGGACTCTGCAGAGAAAGTGTTTGCAGACTGCTGAATCCACACACGGGTTTAACTCTGGAAGTTGAGTGCACACATTGACAACAGTTCTGTTAGACAGCTGCGTTTTGGATTTAGAGCAGATATTTCCCTGTGCTTTCTGCTGTTTCTTCCATATGCCGGTAATGGGCTGAAAACGCCTGTTTTGGGACTCTGCAGAGAAAGTGTTTGTAGACTGCTGAATCCACACACGGGTTTAACTCTGGAAGTTGAGTGCACACATTGACAACCGTTCTGTTAGATAGCTGCGTTTTGGATTTGGAAGCAGATATTTCCCTGTGCTTATTCTGTTACTTCCATATGCCGGTAATGGGCTGAAAACGCCTGTTTTGGGACTCTGCAGAGAAAGTGTTTGCAGACTGCTGAATCCACACACGGGTTTAACTCTGGAAGTTGAGTGCACACATTGACAACCGTTCTCTTAGATAGCTGCGTTTTGGATTTAGAAGCAGAGATTTCCCTGTGCTTACTGCTGTTTCTTCCATATGCCGGAAATGGGCTGAAAACGCCTGTTTTGGGACTCTGCAGAGAAAGTCTTTGCAGACTGCTGAATCCACACACGGGTTTAACTCTGGAAGTTGAGTGCACACATTGACAACCGTTCTGTTAGATAGCTGCGTTTTGGACTTAGAAGCAGATATTTCCCTGTGCTGACTGCTGTTTCTTCCATATGCCGGTAATGGGCTGAAAACGCCTGTTTTGGGACTCTGCAGAGAAAGTGTTTGCAGACTGCTGAATCCACACACGGGTTTAACTCTGGAAGTTGAGTGCACACATTGACAACCGTTCTGTTAGATAGCTGCGTTTTGGATTGAGAAGCAGATATTTCCCTGTGCTGACTGCTGTTTCTTCCATATGCCGGTAATGGGCTGAAAACGCCTGTTTTGGGACTCTGCAGAGAAAGTGTTTGCAGACTCCTGAATCCACACACGGGTTTAACTGTGGAAGTTGAGTGCAAACAATGACAACCGTTCTGTTAGATAGCTGCGTTTTGGATTGAGAAGCAGATATTTCCCTGTGCTGACTGCTGTTTCTTCCATATGCCGGTAATGGGCTGAAAACGCCTGTTTTGGGACTCTGCAGATAAAGTGTTTGCAGACTGCTGAATCCACACACAGGTTTAACTCTGGAAGTTGAGTGCACACATTGACAACCGTTCTGTTAGATAGCTGCGTTTTGGATTTAGAAGCAGATATTTCCCTGTGCTTACTGCTGTTTCTTCCATATGCCGGTAATGGGCTGAAAACGCCTGGTTTGGGACTCTGCAGAGAAAGTGTTTGCAGACTGCTGAATCCACACACGGGTTTAACTCTGGAAGTTGAGTGCACACATTGACAACCGTTCTGTTAGATAGCTGCGTTTTGGATTTAGAAGCAGATATTTCCCTGTGCTTACTGCTGTTTCTTCCATATGCCGGTAATGGGCTGAAAACGCCTGTTTTGGGACTCTGCAGAGAAAGTGTTTGCAGACTGCTGAATCCACACACGGGTTTAACTCTGGAAGTTGAGTGCACACATTGACAACCGTTCTGTTAGACAGCTGCGTTTTGGATTTAGAGCAGATATTTCCCTGTGCTTACTGCTGTTTCTTCCACATGCCGGTAATGGGCTGAAAACACCTGTTTTGGGACTCTGCAGAGAAAGTGTTTGCTGACTGCTGAATCCAGACACGGGTTTAACTGTGGATGTTGAGTGCACACATTGACAACCGTTCTGTTAGATAGCTGCGTTTTGGATTTAGAAGCAGATATTTCCCTGGGCTTACTGCTGTTTCTTCCATATGCCGGTAATGGGCTGAAAACGCCTGTTTTGGGACTCTGCAGAGAAAGCGTTTTTTCAGACTGCTGAATCCACACACGGGTTTAACTCTGGAAGTTGAGTGCACACATTGACAACCGTTCTGTTAGATAGCTGCGTTTTGGATTTAGAAGCAGATATTTCCCTGTGCTTACTGCTGTTTCTTCCATATGCCGGTAATGGGCTGAAAACGCCTGTTTTGGGACTCTGCAGAGAAAGTGTTTGCAGACTGCTGAATCCACACACGGGTTTAACTCTGGAAGTTGAGTGCACACATTGAAAACCGTTCTGTTAGATAGCTGCGTTTTGGATTTAGAAGCAGATATTTCCCTGTGCTTACTGCTGTTTCTTCCATATGCCGGTAATGGGCTGAAAACGCCTGTTTTGGGACTCTGCAGAGAAAGTGTTTGCAGACTGCTGAATCCACACACGGGTTTAACTGTGGAAGTTGAGTGCACACATTGACAACCGTTCTGTTAGATAGCTGCGTTTTGGATTTAGAAGCAGATATTTCCCTGTGCTTACTGCTGTTTCTTCCACATGCCGGTAATGGGCTGAAAACGCCTGGTTTGGGACTCTGCAGAGAAAGTGTTTGCAGACTGCTGAATCCACACACGGGTTTAACTCTGGAAGTTGAGTGCACACATTGACAACCGTTCTGTTAGATAGCTGCGTTTTGGATTTAGAAGCAGATATTTCCCTGGGCTTACTGCTGTTTCTTCCATATGCCGGTAATGGGCTGAAAACGCCTGTTTTGGGACTCTGCAGAGAAAGTGTTTGCAGACTGCTGAATCCACACACGGGTTTAACTCTGGAAGTTGAGTGCACACATTGACAACCGTTCTGTTAGACAGCTGCGTTTTGGATTTAGAGCAGATATTTCCCTGTGCTTACTGCTGTTTCTTCCATATGCCGGTAATGGGCTGAAAACGCCTGTTTTGGGACTCTGCAGAGAAAGTGTTTGTAGACTGCTGAATCCACACACGGGTTTAACTCTGGAAGTTGAGTGCACACATTGACAACCGTTCTGTTAGATAGCTGCGTTTTGGATTTGGAAGCAGATATTTCCCTGTGCTTATTCTGTTTCTTCCATATGCCGGTAATGGGCTGAAAACGCCTGTTTTGGGACTCTGCAGAGAAAGTGTTTGCAGACTGCTGAATCCACACACGGGTTTAACTCTGGAAGTTGAGTGCACACATTGACAACCGTTCTGTTAGATAGCTGCGTTTTGGATTTAGAAGCAGAGATTTCCCTGTGCTTACTGCTGTTTCTTCCATATGCCGGTAATGGGCTGAAAACGCCTGTTTTGGGACTCTGCAGAGAAAGTCTTTGCAGACTGCTGAATCCACACACGGGTTTAACTCTGGAAGTTGAGTGCACACATTGACAACCGTTCTGTTAGATAGCTGCGTTTTGCATTTAGAAGCAGATATTTCCCTGTGCTGACTGCTGTTTCTTCCATATGCCGGTAATGGGCTGAAAACGCCTGTTTTGGGACTCTGCAGAGAAAGTGTTTGCAGACTGCTGAATCCACACACGGGTTTAACTCTGGAAGTTGAGTGCACACATTGACAACCGTTCTGTTAGATAGCTGCGTTTTGGATTGAGAAGCAGATATTTCCCTGTGCTGACTGCTGTTTCTTCCATATGCCGGTAATGGGCTGAAAACGCCTGTTTTGGGACTCTGCAGAGAAAGTGTTTGCAGACTGCTGAATCCACACACGGGTTTAACTGTGGAAGTTGAGTGCAAACAATGACAACCGTTCTGTTAGATAGCTGCGTTTTGGATTGAGAAGCAGATATTTCCCTGTGCTGACTGCTGTTTCTTCCATATGCCGGTAATGGGCTGAAAACGCCTGTTTTGGGACTCTGCAGATAAAGTGTTTGCAGACTGCTGAATCCACACACAGGTTTAACTCTGGAAGTTGAGTGCACACATTGACAACCGTTCTGTTAGATAGCTGCGTTTTGGATTTAGAAGCAGATATTTCCCTGTGCTTACTGCTGTTTCTTCCATATGCCGGTAATGGGCTGAAAACGCCTGTTTTGGGACTCTGCAGAGAAAGTGTTTGCAGACTGCTGAATCCACACACGGGTTTAACTCTGGAAGTTGAGTGCACACATTGACAACCGTTCTGTTAGATAGCTGCGTTTTGGATTTAGAAGCAGATATTTCCCTGTGCTTACTGCTGTTTCTTCCATATGCCGGTAATGGGCTGAAAACGCCTGTTTTGGGACTCTGCAGAGAAAGTGTTTGCAGACTGCTGAATCCAAACACGGGTTTAACTCTGGAAGTTGAGTGCACACATTGAAAACCGTTCTGTTAGATAGCTGCGTTTTGGATTTAGAAGCAGATATTTCCCTGGGCTTACTGCTGTTTCTTCCATATGCCGGTAATGGGCTGAAAACGCCTGGTTGTGGACACTGCAGAGAAAGTGTTTGCAGACTGCTGAATCCACACACGGGTTTAACTGTGGAATTTGAGTGCACACATTGACAACCGTTCTGTTAGATAGCTGCGTTTTGGATTTAGAAGCAGATATTTACCTGGGCTTACTGCTGTTTCTTCCATATGCCGGTAATGGGCTGAAAACGCCTGTTTTGGGACTTTGCAGAGAAAGTGTTTGCAGACTGCTGAATCCACACACGGGTTTAACTCTGGAAGTTGAGTGCACACATTGACAACCGTTCTGTTAGATAGCTGCGTTTTGGATTTAGAAGCAGATATTTCCCTGTGCTTACTGCTGTTTCTTCCATATGCCGGTAATGGGCTGAAAACGCCTGTTTTGGGACTCTGCAGAGAAAGTGTTTGCAGACTGCTGAATCCACACACGGGTTTAACTGTGGAAGTTGAGTGCACACATTGACAACCGTTCTGTTAGATAGCTGCGTTTTGGATTTAGAAGCAGATATTTCCCTGTGCTTACTGCTGTTTCTTCCACATGCCGGTAATGGGCTGAAAACGCCTGGTTTGGGACTCTGCAGAGAAAGTGTTTGCAGACTGCTGAATCCACACACGGGTTTAACTCTGGAAGTTGAGTGCACACATTGACAACCGTTCTGTTAGATAGCTGCGTTTTGGATTTAGAAGCAGATATTTCCCTGTGCTTACTGCTGTTTCTTCCATATGCCGGTAATGGGCTGAAAACGCCTGTTTTGGGACTCTGCAGAGAAAGTGTTTGCAGACTGCTGAATCCACACACGGGTTTAACTCTGGAAGTTGAGTGCACACATTGACAACAGTTCTGTTAGACAGCTGCGTTTTGGATTTAGAGCAGATATTTCCCTGTGCTTTCTGCTGTTTCTTCCATATGCCGGTAATGGGCTGAAAACGCCTGTTTTGGGACTCTGCAGAGAAAGTGTTTGTAGACTGCTGAATCCACACACGGGTTTAACTCTGGAAGTTGAGTGCACACATTGACAACCGTTCTGTTAGATAGCTGCGTTTTGGATTTGGAAGCAGATATTTCCCTGTGCTTATTCTGTTACTTCCATATGCCGGTAATGGGCTGAAAACGCCTGTTTTGGGACTCTGCAGAGAAAGTGTTTGCAGACTGCTGAATCCACACACGGGTTTAACTCTGGAAGTTGAGTGCACACATTGACAACCGTTCTCTTAGATAGCTGCGTTTTGGATTTAGAAGCAGAGATTTCCCTGTGCTTACTGCTGTTTCTTCCATATGCCGGTAATGGGCTGAAAACGCCTGTTTTGGGACTCTGCAGAGAAAGTCTTTGCAGACTGCTGAATCCACACACGGGTTTAACTCTGGAAGTTGAGTGCACACATTGACAACCGTTCTGTTAGATAGCTGCATTTTGGATTTAGAAGCAGAGATTTCCCTGTGCTTACTGCTGTTTCTTCCATATGCCGGTAATGGGCTGAAAACGCCTGTTTTGGGACTCTGCAGAGAAAGTGTTTGCAGACTGCTGAATCCACACACGGGTTTAACTCTGGAAGTTGAGTGCACACATTGACAACCGTTCTGTTAGATAGCTGCGTTTTGGACTTAGAAGCAGATATTTCCCTGTGCTGACTGCTGTTTCTTCCATATGCCGGTAATGGGCTGAAAACGCCTGTTTTGGGACTCTGCAGAGAAAGTGTTTGCAGACTGCTGAATCCACACACGGGTTTAACTCTGGAAGTTGAGTGCACACATTGACAACCGTTCTGTTAGATAGCTGCATTTTGGATTTAGAAGCAGAGATTTCCCTGTGCTTACTGCTGTTTCTTCCATATGCCGGTAATGGGCTGAAAACGCCTGTTTTGGGACTCTGCAGAGAAAGTGTTTGCAGACTGCTGAATCCACACACGGGTTTAACTCTGGAAGTTGAGTGCACACATTGACAACCGTTCTGTTAGATAGCTGCGTTTTGGATTTAGAAGCAGAGATTTCCCTGTGCTTACTGCTGTTTCTTCCATATGCCGGTAATGGGCTGAAAACGCCTGTTTTGGGACTCTGCAGAGAAAGTGTTTGCAGACTGCTGAATCCACACACGGGTTTAACTCTGGAAGTTGAGTGCACACATTGACAACCGTTCTGTTAGATAGCTGCATTTTGGATTTAGAAGCAGAGATTTCCCTGTGCTTACTGCTGTTTCTTCCATATGCCGGTAATGGGCTGAAAACGCCTGTTTTGGGACTCTGCGGAGAAAGTGTTTGCAGACTGCTGAATCCACACACGGGTTTAACTCTGGAAGTTGAGTGCACACATTGACAACCGTTCTGTTAGATAGCTGCGTTTTGGATTTAGAAGCAGATATTTCCCTGTGCTGACTGCTGTTTCTTCCATATGCCGGTAATGGGCTGAAAACGACTGTTTTGGGACTCTGCAGAGAAAGTGTTTGCAGACTGCTGAATCCACACACGGGTTTATCTCTGGAAGTTGAGTGCACACATTGACAACCGTTCTGTTAGATAGCTGCGTTTTGGATTGAGAAGCAGATATTTCCCTGTGCTGACTGCTGTTTCTTCCATATGCCGGTAATGGGCTGAAAACGCCTGTTTTGGGACTCTGCAGAGAAAGTGTTTGCAGACTGCTGAATCCACACACGGGTTTAACTGTGGAAGTTGAGTGCAAACAATGACAACCGTTCTGTTAGATAGCTGCGTTTTGGATTGAGAAGCAGATATTTCCCTGTGCTGACTGCTGTTTCTTCCATATGCCGGTAATGGGCTGAAAACGCCTGTTTTGGGACTCTGCAGATAAAGTGTTTGCAGACTGCTGAATCCACACACAGGTTTAACTCTGGAAGTTGAGTGCACACATTGACAACCGTTCTGTTAGATAGCTGCGTTTTGGATTTAGAAGCAGATATTTCCCTGTGCTTACTGCTGTTTCTTCCATATGCCGGTAATGGGCTGAAAACGCCTGTTTTGGGACTCTGCAGAGAAAGTGTTTGCAGACTGCTGAATCCACACACGGGTTTAACTCTGGAAGTTGAGTGCACACATTGACAACCGTTCTGTTAGATAGCTGCGTTTTGGATTTAGAAGCAGATATTTCCCTGTGCTTACTGCTGTTTCTTCCATATGCCGGTAATGGGCTGAAAACGCCTGTTTTGGGACTCTGCAGAGAAAGTGTTTGCAGACTGCTGAATCCACACACGGGTTTAACTCTGGAAGTTGAGTGCACACATTGAAAACCGTTCTGTTAGATAGCTGCGTTTTGGATTTAGAAGCAGATATTTCCCTGGGCTTACTGCTGTTTCTTCCATATGCCGGTAATGGGCTGAAAACGCCTGGTTGTGGACACTGCAGAGAAAGTGTTTGCAGACTGCTGAATCCACACACGGGTTTAACTGTGGAATTTGAGTGCACACATTGACAACCGTTCTGTTAGATAGCTGCGTTTTGGATTTAGAAGCAGATATTTACCTGGGCTTACTGCTGTTTCTTCCATATGCCGGTAATGGGCTGAAAACGCCTGTTTTGGGACTTTGCAGAGAAAGTGTTTGCAGACTGCTGAATCCACACACGGGTTTAACTCTGGAAGTTGAGTGCACACATTGACAACCGTTCTGTTAGATAGCTGCGTTTTGGATTTAGAAGCAGATATTTCCCTGTGCTTACTGCTGTTTCTTCCATATGCCGGTAATGGGCTGAAAACGCCTGTTTTGGGACTCTGCAGAGAAAGTGTTTGCAGACTGCTGAATCCACACACGGGTTTAACTGTGGTAGCTGAGTGCACACATTGACAACCGTTCTGTTAGATAGCTGCGTTTTGGATTTAGAAACAGATATTTCCCTGTGCTTACTGCTGTTTCTTCCACATGCCGGTAATGGGCTGAAAACGCCTGGTTTGGGACTCTGCAGAGAAAGTGTTTGCAGACTGCTGAATCCACACACGGGTTTAACTCTGGAAGTTGAGTGCACACATTGACAACCGTTCTGTTAGATAGCTGCGTTTTGGATTTAGAAGCAGATATTTCCCTGTGCTTACTGCTGTTTCTTCCATATGCCGGTAATGGGCTGAAAACGCCTGTTTTGGGACTCTGCAGAGAAAGTGTTTGCAGACTGCTGAATCCACACACGGGTTTAACTCTGGAAGTTGAGTGCACACATTGACAACAGTTCTGTTAGACAGCTGCGTTTTGGATTTAGAGCAGATATTTCCCTGTGCTTTCTGCTGTTTCTTCCATATGCCGGTAATGGGCTGAAAACGCCTGTTTTGGGACTCTGCAGAGAAAGTGTTTGTAGACTGCTGAATCCACACACGGGTTTAACTCTGGAAGTTGAGTGCACACATTGACAACCGTTCTGTTAGATAGCTGCGTTTTGGATTTGGAAGCAGATATTTCCCTGTGCTTATTCTGTTACTTCCATATGCCGGTAATGGGCTGAAAACGCCTGTTTTGGGACTCTGCAGAGAAAGTGTTTGCAGACTGCTGAATCCACACACGGGTTTAACTCTGGAAGTTGAGTGCACACATTGACAACCGTTCTCTTAGATAGCTGCGTTTTGGATTTAGAAGCAGAGATTTCCCTGTGCTTACTGCTGTTTCTTCCATATGCCGGTAATGGGCTGAAAACGCCTGTTTTGGGACTCTGCAGAGAAAGTCTTTGCAGACTGCTGAATCCACACACGGGTTTAACTCTGGAAGTTGAGTGCACACATTGACAACCGTTCTGTTAGATAGCTGCATTTTGGATTTAGAAGCAGAGATTTCCCTGTGCTTACTGCTGTTTCTTCCATATGCCGGTAATGGGCTGAAAACGCCTGTTTTGGGACTCTGCAGAGAAAGTGTTTGCAGACTGCTGAATCCACACACGGGTTTAACTCTGGAAGTTGAGTGCACACATTGACAACCGTTCTGTTAGATAGCTGCGTTTTGGATTTAGAAGCAGATATTTCCCTGTGCTTACTGCTGTTTCTTCCACATGCCGGTAATGGGCTGAAAACACCTGTTTTGGGACTCTGCAGAGAAAGTGTTTGCTGACTGCTGAATCCAGACACGGGTTTAACTGTGGATGTTGAGTGCACACATTGACAACCGTTCTCTTTGATAGCTGCGTTTTGGATTTAGAAGCAGATATTTCCCTGGGCTTACTGCTGTTTCTTCCATATGCCGGTAATGGGCTGAAAACGCCTGGTTTCGGACTCTGCAGAGAAAGTGTTTGCAGACTGCTGAATCCACACATGGGTTTAACTCTGGAAGTTGAGTGCACACATTGACAACCGTTCTGTTAGATAGCTGCGTTTTGGATTTAGAAGCAGATATTTCCCTTGCTGACTGCTGTTTCTTCCATATGCCGGTAATGGGCTGAAAACGCCTGTTTTGGGACGCTGCAGAGAAATTGTTTGCCGACTGCTGAATCCACACACGGGTTTAACTCTGGAAGTTGAGTGCACACATTGACAACCGTTCTGTTAGATAGCTGCGTTTTGGATTTAGAAGCAGATATTTCCCTGTGCTTACTGCTGTTTCTTCCATATGCCGGTAATGGGCTGAAAACGCCTGTTTTGGGACTCTGCAGAGAAAGTGTTTGCAGACTGCTGAATCCACACACGGGTTTAACTCTTGAAGTTGAGTGCACACATTGACAACCGTTCTGTTAGATAGCTGCGTTTTGGATTTAGAAGCAGATATTTCCCTGGGCTTACTGCTGTTTCTTCCATATGCCGGTAATGGGCTGAAAACGCCTGTTTTGGGACTCTGCAGAGAAAGCGTTTTTTCAGACTGCTGAATCCACACACGGGTTTAACTCTGGAAGTTGAGTGCACACATTGACAACCGTTCTGTTAGATAGCTGCGTTTTGGATTTAGAAGCAGATATTTCCCTGTGCTTACTGCTGTTTCTTCCATATGCCGGTAATGGGCTGAAAACGCCTGTTTTGGGACTCTGCAGAGAAAGTGTTTGCAGACTGCTGAATCCACACACGGGTTTAACTCTGGAAGTTGAGTGCACACATTGAAAACCGTTCTGTTAGATAGCTGCGTTTTGGATTTAGAAGCAGATATTTCCCTGTGCTTACTGCTGTTTCTTCCATATGCCGGTAATGGGCTGAAAACGCCTGTTTTGGGACTCTGCAGAGAAAGTGTTTGCAGACTGCTGAATCCACACACGGGTTTAACTGTGGAAGTTGAGTGCACACATTGACAACCGTTCTGTTAGATAGCTGCGTTTTGGATTTAGAAGCAGATATTTCCCTGTGCTTACTGCTGTTTCTTCCACATGCCGGTAATGGGCTGAAAACGCCTGGTTTGGGACTCTGCAGAGAAAGTGTTTGCAGACTGCTGAATCCACACACGGGTTTAACTCTGGAAGTTGAGTGCACACATTGACAACCGTTCTGTTAGATAGCTGCGTTTTGGATTTAGAAGCAGATATTTCCCTGTGCTTACTGCTGTTTCTTCCATATGCCGGTAATGGGCTGAAAACGCCTGTTTTGGGACTCTGCAGAGAAAGTGTTTGCAGACTGCTGAATCCACACACAGGTTTAACTCTGGAAGTTGAGTGCACACATTGACAACCGTTCTGTTAGACAGCTGCGTTTTGGATTTAGAGCAGATATTTCCCTGTGCTTACTGCTGTTTCTTCCATATGCCGGTAATGGGCTGAAAACGCCTGTTTTGGGACTCTGCAGAGAAAGTGTTTGTAGACTGCTGAATCCACACACGGGTTTAACTCTGGAAGTTGAGTGCACACATTGACAACCGTTCTGTTAGATAGCTGCGTTTTGGATTTGGAAGCAGATATTTCCCTGTGCTTATTCTGTTTCTTCCTTATGCCGGTAATGGGCTGAAAACGCCTGTTTTGGGACTCTGCAGAGAAAGTGTTTGCAGACTGCTGAATCCACACACGGGTTTAACTCTGGAAGTTGAGTGCACACATTGACAACCGTTCTGTTAGATAGCTGCGTTTTGGATTTAGAAGCAGAGATTTCCCTGTGCTTACTGCTGTTTCTTCCATATGCCGGTAATGGGCTGAAAACGCCTGTTTTGGGACTCTGCAGAGAAAGTCTTTGCAGACTGCTGAATCCACACACGGGTTTAACTCTGGAAGTTGAGTGCACACATTGACAACCGTTCTGTTAGATAGCTGCATTTTGGATTTAGAAGCAGAGATTTCCCTGTGCTTACTGCTGTTTCTTCCATATGCCGGTAATGGGCTGAAAACGCCTGTTTTGGGACTCTGCAGAGAAAGTGTTTGCAGACTGCTGAATCCACACACGGGTTTAACTCTGGAAGTTGAGTGCACACATTGACAACCGTTCTGTTAGATAGCTGCGTTTTGCATTTAGAAGCAGATATTTCCCTGTGCTGACTGCTGTTTCTTCCATATGCCGGTAATGGGCTGAAAACGCCTGTTTTGGGACTCTGCAGAGAAAGTGTTTGCAGACTGCTGAATCCACACACGGGTTTAACTCTGGAAGTTGAGTGCACACATTGACAACCGTTCTGTTAGATAGCTGCGTTTTGGATTGAGAAGCAGATATTTCCCTGTGCTGACTGCTGTTTCTTCCATATGCCGGTAATGGGCTGAAAACGCCTGTTTTGGGACTCTGCAGAGAAAGTGTTTGCAGACTGCTGAATCCACACACGGGTTTAACTGTGGAAGTTGAGTGCAAACAATGACAACCGTTCTGTTAGATAGCTGCGTTTTGGATTGAGAAGCAGATATTTCCCTGTGCTGACTGCTGTTTCTTCCATATGCCGGTAATGGGCTGAAAACGCCTGTTTTGGGACTCTGCAGATAAAGTGTTTGCAGACTGCTGAATCCACACACAGGTTTAACTCTGGAAGTTGAGTGCACACATTGACAACCGTTCTGTTAGATAGCTGCGTTTTGGATTTAGAAGCAGATATTTCCCTGTGCTTACTGCTGTTTCTTCCATATGCCGGTAATGGGCTGAAAACGCCTGTTTTGGGACTCTGCAGAGAAAGTGTTTGCAGACTGCTGAATCCACACACGGGTTTAACTCTGGAAGTTGAGTGCACACATTGACAACCGTTCTGTTAGATAGCTGCGTTTTGGATTTAGAAGCAGATATTTCCCTGTGCTTACTGCTGTTTCTTCCATATGCCGGTAATGGGCTGAAAACGCCTGTTTTGGGACTCTGCAGAGAAAGTGTTTGCAGACTGCTGAATCCACACACGGGTTTAACTCTGGAAGTTGAGTGCACACATTGAAAACCGTTCTGTTAGATAGCTGCGTTTTGGATTTAGAAGCAGATATTTCCCTGGGCTTACTGCTGTTTCTTCCATATGCCGGTAATGGGCTGAAAACGCCTGGTTGTGGACACTGCAGAGAAAGTGTTTGCAGACTGCTGAATCCACACACGGGTTTAACTGTGGAATTTGAGTGCACACATTGACAACCGTTCTGTTAGATAGCTGCGTTTTGGATTTAGAAGCAGATATTTACCTGGGCTTACTGCTGTTTCTTCCATATGCCGGTAATGGGCTGAAAACGCCTTTTTTGGGACTTTGCAGAGAAAGTGTTTGCAGACTGCTGAATTCACACACGGGTTTAACTCTGGAAGTTGAGTGCACACATTGACAACCGTTCTGTTAGATAGCTGCGTTTTGGATTTAGAAGCAGATATTTCACTGTGCTTACTGCTGTTTCTTCCATATGCCGGTAATGGGCTGAAAACGCCTGTTTTGGGACTCTGCAGAGAAAGTGTTTGCAGACTGCTGAATCCACACACGGGTTTAACTGTGGAAGTTGAGTGCACACATTGACAACCGTTCTGTTAGATAGCTGCGTTTTGGATTTAGAAGCAGATATTTCCCTGTGCTTACTGCTGTTTCTTCCACATGCCGGTAATGGGCTGAAAACGCCTGGTTTGGGACTCTGCAGAGAAAGTGTTTGCAGACTGCTGAATCCACACACGGGTTTAACTCTGGAAGTTGAGTGCACACATTGACAACCGTTCTGTTAGATAGCTGCGTTTTGGATTTAGAAGCAGATATTTCCCTGTGCTTACTGCTGTTTCTTCCATATGCCGGTAATGGGCTGAAAACGCCTGTTTTGGGACTCTGCAGAGAAAGTGTTTGCAGACTGCTGAATCCACACACGGGTTTAACTCTGGAAGTTGAGTGCACACATTGACAACAGTTCTGTTAGACAGCTGCGTTTTGGATTTAGAGCAGATATTTCCCTGTGCTTTCTGCTGTTTCTTCCATATGCCGGTAAAGGGCTGAAAACGCCTGTTTTGGGACTCTGCAGAGAAAGTGTTTGTAGACTGCTGAATCCACACACGGGTTTAACTCTGGAAGTTGAGTGCACACATTGACAACCGTTCTGTTAGATAGCTGCGTTTTGGATTTGGAAGCAGATATTTCCCTGTGCTTATTCTGTTACTTCCATATGCCGGTAATGGGCTGAAAACGCCTGTTTTGGGACTCTGCAGAGAAAGTGTTTGCAGACTGCTGAATCCACACACGGGTTTAACTCTGGAAGTTGAGTGCACACATTGACAACCGTTCTCTTAGATAGCTGCGTTTTGGATTTAGAAGCAGAGATTTCCCTGTGCTTACTGCTGTTTCTTCCATATGCCGGAAATGGGCTGAAAACGCCTGTTTTGGGACTCTGCAGAGAAAGTCTTTGCAGACTGCTGAATCCACACACGGGTTTAACTCTGGAAGTTGAGTGCACACATTGACAACCGTTCTGTTAGATAGCTGCGTTTTGGACTTAGAAGCAGATATTTCCCTGTGCTGACTGCTGTTTCTTCCATATGCCGGTAATGGGCTGAAAACGCCTGTTTTGGGACTCTGCAGAGAAAGTGTTTGCAGACTGCTGAATCCACACACGGGTTTAACTCTGGAAGTTGAGTGCACACATTGACAACCGTTCTGTTAGATAGCTGCGTTTTGGATTGAGAAGCAGATATTTCCCTGTGCTGACTGCTGTTTCTTCCATATGCCGGTAATGGGCTGAAAACGCCTGTTTTGGGACTCTGCAGAGAAAGTGTTTGCAGACTCCTGAATCCACACACGGGTTTAACTGTGGAAGTTGAGTGCAAACAATGACAACCGTTCTGTTAGATAGCTGCGTTTTGGATTGAGAAGCAGATATTTCCCTGTGCTGACTGCTGTTTCTTCCATATGCCGGTAATGGGCTGAAAACGCCTGTTTTGGGACTCTGCAGATAAAGTGTTTGCAGACTGCTGAATCCACACACAGGTTTAACTCTGGAAGTTGAGTGCACACATTGACAACCGTTCTGTTAGATAGCTGCGTTTTGGATTTAGAAGCAGATATTTCCCTGTGCTTACTGCTGTTTCTTCCATATGCCGGTAATGGGCTGAAAACGCCTGGTTTGGGACTCTGCAGAGAAAGTGTTTGCAGACTGCTGAATCCACACACGGGTTTAACTCTGGAAGTTGAGTGCACACATTGACAACCGTTCTGTTAGATAGCTGCGTTTTGGATTTAGAAGCAGATATTTCCCTGTGCTTACTGCTGTTTCTTCCATATGCCGGTAATGGGCTGAAAACGCCTGTTTTGGGACTCTGCAGAGAAAGTGTTTGCAGACTGCTGAATCCACACACGGGTTTAACTCTGGAAGTTGAGTGCACACATTGACAACCGTTCTGTTAGACAGCTGCGTTTTGGATTTAGAGCAGATATTTCCCTGTGCTTACTGCTGTTTCTTCCACATGCCGGTAATGGGCTGAAAACACCTGTTTTGGGACTCTGCAGAGAAAGTGTTTGCTGACTGCTGAATCCAGACACGGGTTTAACTGTGGATGTTGAGTGCACACATTGACAACCGTTCTGTTAGATAGCTGCGTTTTGGATTTAGAAGCAGATATTTCCCTGGGCTTACTGCTGTTTCTTCCATATGCCGGTAATGGGCTGAAAACGCCTGTTTTGGGACTCTGCAGAGAAAGCGTTTTTTCAGACTGCTGAATCCACACACGGGTTTAACTCTGGAAGTTGAGTGCACACATTGACAACCGTTCTGTTAGATAGCTGCGTTTTGGATTTAGAAGCAGATATTTCCCTGTGCTTACTGCTGTTTCTTCCATATGCCGGTAATGGGCTGAAAACGCCTGTTTTGGGACTCTGCAGAGAAAGTGTTTGCAGACTGCTGAATCCACACACGGGTTTAACTCTGGAAGTTGAGTGCACACATTGAAAACCGTTCTGTTAGATAGCTGCGTTTTGGATTTAGAAGCAGATATTTCCCTGTGCTTACTGCTGTTTCTTCCATATGCCGGTAATGGGCTGAAAACGCCTGTTTTGGGACTCTGCAGAGAAAGTGTTTGCAGACTGCTGAATCCACACACGGGTTTAACTGTGGAAGTTGAGTGCACACATTGACAACCGTTCTGTTAGATAGCTGCGTTTTGGATTTAGAAGCAGATATTTCCCTGTGCTTACTGCTGTTTCTTCCACATGCCGGTAATGGGCTGAAAACGCCTGGTTTGGGACTCTGCAGAGAAAGTGTTTGCAGACTGCTGAATCCACACACGGGTTTAACTCTGGAAGTTGAGTGCACACATTGACAACCGTTCTGTTAGATAGCTGCGTTTTGGATTTAGAAGCAGATATTTCCCTGGGCTTACTGCTGTTTCTTCCATATGCCGGTAATGGGCTGAAAACGCCTGTTTTGGGACTCTGCAGAGAAAGTGTTTGCAGACTGCTGAATCCACACACGGGTTTAACTCTGGAAGTTGAGTGCACACATTGACAACCGTTCTGTTAGACAGCTGCGTTTTGGATTTAGAGCAGATATTTCCCTGTGCTTACTGCTGTTTCTTCCATATGCCGGTAATGGGCTGAAAACGCCTGTTTTGGGACTCTGCAGAGAAAGTGTTTGTAGACTGCTGAATCCACACACGGGTTTAACTCTGGAAGTTGAGTGCACACATTGACAACCGTTCTGTTAGATAGCTGCGTTTTGGATTTGGAAGCAGATATTTCCCTGTGCTTATTCTGTTTCTTCCATATGCCGGTAATGGGCTGAAAACGCCTGTTTTGGGACTCTGCAGAGAAAGTGTTTGCAGACTGCTGAATCCACACACGGGTTTAACTCTGGAAGTTGAGTGCACACATTGACAACCGTTCTGTTAGATAGCTGCGTTTTGGATTTAGAAGCAGAGATTTCCCTGTGCTTACTGCTGTTTCTTCCATATGCCGGTAATGGGCTGAAAACGCCTGTTTTGGGACTCTGCAGAGAAAGTCTTTGCAGACTGCTGAATCCACACACGGGTTTAACTCTGGAAGTTGAGTGCACACATTGACAACCGTTCTGTTAGATAGCTGCGTTTTGGATTTAGAAGCAGATATTTCCCTGTGCTTACTGCTGTTTCTTCCATATGCCGGTAATGGGCTGAAAACGCCTGTTTTGGGACTCTGCAGAGAAAGTGTTTGCAGACTGCTGAATCCACACACGGGTTTAACTCTGGAAGTTGAGTGCACACATTGACAACAGTTCTGTTAGACAGCTGCGTTTTGGATTTAGAGCAGATATTTCCCTGTGCTTTCTGCTGTTTCTTCCATATGCCGGTAAAGGGCTGAAAACGCCTGTTTTGGGACTCTGCAGAGAAAGTGTTTGTAGACTGCTGAATCCACACACGGGTTTAACTCTGGAAGTTGAGTGCACACATTGACAACCGTTCTGTTAGATAGCTGCGTTTTGGATTTGGAAGCAGATATTTCCCTGTGCTTATTCTGTTACTTCCATATGCCGGTAATGGGCTGAAAACGCCTGTTTTGGGACTCTGCAGAGAAAGTGTTTGCAGACTGCTGAATCCACACACGGGTTTAACTCTGGAAGTTGAGTGCACACATTGACAACCGTTCTCTTAGATAGCTGCGTTTTGGATTTAGAAGCAGAGATTTCCCTGTGCTGACTGCTGTTTCTTCCATATGCCGGTAATGGGCTGAAAACGCCTGTTTTGGGACTCTGCAGAGAAAGTGTTTGCAGACTCCTGAATCCACACACGGGTTTAACTGTGGAAGTTGAGTGCAAACAATGACAACCGTTCTGTTAGATAGCTGCGTTTTGGATTGAGAAGCAGATATTTCCCTGTGCTGACTGCTGTTTCTTCCATATGCCGGTAATGGGCTGAAAACGCCTGTTTTGGGACTCTGCAGATAAAGTGTTTGCAGACTGCTGAATCCACACACAGGTTTAACTCTGGAAGTTGAGTGCACACATTGACAACCGTTCTGTTAGATACTGCGTTTTGGATTTAGAAGCAGATATTTCCCTGTGCTTACTGCTGTTTCTTCCATATGCCGGTAATGGGCTGAAAACGCCTGTTTTGGGACTCTGCAGAGAAAGTGTTTGCAGACTGCTGAATCCACACACGGGTTTAACTCTGGAAGTTGAGTGCACACATTGAAAACCGTTCTGTTAGATAGCTGCGTTTTGGATTTAGAAGCAGATATTTCCCTGTGCTTACTGCTGTTTCTTCCATATGCCGGTAATGGGCTGAAAACGCCTGTTTTGGGACTCTGCAGAGAAAGTGTTTGCAGACTGCTGAATCCACACACGGGTTTAACTGTGGAAGTTGAGTGCACACATTGACAACCGTTCTGTTAGATAGCTGCGTTTTGGATTTAGAAGCAGATATTTCCCTGTGCTTACTGCTGTTTCTTCCACATGCCGGTAATGGGCTGAAAACGCCTGGTTTGGGACTCTGCAGAGAAAGTGTTTGCAGACTGCTGAATCCACACACGGGTTTAACTCTGGAAGTTGAGTGCACACATTGACAACCGTTCTGTTAGATAGCTGCGTTTTGGATTTAGAAGCAGATATTTCCCTGGGCTTACTGCTGTTTCTTCCATATGCCGGTAATGGGCTGAAAACGCCTGTTTTGGGACTCTGCAGAGAAAGTGTTTGCAGACTGCTGAATCCACACACGGGTTTAACTCTGGAAGTTGAGTGCACACATTGACAACCGTTCTGTTAGACAGCTGCGTTTTGGATTTAGAGCAGATATTTCCCTGTGCTTACTGCTGTTTCTTCCATATGCCGGTAATGGGCTGAAAACGCCTGTTTTGGGACTCTGCAGAGAAAGTGTTTGTAGACTGCTGAATCCACACACGGGTTTAACTCTGGAAGTTGAGTGCACACATTGACAACCGTTCTGTTAGATAGCTGCGTTTTGGATTTGGAAGCAGATATTTCCCTGTGCTTATTCTGTTTCTTCCATATGCCGGTAATGGGCTGAAAACGCCTGTTTTGGGACTCTGCAGAGAAAGTGTTTGCAGACTGCTGAATCCACACACGGGTTTAACTCTGGAAGTTGAGTGCACACATTGACAACCGTTCTGTTAGATAGCTGCGTTTTGGATTTAGAAGCAGAGATTTCCCTGTGCTTACTGCTGTTTCTTCCATATGCCGGTAATGGGCTGAAAACGCCTGTTTTGGGACTCTGCAGAGAAAGTCTTTGCAGACTGCTGAATCCACACACGGGTTTAACTCTGGAAGTTGAGTGCACACATTGACAACCGTTCTGTTAGATAGCTGCGTTTTGCATTTAGAAGCAGATATTTCCCTGTGCTGACTGCTGTTTCTTCCATATGCCGGTAATGGGCTGAAAACGCCTGTTTTGGGACTCTGCAGAGAAAGTGTTTGCAGACTGCTGAATCCACACACGGGTTTAACTCTGGAAGTTGAGTGCACACATTGACAACCGTTCTGTTAGATAGCTGCGTTTTGGATTGAGAAGCAGATATTTCCCTGTGCTGACTGCTGTTTCTTCCATATGCCGGTAATGGGCTGAAAACGCCTGTTTTGGGACTCTGCAGAGAAAGTGTTTGCAGACTGCTGAATCCACACACGGGTTTAACTGTGGAAGTTGAGTGCAAACAATGACAACCGTTCTGTTAGATAGCTGCGTTTTGGATTGAGAAGCAGATATTTCCCTGTGCTGACTGCTGTTTCTTCCATATGCCGGTAATGGGCTGAAAACGCCTGTTTTGGGACTCTGCAGATAAAGTGTTTGCAGACTGCTGAATCCACACACAGGTTTAACTCTGGAAGTTGAGTGCACACATTGACAACCGTTCTGTTAGATAGCTGCGTTTTGGATTTAGAAGCAGATATTTCCCTGTGCTTACTGCTGTTTCTTCCATATGCCGGTAATGGGCTGAAAACGCCTGTTTTGGGACTCTGCAGAGAAAGTGTTTGCAGACTGCTGAATCCACACACGGGTTTAACTCTGGAAGTTGAGTGCACACATTGACAACCGTTCTGTTAGATAGCTGCGTTTTGGATTTAGAAGCAGATATTTCCCTGTGCTTACTGCTGTTTCTTCCATATGCCGGTAATGGGCTGAAAACGCCTGTTTTGGGACTCTGCAGAGAAAGTGTTTGCAGACTGCTGAATCCAAACACGGGTTTAACTCTGGAAGTTGAGTGCACACATTGAAAACCGTTCTGTTAGATAGCTGCGTTTTGGATTTAGAAGCAGATATTTCCCTGGGCTTACTGCTGTTTCTTCCATATGCCGGTAATGGGCTGAAAACGCCTGGTTGTGGACACTGCAGAGAAAGTGTTTGCAGACTGCTGAATCCACACACGGGTTTAACTGTGGAATTTGAGTGCACACATTGACAACCGTTCTGTTAGATAGCTGCGTTTTGGATTTAGAAGCAGATATTTACCTGGGCTTACTGCTGTTTCTTCCATATGCCGGTAATGGGCTGAAAACGCCTGTTTTGGGACTTTGCAGAGAAAGTGTTTGCAGACTGCTGAATCCACACACGGGTTTAACTCTGGAAGTTGAGTGCACACATTGACAACCGTTCTGTTAGATAGCTGCGTTTTGGATTTAGAAGCAGATATTTCCCTGTGCTTACTGCTGTTTCTTCCATATGCCGGTAATGGGCTGAAAACGCCTGTTTTGGGACTCTGCAGAGAAAGTGTTTGCAGACTGCTGAATCCACACACGGGTTTAACTGTGGAAGTTGAGTGCACACATTGACAACCGTTCTGTTAGATAGCTGCGTTTTGGATTTAGAAGCAGATATTTCCCTGTGCTGACTGCTGTTTCTTCCACATGCCGGTAATGGGCTGAAAACGCCTGGTTTGGGACTCTGCAGAGAAAGTGTTTGCAGACTGCTGAATCCACACACGGGTTTAACTCTGGAAGTTGAGTGCACACATTGACAACCGTTCTGTTAGATAGCTGCGTTTTGGATTTAGAAGCAGATATTTCCCTGTGCTTACTGCTGTTTCTTCCATATGCCGGTAATGGGCTGAAAACGCCTGTTTTGGGACTCTGCAGAGAAAGTGTTTGCAGACTGCTGAATCCACACACGGGTTTAACTCTGGAAGTTGAGTGCACACATTGACAACAGTTCTGTTAGACAGCTGCGTTTTGGATTTAGAGCAGATATTTCCCTGTGCTTTCTGCTGTTTCTTCCATATGCCGGTAATGGGCTGAAAACGCCTGTTTTGGGACTCTGCAGAGAAAGTGTTTGTAGACTGCTGAATCCACACACGGGTTTAACTCTGGAAGTTGAGTGCACACATTGACAACCGTTCTGTTAGATAGCTGCGTTTTGGATTTGGAAGCAGATATTTCCCTGTGCTTATTCTGTTACTTCCATATGCCGGTAATGGGCTGAAAACGCCTGTTTTGGGACTCTGCAGAGAAAGTGTTTGCAGACTGCTGAATCCACACACGGGTTTAACTCTGGAAGTTGAGTGCACACATTGACAACCGTTCTCTTAGATAGCTGCGTTTTGGATTTAGAAGCAGAGATTTCCCTGTGCTTACTGCTGTTTCTTCCATATGCCGGTAATGGGCTGAAAACGCCTGTTTTGGGACTCTGCAGAGAAAGTCTTTGCAGACTGCTGAATCCACACACGGGTTTAACTCTGGAAGTTGAGTGCACACATTGACAACCGTTCTGTTAGATAGCTGCATTTTGGATTTAGAAGCAGAGATTTCCCTGTGCTTACTGCTGTTTCTTCCATATGCCGGTAATGGGCTGAAAACGCCTGTTTTGGGACTCTGCAGAGAAAGTGTTTGCAGACTGCTGAATCCACACACGGGTTTAACTCTGGAAGTTGAGTGCACACATTGACAACCGTTCTGTTAGATAGCTGCGTTTTGGACTTAGAAGCAGATATTTCCCTGTGCTGACTGCTGTTTCTTCCATATGCCGGTAATGGGCTGAAAACGCCTGTTTTGGGACTCTGCAGAGAAAGTGTTTGCAGACTGCTGAATCCACACACGGGTTTAACTCTGGAAGTTGAGTGCACACATTGACAACCGTTCTGTTAGATAGCTGCGTTTTGGATTTAGAAGCAGATATTTCCCTGTGCTTACTGCTGTTTCTTCCATATGCCGGTAATGGGCTGAAAACGCCTGTTTTGGGACTCTGCAGAGAAAGTGTTTGCAGACTGCTGAATCCACACACGGGTTTAACTCTGGAAGTTGAGTGCACACATTGACAACCGTTCTGTTAGATAGCTGCGTTTTGGATTGAGAAGCAGATATTTCCCTGTGCTGACTGCTGTTTCTTCCATATGCCGGTAATGGGCTGAAAACGCCTGTTTTGGGACTCTGCAGATAAAGTGTTTGCAGACTGCTGAATCCACACACGGGTTTAACTCTGGAAGTTGAGTGCACACATTGACAACCGTTCTGTTAGATAGCTGCGTTTTGGATTTAGAAGCAGATATTTCCCTGTGCTTACTGCTGTTTCTTCCATATGCCGGTAATGGGCTGAAAACGCCTGGTTTGGGACTCTGCAGAGAAAGTGTTTGCAGACTGCTGAATCCACACACGGGTTTAACTCTGGAAGTTGAGTGCACACATTGACAACCGTTCTGTTAGATAGCTGCGTTTTGGATTTAGAAGCAGATATTTCCCTGTGCTTACTGCTGTTTCTTCCATATGCCGGTAATGGGCTGAAAACGCCTGTTTTGGGACTCTGCAGAGAAAGTGTTTGCAGACTGCTGAATCCACACACGGGTTTAACTCTGGAAGTTGAGTGCACACATTGACAACCGTTCTGTTAGACAGCTGCGTTTTGGATTTAGAGCAGATATTTCCCTGTGCTTACTGCTGTTTCTTCCATATGCCGGTAATGGGCTGAAAACGCCTGTTTTGGGACTCTGCAGAGAAAGTGTTTGTAGACTGCTGAATCCACACACGGGTTTAACTCTGGAAGTTGAGTGCACACATTGACAACCGTTCTGTTAGATAGCTGCGTTTTGGATTTGGAAGCAGATATTTCCCTGTGCTTATTCTGTTTCTTCCATATGCCGGTAATGGGCTGAAAACGCCTGTTTTGGGACTCTGCAGAGAAAGTGTTTGCAGACTGCTGAATCCACACACGGGTTTAACTCTGGAAGTTGAGTGCACACATTGACAACCGTTCTGTTAGATAGCTGCGTTTTGGATTTAGAAGCAGAGATTTCCCTGTGCTTACTGCTGTTTCTTCCATATGCCGGTAATGGGCTGAAAACGCCTGTTTTGGGACTCTGCAGAGAAAGTCTTTGCAGACTGCTGAATCCACACACGGGTTTAGCTCTGGAAGTTGAGTGCACACATTGACAACCGTTCTGTTAGATAGCTGCATTTTGGATTTAGAAGCAGAGATTTCCCTGTGCTTACTGCTGTTTCTTCCATATGCCGGTAATGGGCTGAAAACGCCTGTTTTGGGACTCTGCAGAGAAAGTGTTTGCAGACTGCTGAATCCACACACGGGTTTAACTCTGGAAGTTGAGTGCACACATTGAAAACCGTTCTGTTAGATAGCTGCGTTTTGGATTTAGAAGCAGATATTTCCCTGTGCTTACTGCTGTTTCTTCCATATGCTGGTAATGGGCTGAAAACGCCTGTTTTGGGACTCTGCAGAGAAAGTGTTTGCAGACTGCTGAATCCACACACGGGTTTAACTGTGGAAGTTGAGTGCACACATTGACAACCGTTCTGTTAGATAGCTGCGTTTTGGATTTAGAAGCAGATATTTCCCTGTGCTTACTGCTGTTTCTTCCACATGCCGGTAATGGGCTGAAAACGCCTGTTTTGGGACTCTGCAGAGAAAGTGTTTGCAGACTGCTGAATCCACACACGGGTTTAACTCTGGAAGTTGAGTGCACACATTGACAACCGTTCTGTTAGATAGCTGCGTTTTGGATTTAGAAGCAGAGATTTCCCTGTGCTTACTGCTGTTTCTTCCATATGCCGGTAATGGGCTGAAAACGCCTGTTTTGGGACTCTGCAGAGAAAGTGTTTGCAGACTGCTGAATCCACACACGGGTTTAACTCTGGAAGTTGAGTGCACACATTGACAACCGTTCTGTTAGACAGCTGCGTTTTGGATTTAGAGCAGATATTTCCCTGTGCTTACTGCTGTTTCTTCCATATGCCGGTAATGGGCTGAAAACGCCTGTTTTGGGACTCTGCAGAGAAAGTGTTTGTAGACTGCTGAATCCACACACGGGTTTAACTCTGGAAGTTGAGTGCACACATTGACAACCGTTCTGTTAGATAGCTGCGTTTTGGATTTGGAAGCAGATATTTCCCTGTGCTTATTCTGTTTCTTCCATATGCCGGTAATGGGCTGAAAACGCCTGTTTTGGGACTCTGCAGAGAAAGTGTTTGCAGACTGCTGAATCCACACACGGGTTTAACTCTGGAAGTTGAGTGCACACATTGACAACCGTTCTGTTAGATAGCTGCGTTTTGGATTTAGAAGCAGAGATTTCCCTGTGCTTACTGCTGTTTCTTCCATATGCCGGTAATGGGCTGAAAACGCCTGTTTTGGGACTCTGCAGAGAAAGTCTTTGCAGACTGCTGAATCCACACACGGGTTTAACTCTGGAAGTTGAGTGCACACATTGACAACCGTTCTGTTAGATAGCTGCATTTTGGATTTAGAAGCAGAGATTTCCCTGTGCTTACTGCTGTTTCTTCCATATGCCGGTAATGGGCTGAAAACGCCTGTTTTGGGACTCTGCAGAGAAAGTGTTTGCAGACTGCTGAATCCACACACGGGTTTAACTCTGGAAGTTGAGTGCACACATTGACAACCGTTCTGTTAGATAGCTGCGTTTTGGATTTAGAAGCAGATATTTCCCTGTGCTGACTGCTGTTTCTTCCATATGCCGGTAATGGGCTGAAAACGCCTGTTTTGGGACTCTGCAGAGAAAGTCTTTGCAGACTGCTGAATCCACACACGGGTTTAACTCTGGAAGTTGAGTGCACACATTGACAACCGTTCTGTTAGATAGCTGCATTTTGGATTTAGAAGCAGAGATTTCCCTGTGCTTACTGCTGTTTCTTCCATATGCCGGTAATGGGCTGAAAACGCCTGTTTTGGGACTCTGCAGAGAAAGTGTTTGCAGACTGCTGAATCCACACACGGGTTTAACTCTGGAAGTTGAGTGCACACATTGACAACCGTTCTGTTAGATAGCTGCGTTTTGGATTTAGAAGCAGATATTTCCCTGTGCTTACTGCAGTTTCTTCCACATGCCGGTAATGGGCTGAAAACACCTGTTTTGGGACTCTGCAGAGAAAGTGTTTGCTGACTGCTGAATCCAGACACGGGTTTAACTGTGGATGTTGAGTGCACACATTGACAACCGTTCTCTTTGATAGCTGCGTTTTGGATTTAGAAGCAGATATTTCCCTGGGCTTACTGCTGTTTCTTCCATATGCCGGTAATGGGCTGAAAACGCCTGGTTTCGGACTCTGCAGAGAAAGTGTTTGCAGACTGCTGAATCCACACATGGGTTTAACTCTGGAAGTTGAGTGCACACATTGACAACCGTTCTGTTAGATAGCTGCGTTTTGGATTTAGAAGCAGATATTTCCCTGGGCTTACTGCTGTTTCTTCCATATGCCGGTAATGGGCTGAAAACGCCTGTTTTGGGACGCTGCAGAGAAATTGTTTGCCGACTGCTGAATCCACACACGGGTTTAACTCTGGAAGTTGAGTGCACACATTGACAACCGTTCTGTTAGATAGCTGCGTTTTGGATTTAGAAGCAGATATTTCCCTGTGCTTACTGCTGTTTCTTCCATATGCCGGTAATGGGCTGAAAACGCCTGTTTTGGGACTCTGCAGAGAAAGTGTTTGCAGACTGCTGAATCCACACACGGGTTTAACTCTTGAAGTTGAGTGCACACATTGACAACCGTTCTGTTAGATAGCTGCGTTTTGGATTTAGAAGCAGATATTTCCCTGGGCTTACTGCTGTTTCTTCCATATGCCGGTAATGGGCTGAAAACGCCTGTTTTGGGACTCTGCAGAGAAAGCGTTTTTTCAGACTGCTGAATCCACACACGGGTTTAACTCTGGAAGTTGAGTGCACACATTGACAACCGTTCTGTTAGATAGCTGCGTTTTGGATTTAGAAGCAGATATTTCCCTGTGCTTACTGCTGTTTCTTCCATATGCCGGTAATGGGCTGAAAACGCCTGTTTTGGGACTCTGCAGAGAAAGTGTTTGCAGACTGCTGAATCCACACACGGGTTTAACTCTGGAAGTTGAGTGCACACATTGAAAACCGTTCTGTTAGATAGCTGCGTTTTGGATTTAGAAGCAGATATTTCCCTGTGCTTACTGCTGTTTCTTCCATATGCCGGTAATGGGCTGAAAACGCCTGTTTTGGGACTCTGCAGAGAAAGTGTTTGCAGACTGCTGAATCCACACACGGGTTTAACTGTGGAAGTTGAGTGCACACATTGACAACCGTTCTGTTAGATAGCTGCGTTTTGGATTTAGAAGCAGATATTTCCCTGTGCTTACTGCTGTTTCTTCCACATGCCGGTAATGGGCTGAAAACTCCTGGTTTGGGACTCTGCAGAGAAAGTGTTTGCAGACTGCTGAATCCACACACGGGTTTAACTCTGGAAGTTGAGTGCACACATTGACAACCGTTCTGTTAGATAGCTGCGTTTTGGATTTAGAAGCAGATATTTCCCTGTGCTTACTGCTGTTTCTTCCATATGCCGGTAATGGGCTGAAAACGCCTGTTTTGGGACTCTGCAGAGAAAGTGTTTGCAGACTGCTGAATCCACACACGGGTTTAACTCTGGAAGTTGAGTGCACACATTGACAACCGTTCTGTTAGACAGCTGCGTTTTGGATTTAGAGCAGATATTTCCCTGTGCTTACTGCTGTTTCTTCCATATGCCGGTAATGGGCTGAAAACGCCTGTTTTGGGACTCTGCAGAGAAAGTGTTTGTAGACTGCTGAATCCACACACGGGTTTAACTCTGGAAGTTGAGTGCACACATTGACAACCGTTCTGTTAGATAGCTGCGTTTTGGATTTGGAAGCAGATATTTCCCTGTGCTTATTCTGTTTCTTCCATATGCCGGTAATGGGCTGAAAACGCCTGTTTTGGGACTCTGCAGAGAAAGTGTTTGCAGACTGCTGAATCCACACACGGGTTTAACTCTGGAAGTTGAGTGCACACATTGACAACCGTTCTGTTAGATAGCTGCGTTTTGGATTTAGAAGCAGAGATTTCCCTGTGCTTACTGCTGTTTCTTCCATATGCCGGTAATGGGCTGAAAACGCCTGTTTTGGGACTCTGCAGAGAAAGTCTTTGCAGACTGCTGAATCCACACACGGGTTTAACTCTGGAAGTTGAGTGCACACATTGACAACCGTTCTGTTAGATAGCTGCATTTTGGATTTAGAAGCAGAGATTTCCCTGGGCTTACTGCTGTTTCTTCCATATGCCGGTAATGGGCTGAAAACGCCTGTTTTGGGACTCTGCAGAGAAAGTGTTTGCAGACTGCTGAATCCACACACGGGTTTAACTCTGGAAGTTGAGTGCACACATTGACAACCGTTCTGTTAGATAGCTGCGTTTTGCATTTAGAAGCAGATATTTCCCTGTGCTGACTGCTGTTTCTTCCATATGCCGGTAATGGGCTGAAAACGACTGTTTTGGGACTCTGCAGAGAAAGTGTTTGCAGACTGCTGAATCCACACACGGGTTTAACTCTGGAAGTTGAGTGCACACATTGACAACCGTTCTGTTAGATAGCTGCGTTTTGGATTTAGAAGCAGATATTTCCCTGTGCTTACTGCTGTTTCTTCCATATGCCGGTAATGGGCTGAAAACGCCTGTTTTGGGACTCTGCAGAGAAAGTGTTTGCAGACTGCTGAATCCACACACGGGTTTAACTCTGGAAGTTGAGTGCACACATTGACAACCGTTCTGTTAGATAGCTGCGTTTTGGATTTAGAAGCAGATATTTCCCTGTGCTTACTGCTGTTTCTTCCATATGCCGGTAATGGGCTGAAAACGCCTGTTTTGGGACTCTGCAGAGAAAGTGTTTGCAGACTGCTGAATCCACACACGGGTTTAACTCTGGAAGTTGAGTGCACACATTGAAAACCGTTCTGTTAGATAGCTGCGTTTTGGATTTAGAAGCAGATATTTCCCTGGGCTTACTGCTGTTTCTTCCATATGCCGGTAATGGGCTGAAAACGCCTGGTTGTGGACACTGCAGAGAAAGTGTTTGCAGACTGCTGAATCCACACACGGGTTTAACTGTGGAATTTGAGTGCACACATTGACAACCGTTCTGTTAGATAGCTGCGTTTTGGATTTAGAAGCAGATATTAACCTGGGCTTACTGCTGTTTCTTCCATATGCCGGTAATGGGCTGAAAACGCCTGTTTTGGGACTTTGCAGAGAAAGTGTTTGCAGACTGCTGAATCCACACACGGGTTTAACTCTGGAAGTTGAGTGCACACATTGACAACCGTTCTGTTAGATAGCTGCGTTTTGGATTTAGAAGCAGATATTTCCCTGTGCTTACTGCTGTTTCTTCCATATGCCGGTAATGGGCTGAAAACGCCTGTTTTGGGACTCTGCAGAGAAAGTGTTTGCAGACTGCTGAATCCACACACGGGTTTAACTCTGGAAGTTGAGTGCACACATTGACAACCGTTCTGTTAGATAGCTGCGTTTTGGATTGAGAAGCAGATATTTCCCTGTGCTTACTGCTGTTTCTTCCACATGCCGGTAATGGGCTGAAAACGCCTGGTTTGGGACTCTGCAGAGAAAGTGTTTGCAGACTGCTGAATCCACACACGGGTTTAACTGTGGAAGTTGAGTGCACACATTGACAACCGTTCTGTTAGATAGCTGCGTTTTGGATTTAGAAGCAGATATTTCCCTGTGCTTACTGCTGTTTCTTCCATATGCCGGTAATGGGCTGAAAACGCCTGTTTTGGGACTCTGCAGAGAAAGTGTTTGCAGACTGCTGAATCCACACACGGGTTTAACTCTGGAAGTTGAGTGCACACATTGACAACAGTTCTGTTAGACAGCTGCGTTTTGGATTTAGAGCAGATATTTCCCTGTGCTTTCTGCTGTTTCTTCCATATGCCGGTAATGGGCTGAAAACGCCTGTTTTGGGACTCTGCAGAGAAAGTGTTTGTAGACTGCTGAATCCACACACGGGTTTAACTCTGGAAGTTGAGTGCACACATTGACAACCGTTCTGTTAGATAGCTGCGTTTTGGATTTGGAAGCAGATATTTCCCTGTGCTTATTCTGTTACTTCCATATGCCGGTAATGGGCTGAAAACGCCTGTTTTGGGACTCTGCAGAGAAAGTGTTTGCAGACTGCTGAATCCACACACGGGTTTAACTCTGGAAGTTGAGTGCACACATTGACAACCGTTCTCTTAGATAGCTGCGTTTTGGATTTAGAAGCAGAGATTTCCCTGTGCTTACTGCTGTTTCTTCCATATGCCGGTAATGGGCTGAAAACGCCTGTTTTGGGACTCTGCAGAGAAAGTCTTTGCAGACTGCTGAATCCACACACGGGTTTAACTCTGGAAGTTGAGTGCACACATTGACAACCGTTCTGTTAGATAGCTGCATTTTGGATTTAGAAGCAGAGATTTCCCTGTGCTTACTGCTGTTTCTTCCATATGCCGGTAATGGGCTGAAAACGCCTGTTTTGGGACTCTGCAGAGAAAGTGTTTGCAGACTGCTGAATCCACACACGGGTTTAACTCTGGAAGTTGAGTGCACACATTGACAACCGTTCTGTTAGATAGCTGCGTTTTGGACTTAGAAGCAGATATTTCCCTGTGCTGACTGCTGTTTCTTCCATATGCCGGTAATGGGCTGAAAACGCCTGTTTTGGGACTCTGCAGAGAAAGTGTTTGCAGACTGCTGAATCCACACACGGGTTTAACTCTGGAAGTTGAGTGCACACATTGACAACCGTTCTGTTAGATAGCTGCGTTTTGGATTGAGAAGCAGATATTTCCCTGTGCTGACTGCTGTTTCTTCCATATGCCGGTAATGGGCTGAAAACGCCTGTTTTGGGACTCTGCAGAGAAAGTGTTTGCAGACTCCTGAATCCACACACGGGTTTAACTGTGGAAGTTGAGTGCAAACAATGACAACCGTTCTGTTAGATAGCTGCGTTTTGGATTGAGAAGCAGATATTTCCCTGTGCTGACTGCTGTTTCTTCCATATGCCGGTAATGGGCTGAAAACGCCTCGTTTGGGACTCTGCAGATAAAGTGTTTGCAGACTGCTGAATCCACACACAGGTTTAACTCTGGAAGTTGAGTGCACACATTGACAACCGTTCTGTTAGATAGCTGCGTTTTGGATTTAGAAGCAGATATTTCCCTGTGCTTACTGCTGTTTCTTCCATATGCCGGTAATGGGCTGAAAACGCCTGGTTTGGGACTCTGCAGAGAAAGTGTTTGCAGACTGCTGAATCCACACACGGGTTTAACTCTGGAAGTTGAGTGCACACATTGACAACCGTTCTGTTAGATAGCTGCGTTTTGGATTTAGAAGCAGATATTTCCCTGTGCTTACTGCTGTTTCTTCCATATGCCGGTAATGGGCTGAAAACGCCTGTTTTGGGACTCTGCAGAGAAAGTGTTTGCAGACTGCTGAATCCACACACGGGTTTAACTCTGGAAGTTGAGTGCACACATTGACAACCGTTCTGTTAGACAGCTGCGTTTTGGATTTAGAGCAGATAATTCCCTGTGCTTACTGCTGTTTCTTCCATATGCCGGTAATGGGCTGAAAACGCCTGTTTTGGGACTCTGCAGAGAAAGTGTTTGTAGACTGCTGAATCCACACACGGGTTTAACTCTGGAAGTTGAGTGCACACATTGACAACCGTTCTGTTAGATAGCTGCGTTTTGGATTTGGAAGCAGATATTTCCCTGTGCTTATTCTGTTTCTTCCATATGCCGGTAATGGGCTGAAAACGCCTGTTTTGGGACTCTGCAGAGAAAGTGTTTGCAGACTGCTGAATCCACACACGGGTTTAACTCTGGAAGTTGAGTGCACACATTGACAACCGTTCTGTTAGATAGCTGCGTTTTGGATTTAGAAGCAGATATTTCCCTGTGCTTACTGCTGTTTCTTCCATATGCCGGTAATGGGCTGAAAACGCCTGTTTTGGGACTCTGCAGAGAAAGTCTTTGCAGACTGCTGAATCCACACACGGTTTAACTCTGGAAGTTGAGTGCACACATTGACAACCGTTCTGTTAGATAGCTGCATTTTGGATTTAGAAGCAGAGATTTCCCTGTGCTTACTGCTGTTTCTTCCATATGCCGGTAATGGGCTGAAAACGCCTGTTTTGGGACTCTGCAGAGAAAGTGTTTGCAGACTGCTGAATCCACACACGGGTTTAACTCTGGAAGTTGAGTGCACACATTGAAAACCGTTCTGTTAGATAGCTGCGTTTTGGATTTAGAAGCAGATATTTCCCTGTGCTTACTGCTGTTTCTTCCATATGCCGGTAATGGGCTGAAAACGCCTGTTTTGGGACTCTGCAGAGAAAGTGTTTGCAGACTGCTGAATCCACACACGGGTTTAACTGTGGAAGTTGAGTGCACACATTGACAACCGTTCTGTTAGATAGCTGCGTTTTGGATTTAGAAGCAGATATTTCCCTGTGCTTACTGCTGTTTCTTCCACATGCCGGTAATGGGCTGAAAACGCCTGGTTTGGGACTCTGCAGAGAAAGTGTTTGCAGACTGCTGAATCCACACACGGGTTTAACTCTGGAAGTTGAGTGCACACGTTGACAACCGTTCTGTTAGATAGCTGCGTTTTGGATTTAGAAGCAGATATTTCCCTGTGCTTACTGCTGTTTCTTCCATATGCCGGTAATGGGCTGAAAACGCCTGTTTTGGGACTCTGCAGAGAAAGTGTTTGCAGACTGCTGAATCCACACACGGGTTTAACTCTGGAAGTTGAGTGCACACATTGACAACCGTTCTGTCAGACAGCTGCGTTTTGGATTTAGAGCAGATATTTCCCTGTGCTTACTGCTGTTTCTTCCACATGCCGGTAATGGGCTGAAAACGCCTGTTTTGGGACTCTGCAGAGAAAGTGTTTGTAGACTGCTGAATCCACACACGGGTTTAACTCTGGAAGTTGAGTGCACACATTGACAACCGTTCTGTTAGATAGCTGCGTTTTGGATTTGGAAGCAGATATTTCCCTGTGCTTATTCTGTTTCTTCCATATGCCGGTAATGGGCTGAAAACGCCTGTTTTGGGACTCTGCAGAGAAAGTGTTTGCAGACTGCTGAATCCACACACGGGTTTAACTCTGGAAGTTGAGTGCACACATTGACAACCGTTCTGTTAGATAGCTGCGTTTTGGATTTAGAAGCAGAGATTTCCCTGTGCTTACTGCTGTTTCTTCCATATGCCGGTAATGGGCTGAAAACGCCTGTTTTGGGACTCTGCAGAGAAAGTCTTTGCAGACTGCTGAATCCACACACGGGTTTAACTCTGGAAGTTGAGTGCACACATTGACAACCGTTCTGTTAGATAGCTGCATTTTGGATTTAGAAGCAGAGATTTCCCTGTGCTTACTGCTGTTTCTTCCATATGCCGGTAATGGGCTGAAAACGCCTGTTTTGGGACTCTGCAGAGAAAGTGTTTGCAGACTGCTGAATCCACACACGGGTTTAACTCTGGAAGTTGAGTGCACACATTGACAACCGTTCTGTTAGATAGCTGCGTTTTGGATTTAGAAGCAGATATTTCCCTGTGCTGACTGCTGTTTCTTCCATATGCCGGTAATGGGCTGAAAACGCCTGTTTTGGGACTCTGCAGAGAAAGTCTTTGCAGACTGCTGAATCCACACACGGGTTTAACTCTGGAAGTTGAGTGCACACATTGACAACCGTTCTGTTAGATAGCTGCATTTTGGATTTAGAAGCAGAGATTTCCCTGTGCTTACTGCTGTTTCTTCCATATGCCGGTAATGGGCTGAAAACGCCTGTTTTGGGACTCTGCAGAGAAAGTGTTTGCAGACTGCTGAATCCACACACGGGTTTAACTCTGGAAGTTGAGTGCACACATTGACAACCGTTCTGTTAGATAGCTGCGTTTTGGATTTAGAAGCAGATATTTCCCTGTGCTTACTGCAGTTTCTTCCACATGCCGGTAATGGGCTGAAAACACCTGTTTTGGGACTCTGCAGAGAAAGTGTTTGCTGACTGCTGAATCCAGACACGGGTTTAACTGTGGATGTTGAGTGCACACATTGACAACCGTTCTCTTTGATAGCTGCGTTTTGGATTTAGAAGCAGATATTTCCCTGGGCTTACTGCTGTTTCTTCCATATGCCGGTAATGGGCTGAAAACGCCTGGTTTCGGACTCTGCAGAGAAAGTGTTTGCAGACTGCTGAATCCACACATGGGTTTAACTCTGGAAGTTGAGTGCACACATTGACAACCGTTCTGTTAGATAGCTGCGTTTTGGATTTAGAAGCAGATATTTCCCTGGGCTTACTGCTGTTTCTTCCATATGCCGGTAATGGGCTGAAAACGCCTGTTTTGGGACGCTGCAGAGAAATTGTTTGCCGACTGCTGAATCCACACACGGGTTTAACTCTGGAAGTTGAGTGCACACATTGACAACCGTTCTGTTAGATAGCTGCGTTTTGGATTTAGAAGCAGATATTTCCCTGTGCTTACTGCTGTTTCTTCCATATGCCGGTAATGGGCTGAAAACGCCTGTTTTGGGACTCTGCAGAGAAAGTGTTTGCAGACTGCTGAATCCACACACGGGTTTAACTCTTGAAGTTGAGTGCACACATTGACAACCGTTCTGTTAGATAGCTGCGTTTTGGATTTAGAAGCAGATATTTCCCTGGGCTTACTGCTGTTTCTTCCATATGCCGGTAATGGGCTGAAAACGTCTGTTTTGGGACTCTGCAGAGAAAGCGTTTTTTCAGACTGCTGAATCCACACACGGGTTTAACTCTGGAAGTTGAGTGCACACATTGACAACCGTTCTGTTAGATAGCTGCGTTTTGGATTTAGAAGCAGATATTTCCCTGTGCTTACTGCTGTTTCTTCCAGATGCCGGTAATGGGCTGAAAACGCCTGTTTTGGGACTCTGCAGAGAAAGTGTTTGCAGACTGCTGAATCCACACACGGGTTTAACTCTGGAAGTTGAGTGCACACATTGAAAACCGTTCTGTTAGATAGCTGCGTTTTGGATTTAGAAGCAGATATTTCCCTGTGCTTACTGCTGTTTCTTCCATATGCCGGTAATGGGCTGAAAACGCCTGTTTTGGGACTCTGCAGAGAAAGTGTTTGCAGACTGCTGAATCCACACACGGGTTTAACTGTGGAAGTTGAGTGCACACATTGACAACCGTTCTGTTAGATAGCTGCGTTTTGGATTTAGAAGCAGATATTTCCCTGTGCTTACTGCTGTTTCTTCCACATGCCGGTAATGGGCTGAAAACTCCTGGTTTGGGACTCTGCAGAGAAAGTGTTTGCAGACTGCTGAATCCACACACGGGTTTAACTCTGGAAGTTGAGTGCACACATTGACAACCGTTCTGTTAGATAGCTGCGTTTTGGATTTAGAAGCAGATATTTCCCTGTGCTTACTGCTGTTTCTTCCATATGCCGGTAATGGGCTGAAAACGCCTGTTTTGGGACTCTGCAGAGAAAGTGTTTGCAGACTGCTGAATCCACACACGGGTTTAACTCTGGAAGTTGAGTGCACACATTGACAACCGTTCTGTTAGACAGCTGCGTTTTGGATTTAGAGCAGATATTTCCCTGTGCTTACTGCTGTTTCTTCCATATGCCGGTAATGGGCTGAAAACGCCTGTTTTGGGACTCTGCAGAGAAAGTGTTTGTAGACTGCTGAATCCACACACGGGTTTAACTCTGGAAGTTGAGTGCACACATTGACAACCGTTCTGTTAGATAGCTGCGTTTTGGATTTGGAAGCAGATATTTCCCTGTGCTTATTCTGTTTCTTCCATATGCCGGTAATGGGCTGAAAACGCCTGTTTTGGGACTCTGCAGAGAAAGTGTTTGCAGACTGCTGAATCCACACACGGGTTTAACTCTGGAAGTTGAGTGCACACATTGACAACCGTTCTGTTAGATAGCTGCGTTTTGGATTTAGAAGCAGAGATTTCCCTGTGCTTACTGCTGTTTCTTCCATATGCCGGTAATGGGCTGAAAACGCCTGTTTTGGGACTCTGCAGAGAAAGTCTTTGCAGACTGCTGAATCCACACACGGGTTTAACTCTGGAAGTTGAGTGCACACATTGACAACCGTTCTGTTAGATAGCTGCATTTTGGATTTTGAAGCAGAGATTTCCCTGTGCTTACTGCTGTTTCTTCCATATGCCGGTAATGGGCTGAAAACGCCTGTTTTGGGACTCTGCAGAGAAAGTGTTTGCAGACTGCTGAATCCACACACGGGTTTAACTCTGGAAGTTGAGTGCACACATTGACAACCGTTCTGTTAGATAGCTGCGTTTTGCATTTAGAAGCAGATATTTCCCTGTGCTGACTGCTGTTTCTTCCATATGCCGGTAATGGGCTGAAAACGCCTGTATTGGGACTCTGCAGAGAAAGTGTTTGCAGACTGCTGAATCCACACACGGGTTTAACTCTGGAAGTTGAGTGCACACATTGACAACCGTTCTGTTAGATAGCTGCGTTTTGGATTGAGAAGCAGATATTTCCCTGTGCTGACTGCTGTTTCTTCCATATGCCGGTAATGGGCTGAAAACGCCTGTTTTGGGACTCTGCAGAGAAAGTGTTTGCAAACTGCTGAATCCACACACGGGTTTAACTGTGGAAGTTGAGTGCAAACAATGACAACCGTTCTGTTAGATAGCTGCGTTTTGGATTGAGAAGCAGATATTTCCCTGTGCTTACTGCTGTTTCTTCCATATGCCGGTAATGGGCTGAAAACGCCTGTTTTGGAACTCTGCAGATAAAGTGTTTGCAGACTGCTGAATTCACACACAGGTTTAACTCTGGAAGTTGAGTGCACACATTGACAACCGTTCTGTTAGATAGCTGCGTTTTGGATTTAGAAGCAGATATTTCCCTGTGCTTACTGCTGTTTCTTCCATATGCCGGTAATGGGCTGAAAACGCCTGTTTTGGGACTCTGCAGAGAAAGTGTTTGCAGACTGCTGAATCCACACACGGGTTTAACTCTGGAAGTTGAGTGCACACATTGACAACCGTTCTGTTAGATAGCTGCATTTTGGATTTAGAAGCAGAGATTTCCCTGTGCTTACTGCTGTTTCTTCCATATGCCGGTAATGGGCTGAAAACGCCTGTTTTGGGACTCTGCAGAGAAAGTGTTTGCAGACTGCTGAATCCACACACGGGTTTAACTCTGGAAGTTGAGTGCACACATTGACAACCGTTCTGTTAGATAGCTGCGTTTTGGATTTAGAAGCAGATATTTCCCTGTGCTTACTGCAGTTTCTTCCACATGCCGGTAATGGGCTGAAAACACCTGTTTTGGGACTCTGCAGAGAAAGTGTTTGCTGACTGCTGAATCCAGACACGGGTTTAACTGTGGATGTTGAGTGCACACATTGACAACCGTTCTCTTTGATAGCTGCGTTTTGGATTTAGAAGCAGATATTTCCCTGGGCTTACTGCTGTTTCTTCCATATGCCGGTAATGGGCTGAAAACGCCTGGTTTCGGACTCTGCAGAGAAAGTGTTTGCAGACTGCTGAATCCACACATGGGTTTAACTCTGGAAGTTGAGTGCACACATTGACAACCGTTCTGTTAGATAGCTGCGTTTTGGATTTAGAAGCAGATATTTCCCTGGGCTTACTGCTGTTTCTTCCATATGCCGGTAATGGGCTGAAAACGCCTGTTTTGGGACGCTGCAGAGAAATTGTTTGCCGACTGCTGAATCCACACACGGGTTTAACTCTGGAAGTTGAGTGCACACATTGACAACCGTTCTGTTAGATAGCTGCGTTTTGGATTTAGAAGCAGATATTTCCCTGTGCTTACTGCTGTTTCTTCCATATGCCGGTAATGGGCTGAAAACGCCTGTTTTGGGACTCTGCAGAGAAAGTGTTTGCAGACTGCTGAATCCACACACGGGTTTAACTCTTGAAGTTGAGTGCACACATTGACAACCGTTCTGTTAGATAGCTGCGTTTTGGATTTAGAAGCAGATATTTCCCTGGGCTTACTGCTGTTTCTTCCACATGCCGGTAATGGGCTGAAAACGTCTGTTTTGGGACTCTGCAGAGAAAGCGTTTTTTCAGACTGCTGAATCCACACACGGGTTTAACTCTGGAAGTTGAGTGCACACATTGACAACCGTTCTGTTAGATAGCTGCGTTTTGGATTTAGAAGCAGATATTTCCCTGTGCTTACTGCTGTTTCTTCCATATGCCGGTAATGGGCTGAAAACGCCTGTTTTGGGACTCTGCAGAGAAAGTGTTTGCAGACTGCTGAATCCACACACGGGTTTAACTCTGGAAGTTGAGTGCACACATTGACAACCGTTCTGTTAGACAGCTGCGTTTTGGATTTAGAGCAGATATTTCCCTGTGCTTACTGCTGTTTCTTCCATATGCCGGTAATGGGCTGAAAACGCCTGTTTTGGGACTCTGCAGAGAAAGTGTTTGTAGACTGCTGAATCCACACACGGGTTTAACTCTGGAAGTTGAGTGCACACATTGACAACCGTTCTGTTAGATAGCTGCGTTTTGGATTTGGAAGCAGATATTTCCCTGTGCTTATTCTGTTTCTTCCATATGCCGGTAATGGGCTGAAAACGCCTGTTTTGGGACTCTGCAGAGAAAGTGTTTGCAGACTGCTGAATCCACACACGGGTTTAACTCTGGAAGTTGAGTGCACACATTGACAACCGTTCTGTTAGATAGCTGCGTTTTGGATTTAGAAGCAGAGATTTCCCTGTGCTTACTGCTGTTTCTTCCATATGCCGGTAATGGGCTGAAAACGCCTGTTTTGGGACTCTGCAGAGAAAGTCTTTGCAGACTGCTGAATCCACACACGGGTTTAACTCTGGAAGTTGAGTGCACACATTGACAACCGTTCTGTTAGATAGCTGCATTTTGGATTTAGAAGCAGAGATTTCCCTGTGCTTACTGCTGTTTCTTCCATATGCCGGTAATGGGCTGAAAACGCCTGTTTTGGGACTCTGCAGAGAAAGTGTTTGCAGACTGCTGAATCCACACACGGGTTTAACTCTGGAAGTTGAGTGCACACATTGACAACCGTTCTGTTAGATAGCTGCGTTTTGCATTTAGAAGCAGATATTTCCCTGTGCTGACTGCTGTTTCTTCCATATGCCGGTAATGGGCTGAAAACGCCTGTATTGGGACTCTGCAGAGAAAGTGTTTGCAGACTGCTGAATCCACACACGGGTTTTAACTCTGGAAGTTGAGTGCACACATTGACAACCGTTCTGTTAGATAGCTGCGTTTTGGATTGAGAAGCAGATATTTCCCTGTGCTGACTGCTGTTTCTTCCATATGCCGGTAATGGGCTGAAAACGCCTGTTTTGGGACTCTGCAGAGAAAGTGTTTGCAGACTGCTGAATCCACACACGGGTTTAACTGTGGAAGTTGAGTGCAAAAAACAATGACAACCGTTCTGTTAGATAGCTGCGTTTTGGATTGAGAAGCAGATATTTCCCTGTGCTTACTGCTGTTTCTTCCATATGCCGGTAATGGGCTGAAAACGCCTGTTTTGGAACTCTGCAGATAAAGTGTTTGCAGACTGCTGAATTCACACACAGGTTTAACTCTGGAAGTTGAGTGCACACATTGACAACCGTTCTGTTAGATAGCTGCGTTTTGGATTGAGAAGCAGATATTTCCCTGTGCTGACTGCTGTTTCTTCCATATGCCGGTAATGGGCTGAAAACGCCTGTTTTGGGACTCTGCAGAGAAAGTGTTTGCAGACTGCTGAATCCACACACGGGTTTAACTCTGAAGTTGAGTGCACACATTGACAACCGTTCTGTTAGATAGCTGCGTTTGGATTTAGAAGCAGATATTTCCCTGTGCTTACTGCTGTTTCTTCCATATGCCGGTAATGGCTGAAAACGCCTGTTTTGGGACTCTGCAGAGAAAGTGTTTGCAGACTGCTGAATCCACACACGGGTTTAACTCTGGAAGTTGAGTGCACACATTGAAAACCGTTCTGTTAGATAGCTGCGTTTTGGATTTAGAAGCAGATATTTCCCTGGGCTTACTGCTGTTTCTTCCATATGCCGGTAATGGGCTGAAAACGCCTGGTTGTGGACACTGCAGAGAAAGTGTTTGCAGACTGCTGAATCCACACACGGGTTTAACTGTAGAATTTGAGTGCACACATTGACAACCGTTCTGTTAGATAGCTGCGTTTTGGATTTAGAAGCAGATATTAACCTGGGCTTACTGCTGTTTCTTCCATATGCCGGTAATGGGCTGAAAACGCCTGTTTTGGGACTTTGCAGAGAAAGTGTTTGCAGACTGCTGAATCCACACACGGGTTTAACTCTGGAAGTTGAGTGCACACATTGACAACCGCTCTGTTAGATAGCTGCGTTTTGGATTTAGAAGCAGATATTTCCCTGTGCTTACTGCTGTTTCTTCCATATGCCGGTAATGGGCTGAAAACGCCTGTTTTGGGACTCTGCAGAGAAAGTGTTTGCAGACTGCTGAATCCACACACGGGTTTAACTCTGGAAGTTGAGTGCACACATTGACAACCGTTCTGTTAGATAGCTGCGTTTTGGATTTAGAAGCAGATATTTCCCTGTGCTTACTGCTGTTTCTTCCATATGCCGGTAATGGGCTGAAAACGCCTGTTTTGGGACTCTGCAGAGAAAGTGTTTGCAGACTGCTGAATCCACACACGGGTTTAACTCTGGAAGTTGAGTGCACACATTGACAACCGTTCTGTTAGATAGCTGCGTTTTGCATTTAGAAGCAGATATTTCCCTGTGCTGACTGCTGTTTCTTCCATATGCCGGTAATGGGCTGAAAACGCCTGTTTTGGGACTCTGCAGAGAAAGTGTTTGCAGACTGCTGAATCCACACACGGGTTTAACTCTGGAAGTTGAGTGCACACATTGACAACCGTTCTGTTAGATAGCTGCGTTTTGGATTGAGAAGCAGATATTTCCCTGTGCTGACTGCTGTTTCTTCCATATGCCGGTAATGGGCTGAAAACGCCTGTTTTGGGACTCTGCAGAGAAAGTGTTTGCAGACTGCTGAATCCACACACGGGTTTAACTGTGGAAGTTGAGTGCAAACAATGACAACCGTTCTGTTAGATAGCTGCGTTTTGGATTGAGAAGCAGATATTTCCCTGTGCTGACTGCTGTTTTCTTCCATATGCCGGTAATGGGCTGAAAACGCCTGTTTTGGAACTCTGCAGATAAAGTGTTTGCAGACTGCTGAATCCACACACAGGTTTAACTCTGGAAGTTGAGTGCACACATTGACAACCGTTCTGTTAGATAGCTGCGTTTTGGATTTAGAAGCAGATATTTCCCTGTGCTTACTGCTGTTTCTTCCATATGCCGGTAATGGGCTGAAAACGCCTGTTTTGGGACTCTGCAGAGAAAGTGTTTGCAGACTGCTGAATCCACACACGGGTTTAACTCTGGAAGTTGAGTGCACACATTGACAACCGTTCTGTTAGATAGCTGCGTTTTGGATTTAGAAGCAGATATTTCCCTGTGCTTACTGCTGTTTCTTCCATATGCCGGTAATGGGCTGAAAACGCCTGTTTTGGGACTCTGCAGAGAAAGTGTTTGCAGACTGCTGAATCCACACACGGGTTTAACTCTGGAAGTTGAGTGCACACATTGACAACCGTTCTGTTAGACAGCTGCGTTTTGGATTTAGAGCAGATATTTCCCTGTGCTTACTGCTGTTTCTTCCATATGCCGGTAATGGGCTGAAAACGCCTGTTTTGGGACTCTGCAGAGAAAGTGTTTGTAGACTGCTGAATCCACACACGGGTTTAACTCTGGAAGTTGAGTGCACACATTGACAACCGTTCTGTTAGATAGCTGCGTTTTGGATTTGGAAGCAGATATTTCCCTGTGCTTATTCTGTTTCTTCCATATGCCGGTAATGGGCTGAAAACGCCTGTTTTGGGACTCTGCAGAGAAAGTGTTTGCAGACTGCTGAATCCACACACGGGTTTAACTCTGGAAGTTGAGTGCACACATTGACAACCGCTCTGTTAGATAGCTGCGTTTTGGATTTAGAAGCAGAGATTTCCCTGTGCTTACTGCTGTTTCTTCCATATGCCGGTAATGGGCTGAAAACGCCTGTATTGGGACTCTGCAGAGAAAGTGTTTGCAGACTGCTGAATCCACACACGGGTTTAACTCTGGAAGTTGAGTGCACACATTGACAACCGTTCTGTTAGATAGCTGCGTTTTGCATTTAGAAGCAGATATTTCCCTGTGCTGACTGCTGTTTCTTCCATATGCCGGTAATGGGCTGAAAACGCCTGTATTGGGACTCTGCAGAGAAAGTGTTTGCAGACTGCTGAATCCACACACGGGTTTAACTCTGGAAGTTGAGTGCACACATTGACAACCGTTCTGTTAGATAGCTGCGTTTTGGATTTAGAAGCAGATATTTCCCTGTGCTGACTGCTGTTTCTTCCATATGCCGGTAATGGGCTGAAAACGCCTGTTTTGGGACTCTGCAGAGAAAGTGTTTGCAGACTGCTGAATCCACACACGGGTTTAACTGTGGAAGTTGAGTGCAAACAATGACAACCGTTCTGTTAGATAGCTGCGTTTTGGATTGAGAAGCAGATATTTCCCTGTGCTTACTGCTGTTTCTTCCATATGCCGGTAATGGGCTGAAAACGCCTGTTTTGGAACTCTGCAGATAAAGTGTTTGCAGACTGCTGAATTCACACACAGGTTTAACTCTGGAAGTTGAGTGCACACATTGACAACCGTTCTGTTAGATAGCTGCGTTTTGGATTTAGAAGCAGATATTTCCCTGTGCTTACTGCTGTTTCTTCCATATGCCGGTAATGGGCTGAAAACGCCTGTTTTGGGACTCTGCAGAGAAAGTGTTTGCAGACTGCTGAATCCACACACGGGTTTAACTCTGGAAGTTGAGTGCACACATTGACAACCGTTCTGTTAGATAGCTGCATTTTGGATTTAGAAGCAGAGATTTCCCTGTGCTTACTGCTGTTTCTTCCATATGCCGGTAATGGGCTGAAAACGCCTGTTTTGGGACTCTGCAGAGAAAGTGTTTGCAGACTGCTGAATCCACACACGGGTTTAACTCTGGAAGTTGAGTGCACACATTGACAACCGTTCTGTTAGATAGCTGCGTTTTGGATTTAGAAGCAGATATTTCCCTGTGCTTACTGCAGTTTCTTCCACATGCCGGTAATGGGCTGAAAACACCTGTTTTGGGACTCTGCAGAGAAAGTGTTTGCTGACTGCTGAATCCAGACACGGGTTTAACTGTGGATGTTGAGTGCACACATTGACAACCGTTCTCTTTGATAGCTGCGTTTTGGATTTAGAAGCAGATATTTCCCTGGGCTTACTGCTGTTTCTTCCATATGCCGGTAATGGGCTGAAAACGCCTGGTTTCGGACTCTGCAGAGAAAGTGTTTGCAGACTGCTGAATCCACACATGGGTTTAACTCTGGAAGTTGAGTGCACACATTGACAACCGTTCTGTTAGATAGCTGCGTTTTGGATTTAGAAGCAGATATTTCCCTGGGCTTACTGCTGTTTCTTCCATATGCCGGTAATGGGCTGAAAACGCCTGTTTTGGGACGCTGCAGAGAAATTGTTTGCCGACTGCTGAATCCACACACGGGTTTAACTCTGGAAGTTGAGTGCACACATTGACAACCGTTCTGTTAGATAGCTGCGTTTTGGATTTAGAAGCAGATATTTCCCTGTGCTTACTGCTGTTTCTTCCATATGCCGGTAATGGGCTGAAAACGCCTGTTTTGGGACTCTGCAGAGAAAGTGTTTGCAGACTGCTGAATCCACACACGGGTTTAACTCTTGAAGTTGAGTGCACACATTGACAACCGTTCTGTTAGATAGCTGCGTTTTGGATTTAGAAGCAGATATTTCCCTGGGCTTACTGCTGTTTCTTCCACATGCCGGTAATGGGCTGAAAACGTCTGTTTTGGGACTCTGCAGAGAAAGCGTTTTTTCAGACTGCTGAATCCACACACGGGTTTAACTCTGGAAGTTGAGTGCACACATTGACAACCGTTCTGTTAGATAGCTGCGTTTTGGATTTAGAAGCAGATATTTCCCTGTGCTTACTGCTGTTTCTTCCATATGCCGGTAATGGGCTGAAAACGCCTGTTTTGGGACTCTGCAGAGAAAGTGTTTGCAGACTGCTGAATCCACACACGGGTTTAACTCTGGAAGTTGAGTGCACACATTGACAACCGTTCTGTTAGACAGCTGCGTTTTGGATTTAGAGCAGATATTTCCCTGTGCTTACTGCTGTTTCTTCCATATGCCGGTAATGGGCTGAAAACGCCTGTTTTGGGACTCTGCAGAGAAAGTGTTTGTAGACTGCTGAATCCACACACGGGTTTAACTCTGGAAGTTGAGTGCACACATTGACAACCGTTCTGTTAGATAGCTGCGTTTTGGATTTGGAAGCAGATATTTCCCTGTGCTTATTCTGTTTCTTCCATATGCCGGTAATGGGCTGAAAACGCCTGTTTTGGGACTCTGCAGAGAAAGTGTTTGCAGACTGCTGAATCCACACACGGGTTTAACTCTGGAAGTTGAGTGCACACATTGACAACCGTTCTGTTAGATAGCTGCGTTTTGGATTTAGAAGCAGAGATTTCCCTGTGCTTACTGCTGTTTCTTCCATATGCCGGTAATGGGCTGAAAAACGCCTGTTTTGGGACTCTGCAGAGAAAGTCTTTGCAGACTGCTGAATCCACACACGGGTTTAACTCTGGAAGTTGAGTGCACACATTGACAACCGTTCTGTTAGATAGCTGCATTTTGGATTTAGAAGCAGAGATTTCCCTGTGCTTACTGCTGTTTCTTCCATATGCCGGTAATGGGCTGAAAACGCCTGTTTTGGGACTCTGCAGAGAAAGTGTTTGCAGACTGCTGAATCCACACACGGGTTTAACTCTGGAAGTTGAGTGCACACATTGACAACCGTTCTGTTAGATAGCTGCGTTTTGCATTTAGAAGCAGATATTTCCCTGTGCTGACTGCTGTTTCTTCCATATGCCGGTAATGGGCTGAAAACGCCTGTATTGGGACTCTGCAGAGAAAGTGTTTGCAGACTGCTGAATCCACACACGGGTTTAACTCTGGAAGTTGAGTGCACACATTGACAACCGTTCTGTTAGATAGCTGCGTTTTGGATTGAGAAGCAGATATTTCCCTGTGCTGACTGCTGTTTCTTCCATATGCCGGTAATGGGCTGAAAACGCCTGTTTTGGGACTCTGCAGAGAAAGTGTTTGCAGACTGCTGAATCCACACACGGGTTTAACTGTGGAAGTTGAGTGCAAACAATGACAACCGTTCTGTTAGATAGCTGCGTTTTGGATTGAGAAGCAGATATTTCCCTGTGCTTACTGCTGTTTCTTCCATATGCCGGTAATGGGCTGAAAACGCCTGTTTTGGAACTCTGCAGATAAAGTGTTTGCAGACTGCTGAATTCACACACAGGTTTAACTCTGGAAGTTGAGTGCACACATTGACAACCGTTCTGTTAGATAGCTGCGTTTTGGATTTAGAAGCAGATATTTCCCTGTGCTTACTGCTGTTTCTTCCATATGCCGGTAATGGGCTGAAAACGCCTGTTTTGGGACTCTGCAGAGAAAGTGTTTGCAGACTGCTGAATCCACACACGGGTTTAACTCTGGAAGTTGAGTGCACACATTGACAACCGTTCTGTTAGATAGCTGCGTTTTGGATTTAGAAGCAGATATTTCCCTGTGCTTACTGCTGTTTCTTCCATATGCCGGTAATGGGCTGAAAACGCCTGTTTTGGGACTCTGCAGAGAAAGTGTTTGCAGACTGCTGAATCCACACACGGGTTTAACTCTGGAAGTTGAGTGCACACATTGAAAACCGTTCTGTTAGATAGCTGCGTTTTGGATTTAGAAGCAGATATTTCCCTGGGCTTACTGCTGTTTCTTCCATATGCCGGTAATGGGCTGAAAACGCCTGGTTGTGGACACTGCAGAGAAAGTGTTTGCAGACTGCTGAATCCACACACGGGTTTAACTGTAGAATTTGAGTGCACACATTGACAACCGTTCTGTTAGATAGCTGCGTTTTGGATTTAGAAGCAGATATTAACCTGGGCTTACTGCTGTTTCTTCCATATGCCGGTAATGGGCTGAAAACGCCTGTTTTGGGACTTTGCAGAGAAAGTGTTTGCAGACTGCTGAATCCACACACGGGTTTAACTCTGGAAGTTGAGTGCACACATTGACAACCGCTCTGTTAGATAGCTGCGTTTTGGATTTAGAAGCAGATATTTCCCTGTGCTTACTGCTGTTTCTTCCATATGCCGGTAATGGGCTGAAAACGCCTGTTTTGGGACTCTGCAGAGAAAGTGTTTGCAGACTGCTGAATCCACACACGGGTTTAACTCTGGAAGTTGAGTGCACACATTGACAACCGTTCTGTTAGATAGCTGCGTTTTGGATTTAGAAGCAGATATTTCCCTGTGCTTACTGCTGTTTCTTCCATATGCCGGTAATGGGCTGAAAACGCCTGTTTTGGGACTCTGCAGAGAAAGTGTTTGCAGACTGCTGAATCCACACACGGGTTTAACTCTGGAAGTTGAGTGCACACATTGACAACCGTTCTGTTAGATAGCTGCGTTTTGCATTTAGAAGCAGATATTTCCCTGTGCTGACTGCTGTTTCTTCCATATGCCGGTAATGGGCTGAAAACGCCTGTTTTGGGACTCTGCAGAGAAAGTGTTTGCAGACTGCTGAATCCACACACGGGTTTAACTCTGGAAGTTGAGTGCACACATTGACAACCGTTCTGTTAGATAGCTGCGTTTTGGATTGAGAAGCAGATATTTCCCTGTGCTGACTGCTGTTTCTTCCATATGCCGGTAATGGGCTGAAAACGCCTGTTTTGGGACTCTGCAGAGAAAGTGTTTGCAGACTGCTGAATCCACACACGGGTTTAACTGTGGAAGTTGAGTGCAAACAATGACAACCGTTCTGTTAGATAGCTGCGTTTTGGATTGAGAAGCAGATATTTCCCTGTGCTGACTGCTGTTTCTTCCATATGCCGGTAATGGGCTGAAAACGCCTGTTTTGGAACTCTGCAGATAAAGTGTTTGCAGACTGCTGAATCCACACACAGGTTTAACTCTGGAAGTTGAGTGCACACATTGACAACCGTTCTGTTAGATAGCTGCGTTTTGGATTTAGAAGCAGATATTTCCCTGTGCTTACTGCTGTTTCTTCCATATGCCGGTAATGGGCTGAAAACGCCTGTTTTGGGACTCTGCAGAGAAAGTGTTTGCAGACTGCTGAATCCACACACGGGTTTAACTCTGGAAGTTGAGTGCACACATTGACAACCGTTCTGTTAGATAGCTGCGTTTTGGATTTAGAAGCAGATATTTCCCTGTGCTTACTGCTGTTTCTTCCATATGCCGGTAATGGGCTGAAAACGCCTGTTTTGGGACTCTGCAGAGAAAGTGTTTGCAGACTGCTGAATCCACACACGGGTTTAACTCTGGAAGTTGAGTGCACACATTGACAACCGTTCTGTTAGACAGCTGCGTTTTGGATTTAGAGCAGATATTTCCCTGTGCTTACTGCTGTTTCTTCCATATGCCGGTAATGGGCTGAAAACGCCTGTTTTGGGACTCTGCAGAGAAAGTGTTTGTAGACTGCTGAATCCACACACGGGTTTAACTCTGGAAGTTGAGTGCACACATTGACAACCGTTCTGTTAGATAGCTGCGTTTTGGATTTGGAAGCAGATATTTCCCTGTGCTTATTCTGTTTCTTCCATATGCCGGTAATGGGCTGAAAACGCCTGTTTTGGGACTCTGCAGAGAAAGTGTTTGCAGACTGCTGAATCCACACACGGGTTTAACTCTGGAAGTTGAGTGCACACATTGACAACCGCTCTGTTAGATAGCTGCGTTTTGGATTTAGAAGCAGAGATTTCCCTGTGCTTACTGCTGTTTCTTCCATATGCCGGTAATGGGCTGAAAACGCCTGTTTTGGGACTCTGCAGAGAAAGTCTTTGCAGACTGCTGAATCCACACACGGTTTAACTCTGGAAGTTGAGTGCACACATTGACAACCGTTCTGTTAGATAGCTGCATTTTGGATTTAGAAGCAGAGATTTCCCTGTGCTTACTGCTGTTTCTTCCATATGCCGGTAATGGGCTGAAAACGCCTGTTTTGGGACTCTGCAGAGAAAGTGTTTGCAGACTGCTGAATCCACACACGGGTTTAACTCTGGAAGTTGAGTGCACACATTGAAAACCGTTCTGTTAGATAGCTGCGTTTTGGATTTAGAAGCAGATATTTCCCTGTGCTTACTGCTGTTTCTTCCATATGCCGGTAATGGGCTGAAAACGCCTGTTTTGGGACTCTGCAGAGAAAGTGTTTGCAGACTGCTGAATCCACACACGGGTTTAACTGTGGAAGTTGAGTGCACACATTGACAACCGTTCTGTTAGATAGCTGCATTTTGGATTTAGAAGCAGAGATTTCCCTGTGCTTACTGCTGTTTCTTCCATATGCCGGTAATGGGCTGAAAACGCCTGGTTTGGGACTCTGCAGAGAAAGTGTTTGCAGACTGCTGAATCCACACACGGGTTTAACTCTGGAAGTTGAGTGCACACATTGACAACCGTTCTGTTAGATAGCTGCGTTTTGGATTTAGAAGCAGATATTTCCCTGTGCTGACTGCTGTTTCTTCCATATGCCGGTAATGGGCTGAAAACGCCTGTTTTGGGACTCTGCAGAGAAAGTGTTTGCAGACTGCTGAATCCACACACGCGTTTAACTCTGGAAGTTGAGTGCACACATTGACAACCGTTCTGTTAGATAGCTGCGTTTTGGATTGAGAAGCAGATATTTCCCTGTGCTGACTGCTGTTTCTTCCATATGCCGGTAATGGGCTGAAAACGCCTGTTTTGGGACTCTGCAGAGAAAGTGTTTGCAGACTGCTGAATCCACACACGGGTTTAACTGTGGAAGTTGAGTGCAAACAATGACAACCGTTCTGTTAGATAGCTGCGTTTTGGATTGAGAAGCAGATATTTCCCTGTGCTGACTGCTGTTTCTTCCACATGCCGGTAATGGGCTGAAAACGCCTGGTTTGGGACTCTGCAGAGAAAGTGTTTGCAGACTGCTGAATCCACACACAGGTTTAACTCTGGAAGTTGAGTGCACACATTGACAACCGTTCTGTTAGATAGCTGCGTTTTGGATTTAGAAGCAGATATTTCCCTGTGCTTACTGCTGTTTCTTCCATATGCCGGTAATGGGCTGAAAACGCCTGTTTTGGGACTCTGCAGAGAAAGTGTTTGCAGACTGCTGAATCCACACACGGGTTTAACTCTGGAAGTTGAGTGCACACATTGACAACCGTTCTGTTAGACAGCTGCGTTTTGGATTTAGAGCAGATATTTCCCTGTGCTTACTGCTGTTTCTTCCACATGCCGGTAATGGGCTGAAAACGCCTGTTTTGGGACTCTGCAGAGAAAGTGTTTGTAGACTGCTGAATCCACACACGGGTTTAACTCTGGAAGTTGAGTGCACACATTGACAACCGTTCTGTTAGATAGCTGCGTTTTGGATTTGGAAGCAGATATTTCCCTGTGCTTACTGCTGTTTCTTCCATATGCCGGTAATGGGCTGAAAACGCCTGTTTTGGGACTCTGCAGAGAAAGTGTTTGCAGACTGCTGAATCCACACACGGGTTTAACTCTGGAAGTTGAGTGCACACATTGACAACCGTTCTGTTAGATAGCTGCATTTTGGATTTAGAAGCAGAGATTTCCCTGTGCTTACTGCTGTTTCTTCCATATGCCGGTAATGGGCTGAAAACGCCTGTTTTGGGACTCTGCAGAGAAAGTGTTTGCAGACTGCTGAATCCACACACGGGTTTAACTCTGGAAGTTGAGTGCACACATTGACAACCGTTCTGTTAGATAGCTGCGTTTTGGATTTAGAAGCAGATATTTCCCTGTGCTGACTGCTGTTTCTTCCATATGCCGGTAATGGGCTGAAAACGCCTGTTTTGGGACTCTGCAGAGAAAGTGTTTGCAGACTGCTGAATCCACACACGCGTTTAACTCTGGAAGTTGAGTGCACACATTGACAACCGTTCTGTTAGATAGCTGCGTTTTGGATTGAGAAGCAGATATTTCCCTGTGCTGACTGCTGTTTCTTCCATATGCCGGTAATGGGCTGAAAACGCCTGTTTTGGGACTCTGCAGAGAAAGGGTTTGCAGACTGCTGAATCCACACACGGGTTTAACTGTGGAAGTTGAGTGCAAACAATGACAACCGTTCTGTTAGATAGCTGCGTTTTGGATTGAGAAGCAGATATTTCCCTGTGCTGACTGCTGTTTCTTCCATATGCCGGTAATGGGCTGAAAACGCCTGTTTTGGGACTCTGCAGATAAAGTGTTTGCAGACTGCTGAATCCACACACAGGTTTAACTCTGGAAGTTGAGTGCACACATTGACAACCGTTCTGTTAGATAGCTGCGTTTTGGATTTAGAAGCAGATATTTCCCTGTGCTTACTGCTGTTTCTTCCATATGCCGGTAATGGGCTGAAAACGCCTGTTTTGGGACTCTGCAGAGAAAGTGTTTGCAGACTGCTGAATCCACACACGGGTTTAACTCTGGAAGTTGAGTGCACACATTGACAACCGTTCTGTTAGATAGCTGCGTTTTGGATTTAGAAGCAGATATTTCCCTGGGCTTACTGCTGTTTCTTCCATATGCCGGTAATGGGCTGAAAACGCCTGTTTTGGGACTCTGCAGAGAAAGTGTTTGCAGACTGCTGAATCCACACACGGGTTTAACTCTGGAAGTTGAGTGCACACATTGACAACCGTTCTGTTAGATAGCTGCGTTTTGGATTTAGAAGCAGAGATTTCCCTGTGCTTACTGCTGTTTCTTCCATATGCCGGTAATGGGCTTAAAACGCCTGTTTTGGGACTCTGCAGAGAAAGTCTTTGCAGACTGCTGAATCCACACACGGGTTTAACTCTGGAAGTTGAGTGCACACATTGACAACCGTTCTGTTAGATAGCTGCATTTTGGATTTAGAAGCAGATATTTCCCTGTGCTTACTGCTGTTTCTTCCATATGCCGGTAATGGGCTGAAAACGCCTGTTTTGGGACTCTGCAGAGAAAGTGTTTGCAGACTGCTGAATCCACACACGGGTTTAACTCTGGAAGTTGAGTGCACACATTGAAAACCGTTCTGTTAGATAGCTGCGTTTTGGATTTAGAAGCAGATATTTCCCTGGGCTTACTGCTGTTTCTTCCATATGCCGGTAATGGGCTGAAAACGCCTGGTTGTGGACACTGCAGAGAAAGTGTTTGCAGACTGCTGAATCCACACACGGGTTTAACTGTAGAATTTGAGTGCACACATTGACAACCGTTCTGTTAGATAGCTGCGTTTTGGATTTAGAAGCAGATATTAACCTGGGCTTACTGCTGTTTCTTCCATATGCCGGTAATGGGCTGAAAACGCCTGTTTTGGGACTTTGCAGAGAAAGTGTTTGCAGACTGCTGAATCCACACACGGGTTTAACTCTGGAAGTTGAGTGCACACATTGACAACCGCTCTGTTAGATAGCTGCGTTTTGGATTTAGAAGCAGATATTTCCCTGTGCTTACTGCTGTTTCTTCCATATGCCGGTAATGGGCTGAAAACGCCTGTTTTGGGACTCTGCAGAGAAAGTGTTTGCAGACTGCTGAATCCACACACGGGTTTAACTCTGGAAGTTGAGTGCACACATTGACAACCGTTCTGTTAGATAGCTGCGTTTTGGATTTAGAAGCAGATATTTCCCTGTGCTTACTGCTGTTTCTTCCATATGCCGGTAATGGGCTGAAAACGCCTGTTTTGGGACTCTGCAGAGAAAGTGTTTGCAGACTGCTGAATCCACACACGGGTTTAACTCTGGAAGTTGAGTGCACACATTGACAACCGTTCTGTTAGATAGCTGCGTTTTGCATTTAGAAGCAGATATTTCCCTGTGCTGACTGCTGTTTCTTCCATATGCCGGTAATGGGCTGAAAACGCCTGTTTTGGGACTCTGCAGAGAAAGTGTTTGCAGACTGCTGAATCCACACACGGGTTTAACTCTGGAAGTTGAGTGCACACATTGACAACCGTTCTGTTAGATAGCTGCGTTTTGGATTGAGAAGCAGATATTTCCCTGTGCTGACTGCTGTTTCTTCCATATGCCGGTAATGGGCTGAAAACGCCTGTTTTGGGACTCTGCAGAGAAAGTGTTTGCAGACTGCTGAATCCACACACGGGTTTAACTGTGGAAGTTGAGTGCAAACAATGACAACCGTTCTGTTAGATAGCTGCGTTTTGGATTGAGAAGCAGATATTTCCCTGTGCTGACTGCTGTTTCTTCCATATGCCGGTAATGGGCTGAAAACGCCTGTTTTGGAACTCTGCAGATAAAGTGTTTGCAGACTGCTGAATCCACACACAGGTTTAACTCTGGAAGTTGAGTGCACACATTGACAACCGTTCTGTTAGATAGCTGCGTTTTGGATTTAGAAGCAGATATTTCCCTGTGCTTACTGCTGTTTCTTCCATATGCCGGTAATGGGCTGAAAACGCCTGTTTTGGGACTCTGCAGAGAAAGTGTTTGCAGACTGCTGAATCCACACACGGGTTTAACTCTGGAAGTTGAGTGCACACATTGACAACCGTTCTGTTAGATAGCTGCGTTTTGGATTTAGAAGCAGATATTTCCCTGTGCTTACTGCTGTTTCTTCCATATGCCGGTAATGGGCTGAAAACGCCTGTTTTGGGACTCTGCAGAGAAAGTGTTTGCAGACTGCTGAATCCACACACGGGTTTAACTCTGGAAGTTGAGTGCACACATTGACAACCGTTCTGTTAGACAGCTGCGTTTTGGATTTAGAGCAGATATTTCCCTGTGCTTACTGCTGTTTCTTCCATATGCCGGTAATGGGCTGAAAACGCCTGTTTTGGGACTCTGCAGAGAAAGTGTTTGTAGACTGCTGAATCCACACACGGGTTTAACTCTGGAAGTTGAGTGCACACATTGACAACCGTTCTGTTAGATAGCTGCGTTTTGGATTTGGAAGCAGATATTTCCCTGTGCTTATTCTGTTTCTTCCATATGCCGGTAATGGGCTGAAAACGCCTGTTTTGGGACTCTGCAGAGAAAGTGTTTGCAGACTGCTGAATCCACACACGGGTTTAACTCTGGAAGTTGAGTGCACACATTGACAACCGCTCTGTTAGATAGCTGCGTTTTGGATTTAGAAGCAGAGATTTCCCTGTGCTTACTGCTGTTTCTTCCATATGCCGGTAATGGGCTGAAAACGCCTGTTTTGGGACTCTGCAGAGAAAGTCTTTGCAGACTGCTGAATCCACACACGGTTTAACTCTGGAAGTTGAGTGCACACATTGACAACCGTTCTGTTAGATAGCTGCATTTTGGATTTAGAAGCAGAGATTTCCCTGTGCTTACTGCTGTTTCTTCCATATGCCGGTAATGGGCTGAAAACGCCTGTTTTGGGACTCTGCAGAGAAAGTGTTTGCAGACTGCTGAATCCACACACGGGTTTAACTCTGGAAGTTGAGTGCACACATTGAAAACCGTTCTGTTAGATAGCTGCGTTTTGGATTTAGAAGCAGATATTTCCCTGTGCTTACTGCTGTTTCTTCCATATGCCGGTAATGGGCTGAAAACGCCTGTTTTGGGACTCTGCAGAGAAAGTGTTTGCAGACTGCTGAATCCACACACGGGTTTAACTGTGGAAGTTGAGTGCACACATTGACAACCGTTCTGTTAGATAGCTGCATTTTGGATTTAGAAGCAGAGATTTCCCTGTGCTTACTGCTGTTTCTTCCATATGCCGGTAATGGGCTGAAAACGCCTGGTTTGGGACTCTGCAGAGAAAGTGTTTGCAGACTGCTGAATCCACACACGGGTTTAACTCTGGAAGTTGAGTGCACACATTGACAACCGTTCTGTTAGATAGCTGCGTTTTGGATTTAGAAGCAGATATTTCCCTGTGCTGACTGCTGTTTCTTCCATATGCCGGTAATGGGCTGAAAACGCCTGTTTTGGGACTCTGCAGAGAAAGTGTTTGCAGACTGCTGAATCCACACACGCGTTTAACTCTGGAAGTTGAGTGCACACATTGACAACCGTTCTGTTAGATAGCTGCGTTTTGGATTGAGAAGCAGATATTTCCCTGTGCTGACTGCTGTTTCTTCCATATGCCGGTAATGGGCTGAAAACGCCTGTTTTGGGACTCTGCAGAGAAAGTGTTTGCAGACTGCTGAATCCACACACGGGTTTAACTGTGGAAGTTGAGTGCAAACAATGACAACCGTTCTGTTAGATAGCTGCGTTTTGGATTGAGAAGCAGATATTTCCCTGTGCTGACTGCTGTTTCTTCCACATGCCGGTAATGGGCTGAAAACGCCTGGTTTGGGACTCTGCAGAGAAAGTGTTTGCAGACTGCTGAATCCACACACAGGTTTAACTCTGGAAGTTGAGTGCACACATTGACAACCGTTCTGTTAGATAGCTGCGTTTTGGATTTAGAAGCAGATATTTCCCTGTGCTTACTGCTGTTTCTTCCATATGCCGGTAATGGGCTGAAAACGCCTGTTTTGGGACTCTGCAGAGAAAGTGTTTGCAGACTGCTGAATCCACACACGGGTTTAACTCTGGAAGTTGAGTGCACACATTGACAACCGTTCTGTTAGACAGCTGCGTTTTGGATTTAGAGCAGATATTTCCCTGTGCTTACTGCTGTTTCTTCCACATGCCGGTAATGGGCTGAAAACGCCTGTTTTGGGACTCTGCAGAGAAAGTGTTTGTAGACTGCTGAATCCACACACGGGTTTAACTCTGGAAGTTGAGTGCACACATTGACAACCGTTCTGTTAGATAGCTGCGTTTTGGATTTGGAAGCAGATATTTCCCTGTGCTTACTGCTGTTTCTTCCATATGCCGGTAATGGGCTGAAAACGCCTGTTTTGGGACTCTGCAGATAAAGTGTTTGCAGACTGCTGAATCCACACACGGGTTTAACTCTGGAAGTTGAGTGCACACATTGACAACCGTTCTGTTAGATAGCTGCATTTTGGATTTAGAAGCAGAGATTTCCCTGTGCTTACTGCTGTTTCTTCCATATGCCGGTAATGGGCTGAAAACGCCTGTTTTGGGACTCTGCAGAGAAAGTGTTTGCAGACTGCTGAATCCACACACGGGTTTAACTCTGGAAGTTGAGTGCACACATTGACAACCGTTCTGTTAGATAGCTGCGTTTTGGATTTAGAAGCAGATATTTCCCTGTGCTGACTGCTGTTTCTTCCATATGCCGGTAATGGGCTGAAAACGCCTGTTTTGGGACTCTGCAGAGAAAGTGTTTGCAGACTGCTGAATCCACACACGCGTTTAACTCTGGAAGTTGAGTGCACACATTGACAACCGTTCTGTTAGATAGCTGCGTTTTGGATTGAGAAGCAGATATTTCCCTGTGCTGACTGCTGTTTCTTCCATATGCCGGTAATGGGCTGAAAACGCCTGTTTTGGGACTCTGCAGAGAAAGTGTTTGCAGACTGCTGAATCCACACACGGGTTTAACTGTGGAAGTTGAGTGCAAACAATGACAACCGTTCTGTTAGATAGCTGCGTTTTGGATTGAGAAGCAGATATTTCCCTGTGCTGACTGCTGTTTCTTCCATATGCCGGTAATGGGCTGAAAACGCCTGTTTTGGGACTCTGCAGATAAAGTGTTTGCAGACTGCTGAATCCACACACAGGTTTAACTCTGGAAGTTGAGTGCACACATTGACAACCGTTCTGTTAGATAGCTGCGTTTTGGATTTAGAAGCAGATATTTCCCTGTGCTTACTGCTGTTTCTTCCATATGCCGGTAATGGGCTGAAAACGCCTGTTTTGGGACTCTGCAGAGAAAGTGTTTGCAGACTGCTGAATCCACACACGGGTTTAACTCTGGAAGTTGAGTGCACACATTGACAACCGTTCTGTTAGATAGCTGCGTTTTGGATTTAGAAGCAGATATTTCCCTGGGCTTACTGCTGTTTCTTCCATATGCCGGTAATGGGCTGAAAACGCCTGTTTTGGGACTCTGCAGAGAAAGTGTTTGCAGACTGCTGAATCCACACACGGGTTTAACTCTGGAAGTTGAGTGCACACATTGACAACCGTTCTGTTAGATAGCTGCGTTTTGGATTTAGAAGCAGATATTTCCCTGTGCTTACTGCTGTTTCTTCCATATGCCGGTAATGGGCTTAAAACGCCTGTTTTGGGACTCTGCAGAGAAAGTGTTTGCAGACTGCTGAATCCACACACGGGTTTAACTCTGGAAGTTGAGTGCACACATTGACAACCGTTCTGTTAGATAGCTGCATTTTGGATTTAGAAGCAGAGATTTCCCTGTGCTTACTGCTGTTTCTTCCATATGCCGGTAATGGGCTGAAAACGCCTGTTTTGGGACTCTGCAGAGAAAGTGTTTGCAGACTGCTGAATCCACACACGGGTTTAACTCTGGAAGTTGAGTGCACACATTGACAACCGTTCTGTTAGATAGCTGCGTTTTGGATTTAGAAGCAGATATTTCCCTGTGCTGACTGCTGTTTCTTCCATATGCCGGTAATGGGCTGAAAACGCCTGTTTTGGGACTCTGCAGAGAAAGTGTTTGCAGACTGCTGAATCCACACACGGGTTTAACTCTGGAAGTTGAGTGCACACATTGACAACCGTTCTGTTAGATAACTGCGTTTTGGATTGAGAAGCAGATATTTCCCTGTGCTGACTGCTGTTTCTTCCATATGCCGGTAATGGGCTGAAAACGCCTGTTTTGGGACTCTGCAGAGAAAGTGTTTGCAGACTGCTGAATCCACACACGGGTTTAACTGTGGAAGTTGAGTGCAAACAATGACAACCGTTCTGTTAGATAGCTGCGTTTTGGATTTAGAAGCAGATATTTCCCTGTGCTGACTGCTGTTTCTTCCATATGCCGGTAATGGGCTGAAAACGCCTGTTTTGGGACTCTGCAGATAAAGTGTTTGCAGACTGCTGAATCCACACACAGGTTTAACTCTGGAAGTTGAGTGCACACATTGACAACCGTTCTGTTAGATAGCTGCGTTTTGGATTTAGAAGCAGATATTTCCCTGTGCTTACTGCTGTTTCTTCCATATGCCGGTAATGGGCTGAAAACGCCTGTTTTGGGACTCTGCAGAGAAAGTGTTTGCAGACTGCTGAATCCACACACGGGTTTAACTCTGGAAGTTGAGTTCACACATTGAAAACCGTTCTGTTAGATAGCTGCGTTTTGGATTTAGAAGCAGATATTTCCCTGGGCTTACTGCTGTTTCTTCCATATGCCGGTAATGGGCTGAAAACGCCTGGTTGTGGACACTGCAGAGAAAGTGTTTGCAGACTGCTGAATCCACACACGGGTTTAACTGTGGAATTTGAGTGCACACATTGACAACCGTTCTGTTAGATAGCTGCGTTTTGGATTTAGAAGCAGATATTTACCTGGGCTTACTGCTGTTTCTTCCATATGCCGGTAATGGGCTGAAAACGCCTGTTTTGGGACTTTGCAGAGAAAGTGTTTGCAGACTGCTGAATCCACACACGGGTTTAACTCTGGAAGTTGAGTGCACACATTGACAACCGTTCTGTTAGATAGCTGCGTTTTGGATTTAGAAGCAGATATTTCCCTGTGCTTACTGCTGTTTCTTCCCTATGCCGGTAATGGGCTGAAAACGCCTGTTTTGGGACTCTGCAGAGAAAGTGTTTGCAGACTGCTGAATCCACACACGGGTTTAACTGTGGAAGTTGAGTGCACACATTGACAACCGTTCTGTTAGATAGCTGCGTTTTGGATTTAGAAGCAGATATTTCCCTGTGCTTACTGCTGTTTCTTCCACATGCCGGTAATGGGCTGAAAACGCCTGGTTTGGGACTCTGCAGAGAAAGTGTTTGCAGACTGCTGAATCCACACACGGGTTTAACTCTGGAAGTTGAGTGCACACATTGACAACCGTTCTGTTAGATAGCTGCGTTTTGGATTTAGAAGCAGATATTTCCCTGTGCTTACTGCTGTTTTTTCCATATGCCGGTAATGGGCTGAAAACGCCTGTTTTGGGACTCTGCAGAGAAAGTGTTTGCAGACTGCTGAATCCACACACGGGTTTAACTCTGGAAGTTGAGTGCACACATTGACAACAGTTCTGTTAGACAGCTGCGTTTTGGATTTAGAGCAGATATTTCCCTGTGCTTTCTGCTGTTTCTTCCATATGCCGGTAATGGGCTGAAAACGCCTGTTTTGGGACTCTGCAGAGAAAGTGTTTGTAGACTGCTGAATCCACACACGGGTTTAACTCTGGAAGTTGAGTGCACACATTGACAACCGTTCTGTTAGATAGCTGCGTTTTGGATTTGGAAGCAGATATTTCCCTGTGCTTATTCTGTTACTTCCATATGCCGGTAATGGGCTGAAAACGCCTGTTTTGGGACTCTGCAGAGAAAGTGTTTGCAGACTGCTGAATCCACACACGGGTTTAACTCTGGAAGTTGAGTGTACACATTGACAACCGTTCTCTTAGATAGCTGCGTTTTGGATTTAGAAGCAGAGATTTCCCTGTGCTTACTGCTGTTTCTTCCATATGCCGGTAATGGGCTGAAAACGCCTGTTTTGGGACTCTGCAGAGAAAGTCTTTGCAGACTGCTGAATCCACACACGGGTTTAACTCTGGAAGTTGAGTGCACACATTGACAACCGTTCTGTTAGATAGCTGCATTTTGGATTTAGAAGCAGAGATTTCCCTGTGCTTACTGCTGTTTCTTCCATATGCCGGTAATGGGCTGAAAACGCCTGTTTTGGGACTCTGCAGAGAAAGTGTTTGCAGACTGCTGAATCCACACACGGGTTTAACTCTGGAAGTTGAGTGCACACATTGACAACCGTTCTGTTAGATAGCTGCGTTTTGGATTTAGAAGCAGATATTTCCCTGTGCTTACTGCTGTTTCTTCCACATGCCGGTAATGGGCTGAAAACACCTGTTTTGGGACTCTGCAGAGAAAGTGTTTGCTGACTGCTGAATCCAGACACGGGTTTAACTGTGGATGTTGAGTGCACACATTGACAACCGTTCTCTTTGATAGCTGCGTTTTGGATTTAGAAGCAGATATTTCCCTGGGCTTACTGCTGTTTCTTCCATATGCCGGTAATGGGCTGAAAACGCCTGGTTTCGGACTCTGCAGAGAAAGTGTTTGCAGACTGCTGAATCCACACATGGGTTTAACTCTGGAAGTTGAGTGCACACATTGACAACCGTTCTGTTAGATAGCTGCGTTTTGGATTTAGAAGCAGATATTTACCTGGGCTTACTGCTGTTTCTTCCATATGCCGGTAATGGGCTGAAAACGCCTGTTTTGGGACGCTGCAGAGAAAGTGTTTGTAGACTGCTGAATCCACACACGGGTTTAACTCTGGAAGTTGAGTGCACACATTGACAACCGTTCTGTTAGATAGCTGCGTTTTGGATTTAGAAGCAGATATTTCCCTGTGCTTACTGCTGTTTCTTCCATATGCCGGTAATGGGCTGAAAACGCCTGTTTTGGGACTCTGCAGAGAAAGTGTTTGCAGACTGCTGAATCCACACACGGGTTTAACTCTGGAAGTTGAGTGCACACATTGAAAACCGTTCTGTTAGATAGCTGCGTTTTGGATTTAGAAGCAGATATTTCCCTGGGCTTACTGCTGTTTCTTCCATATGCCGGTAATGGGCTGAAATCGCCGGGTTGTGGACACTGAAGAGAACGTGTTTGCAGACTGCTGAATCCACACATGGGTTTAACTCTGGAAGTTGAGTGCACACATTGACAACCGTTCTGTTAGATAGCTGCGTTTTGGATTGAGAAGCAGATACTTCCCTGTGCTGACTGCTGTTTCTTCCATATGCCGGTAATGGGCTGAAAACGCCTGTTTTGGGACTCTGCAGAGAAAGTGTTTGCAGACTGCTGAATCCACACACGGGTTTAACTGTGGAAGTTGAGTGCAAACAATGACAACCGTTCTGTTAGATAGCTGCGTTTTGGATTGAGAAGCAGATATTTCCCTGTGCTGACTGCTGTTTCTTCCATATGCCGGTAATGGGCTGAAAACGCCTGTTTTGGGACTCTGCAGATAAAGTGTTTGCAGACTGCTGAATCCACACACAGGTTTAACTCTGGAAGTTGAGTGCACACATTGACAACCGTTCTGTTACATAGCTGCGTTTTGGATTTAGAAGCAGATATTTCCCTGTGCTTACTGCTGTTTCTTCCATATGCCGGTAATGGGCTGAAAACGCCTGTTTTGGGACTCTGCAGAGAAAGTGTTTGCAGACTGCTGAATCCACACACGGGTTTAACTCTGGAAGTTGAGTGCACACATTGACAACCGTTCTGTTAGATAGCTGCGTTTTGGATTTAGAAGCAGATATTTCCCTGTGCTTACTGCTGTTTCTTCCATATGCCGGTAAGGGGCTGAAAACGCCTGTTTTGGGACTCTGCAGAGAAAGTGTTTGCAGACTGCTGAATCCACACACGGGTTTAACTCTGGAAGTTGAGTGCACACATTGAAAACCGTTCTGTTAGATAGCTGCGTTTTGGATTTAGAAGCAGATATTTCCCTGGGCTTACTGCTGTTTCTTCCATATGCCGGTAATGGGCTGAAAACGCCTGGTTGTGGACACTGCAGAGAAAGTGTTTGCAGACTGCTGAATCCACACACGGGTTTAACTGTGGAATTTGAGTGCACACATTGACAACCGTTCTGTTAGATAGCTGCGTTTTGGATTTAGAAGCAGATATTTACCTGGGCTTACTGCTGTTTCTTCCATATGCCGGTAATGGGCTGAAAACGCCTGTTTTGGGACTTTGCAGAGAAAGTGTTTGCAGACTGCTGAATCCACACACGGGTTTAACTCTGGAAGTTGAGTGCACACATTGACAACCGTTCTGTTAGATAGCTGCGTTTTGGATTTAGAAGCAGAGATTTCCCTGTGCTTACTGCTGTTTCTTCCATATGTCGGTAATGGGCTGAAAACGCCTGTTTTGGGACTCTGCAGAGAAAGTCTTTGCAGACTGCTGAATCCACACACGGGTTTAACTCTGGAAGTTGAGTGCACACATTGACAACCGTTCTGTTAGATAGCTGCGTTTTGGATTTAGAAGCAGATATTTCCCTGTGCTTACTGCTGTTTCTTCCACATGCCGGTAATGGGCTGAAAACACCTGTTTTGGGACTCTGCAGAGAAAGTGTTTGCTGACTGCTGAATCCAGACACGGGTTTAACTGTGGATGTTGAGTGCACACATTGACAACCTTTCTCTTTGATAGCTGCGTTTTGGATTTAGAAGCAGATATTTCCCTGTGCTTACTGCTGTTTCTTCCATATGCCGGTAATGGGCTGAAAACGCCTGTTTTGGGACTCTGCAGAGAAAGTGTTTGCAGACTGCTGAATCCACACACGGGTTTAACTCTGGAAGTTGAGTGCACACATTGACAACCGTTCTGTTAGACAGCTGCGTTTTGGATTTAGAGCAGATATTTCCCTGTGCTTACTGCTGTTTCTTCCATATGCCGGTAATGGGCTGAAAACGCCTGTTTTGGGACTCTGCAGAGAAAGTGTTTGTAGACTGCTGAATCCACACACGGGTTTAACTCTGGAAGTTGAGTGCACACATTGACAACCGTTCTGTTAGATAGCTGCGTTTTGGATTTGGAAGCAGATATTTCCCTGTGCTTATTCTGTTTCTTCCATATGCCGGTAATGGGCTGAAAACGCCTGTTTTGGGACTCTGCAGAGAAAGTTATGCAGACTGCTGAATCCACACACGGGTTTAACTCTGGAAGTTGAGTGCACACATTGACAACCGTTCTGTTAGATAGCTGCGTTTTGGATTTAGAAGCAGAGATTTCCCTGTGCTTACTGCTGTTTCTTCCATATGCCGGTAATGGGCTGAAAACGCCTGTTTTGGGACTCTGCAGAGAAAGTCTTTGCAGACTGCTGAATCCACACACGGGTTTAACTCTGGAAGTTGAGTGCACACATTGACAACCGTTCTGTTAGATAGCTGCGTTTTGGATTTAGACGCAGATATTTTCCTGTGCTTACTGCTGTTTCTTCCATATGCCGGTAATGGGCTGAAAACGCCTGTTTTGGGACTCTGCAGAGAAAGTGTTTGCAGACTGCTGAATCCACACACGGATTTAACTCTGGAAGTTGAGTGCACACATTGACAACCGTTCTGTTAGATAGCTGCGTTTTGGATTTAGAAGCAGATATTTTCCTGTGCTTACTGCTGTTTCTTCCATATGCCGGTAATGGGCTGAAAACGCCCGTTTTGGGACTCTGCAGAGAAAGTGTTTGCAGACTGCTGAATCCACACACGGGTTTAACTCTGGAAGTTGAGTGCACACATTGACAACCGTTCTGTTAGATAGCTGCGTTTTGGATTTAGAAGCAGATATTTCCCTGTGCTTACTGCTGTTTCTTCCATATGCCGGTAATGGGCTGAAAACGCCTGTTTTGGGACTCTGCAGAGAAAGTGTTTGCAGACTGCTGAATCCACACACGGGTTTAACTCTGGAAGTTGAGTGCACACATTGACAACCGTTCTGTTAGACAGCTGCGTTTTGGATTTAGAGCAGATATTTCCCTGTGCTTACTGCTGTTTCTTCCATATGCCGGTAATGGGCTGAAAACGCCTGTTTTGGGACTCTGCAGAGGAAGTGTTTGTAGACTGCTGAATCCACACACGGGTTTAACTCTGGAAGTTGAGTGCACACATTGACAACCGTTCTGTTAGATAGCTGCGTTTTGGATTTGGAAAAAGATATTTCCCTGTGCTTATTCTGTTTCTTCCATATGCCGGTAATGGGCTGAAAACGCCTGTTTTGGGACTCTGCAGAGAAAGTTATGCAGACTGCTGAATCCACACACGGGTTTAACTCTGGAAGTTGAGTGCACACATTGACAACCGTTCTGTTAGATAGCTGCGTTTTGGATTTAGAAGCAGAGATTTCCCTGTGCTTACTGCTGTTTCTTCCATATGCCGGTAATGGGCTGAAAACGCCTGTTTTGGGACTCTGCAGAGAAAGTCTTTGCAGACTGCTGAATCCACACACGGGTTTAACTCTGGAAGTTGAGTGCACACATTGACAACCGTTCTGTTAGATAGCTGCATTTTGGATTTAGAAGCAGAGATTTCCCTGTGCTTACTACTGTTTCTTCCATATGCCGGTAATGGGCTGAAAACGCCTGTTTTGGGACTCTGCAGAGAGAGTGTTTGCAGACTGCTGAATCCACACACGGGTTTAACTCTGGAAGTTGAGTGCACACATTGACAACCGTTCTGATAGATAGCTGCGTTTTGGATTTAGAAGCAGATATTTCCCTGTGCTGACTGCTGTTTCTTCCATATGCCGGTAATGGGCTGAAAACGCCTGTTTTGGGACTCTGCAGAGAAAGTGTTTGCAGACTGCTGAATCCACACACGGGTTTAACTCTGGAAGTTGAGTGCACACATTGACAACCGTTCTGTTAGATAGCTGCGTTTTGGATTGAGAAGCAGATATTTCCCTGTGCTGACTGCTGTTTCTTCCATATGCCGGTAATGGGCTGAAAACGCCTGTTTTGGGACTCTGCAGAGAAAGTGTTTGCAGACTGCTGAATCCACACACGGGTTTAACTGTGGAAGTTGAGTGCAAACAATGACAACCGTTCTGTTAGATAGCTGCGTTTTGGATTGAGAAGCAGATATTTCCCTGTGCTTACTGCTGTTTCTTCCACATGCCGGTAATGGGCTGAAAACACCTGTTTTGGGACTCTGCAGAGAAAGTGTTTGCTGACTGCTGAATCCAGACACGGGTTTAACTGTGGATGTTGAGTGCACACATTGACAACCGTTCTCTTTGATAGCTGCGTTTTGGATTTAGAAGCAGATATTTCCCTGGGCTTACTGCTGTTTCTTCCATATGCCGGTAATGGGCTGAAAACGCCTGGTTTCGGACTCTGCAGAGAAAGTGTTTGCAGACTGCTGAATCCACACATGGGTTTAACTCTGGAAGTTGAGTGCAAACATTGACAACCGTTCTGTTAGATAGCTGCGTTTTGGATTTAGAAGCAGATATTTCCCTGGGCTTACTGCTGTTTCTTCCATATGCCGGTAATGGGCTGAAAACGCCTGTTTTGGGACGCTGCAGAGAAATTGTTTGCCGACTGCTGAATCCACACACGGGTTTAACTCTGGAAGTTGACTGCACACATTGACAACCGTTCTGTTAGATAGCTGCGTTTTGGATTTAGAAGCAGATATTTCCCTGTGCTTACTGCTGTTTCTTCCATATGCCGGTAATGGGCTGAAAACGCCTGTTTTGGGACTCTGCAGAGAAAGTGTTTGCAAACTGCTGAATCCGCACACGGGTTTAACTCTGGAAGTTGAGTGCACACATTGACAACCGTTCAGTTAGATAGCTGCGTTTTGGATTTGAAGCAGATATTTCCCTGGGCTTACTGCTGTTTCTTCCAAATGCCGGTAATGGGCTGAAAACGCCTGTTTTGGGACTCTGCAGAGAAAGTGTTTGCAGACTGCTGAATCCACACACGGGTTTAACTCTGGAAGTTGAGTGCACACATTGACAACCGTTCCGTTAGATAGCTGCGTTTTGGATTTAGAAGCAGAGATTTCCCTGTGCTTACTGCTGTTTCTTCCATATGCCGGTAATCGGCTGAAAACGCCTGTTTTGGGACTCTGCAGAGAAAGTGTTTGCAAACTGCTGAATCCACACACGGGTTTAACTCTGGAAGTTGAGTGCACACATTGACAACCGTTCTGTTAGATAGCTGCGTTTTGGATTTAGAAGCAGATATTTCCCTGTGCTTACTGCTGTTTCTTCCATATGCCGGTAATGGGCTGAAAACGCCTGTTTTGGGACTCTGCAGAGAAAGTGTTTGCAGACTGCTGAATCCACACACGGGTTTTACTCTGGAAGTTGAGTGCACACATTGACAACCGTTCTGTTAGATAGCTGCGTTTTGGATTTAGAAGCAGATATTTCCCTGTGCTTACTGCTGTTTCTTCCATATGCCGGTAATGGGCTGAAAACGCCTGTTTTGGGACTCTGCAGAGAAAGTGATTGCAGACTGCTGAATCCACACACGGGTTTAACTCTGGAAGTTGAGTGCACACTTTGACAACCGTTCTGTTAGATAGCTGCGTTTTGGATTTAGAAGCAGATATTTCCCTGGGCTTACTGCTGTTTCTTCCATATGCCGGTAATGGGCTGAAATCGCCGGGTTGTGGACACTGAAGAGAACGTGTTTGCAGACTGCTGAATCCACACACGGGTTTAACTCTGGAAGTTGAGTGCACACATTGACAACCGTTCTGTTAGATAGCTGCGTTTTGGATTGAGAAGCAGATACTTCCCTGTGCTGACTGCTGTTTCTTCCATATGCCGGTAATGGGCTGAAAACGCCTGTTTTGGGACTCTGCAGAGAAAGTGTTTGCAGACTGCTGAATCCACACACGGGTTTAACTGTGGAAGTTGAGTGCAAACAATGACAACCGTTCTGTTAGATAGCTGCGTTTTGGATTGAGAAGCAGATATTTCCCTGTGCTTACTGCTGTTTCTTCCATATGCCGGTAATGGGCTGAAAACGCCTGTTTTGGGACTCTGCAGATAAAGTGTTTGCAGACTGCTGAATCCACACACAGGTTTAACTCTGGAAGTTGAGTGCACACATTGACAACCGTTCTGTTACATAGCTGCGTTTTGGATTTAGAAGCAGATATTTCCCTGTGCTTACTGCTGTTTCTTCCATATGCCGGTAATGGGCTGAAAACGCCTGTTTTGGGACTCTGCAGAGAAAGTGTTTGCAGACTGCTGAATCCACACACGGGTTTAACTCTGGAAGTTGAGTGCACACATTGACAACCGTTCTGTTAGATAGCTGCGTTTTGGATTTAGAAGCAGATATTTCCCTGTGCTTACTGCTGTTTCTTCCATATGCCGGTAAGGGGCTGAAAACGCCTGTTTTGGGACTCTGCAGAGAAAGTGTTTGCAGACTGCTGAATCCACACACGGGTTTAACTCTGGAAGTTGAGTGCACACATTGAAAACCGTTCTGTTAGATAGCTGCGTTTTGGATTTAGAAGCAGATATTTCCCTGGGCTTACTGCTGTTTCTTCCATATGCCGGTAATGGGCTGAAAACGCCTGGTTGTGGACACTGCAGAGAAAGTGTTTGCAGACTGCTGAATCCACACACGGGTTTAACTGTGGAATTTGAGTGCACACATTGACAACCGTTCTGTTAGATAGCTGCGTTTTGGATTTAGAAGCAGATATTTACCTGGGCTTACTGCTGTTTCTTCCATATGCCGGTAATGGGCTGAAAACGCCTGTTTTGGGACTTTGCAGAGAAAGTGTTTGCAGACTGCTGAATCCACACACGGGTTTAACTCTGGAAGTTGAGTGCACACATTGACAACCGTTCTGTTAGATAGCTGCGTTTTGGATTTAGAAGCAGAGATTTCCCTGTGCTTACTGCTGTTTCTTCCATATGTCGGTAATGGGCTGAAAACGCCTGTTTTGGGACTCTGCAGAGAAAGTCTTTGCAGACTGCTGAATCCACACACGGGTTTAACTCTGGAAGTTGAGTGCACACACTGACAACCGTTCTGTTAGATAGCTGCGTTTTGGATTTAGAAGCAGATATTTCCCTGTGCTTACTGCTGTTTCTTCCACATGCCGGTAATGGGCTGAAAACACCTGTTTTGGGACTCTGCAGAGAAAGTGTTTGCTGACTGCTGAATCCAGACACGGGTTTAACTGTGGATGTTGAGTGCACACATTGACAACCTTTCTCTTTGATAGCTGCGTTTTGGATTTAGAAGCAGATATTTCCCTGTGCTTACTGCTGTTTCTTCCATATGCCGGTAATGGGCTGAAAACGCCTGTTTTGGGACTCTGCAGAGAAAGTGTTTGCAGACTGCTGAATCCACACGCGGGTTTAACTCTGGAAGTTGAGTGCACACATTGACAACCGTTCTGTTAGACAGCTGCGTTTTGGATTTAGAGCAGATATTTCCCTGTGCTTACTGCTGTTTCTTCCATATGCCGGTAATGGGCTGAAAACGCCTGTTTTGGGACTCTGCAGAGAAAGTGTTTGTAGACTGCTGAATCCACACACGGGTTTAACTCTGGAAGTTGAGTGCACACATTGACAACCGTTCTGTTAGATAGCTGCGTTTTGGATTTGGAAGCAGATATTTCCCTGTGCTTATTCTGTTTCTTCCATATGCCGGTAATGGGCTGAAAACGCCTGTTTTGGGACTCTGCAGAGAAAGTTATGCAGACTGCTGAATCCACACACGGGTTTAACTCTGGAAGTTGAGTGCACACATTGACAACCGTTCTGTTAGATAGCTGCGTTTTGGATTTAGAAGCAGAGATTTCCCTGTGCTTACTGCTGTTTCTTCCATATGCCGGTAATGGGCTGAAAACGCCTGTTTTGGGACTCTGCAGAGAAAGTCTTTGCAGACTGCTGAATCCACACACGGGTTTAACTCTGGAAGTTGAGTGCACACATTGACAACCGTTCTGTTAGATAGCTGCGTTTTGGATTTAGACGCAGATATTTTCCTGTGCTTACTGCTGTTTCTTCCATATGCCGGTAATGGGCTGAAAACGCCTGTTTTGGGACTCTGCAGAGAAAGTGTTTGCAGACTGCTGAATCCACACACGGATTTAACTCTGGAAGTTGAGTGCACACATTGACAACCGTTCTCTTAGATAGCTGCGTTTTGGATTTAGAAGCAGATATTTTCCTGTGCTTACTGCTGTTTCTTCCATATGCCGGTAATGGGCTGAAAACGCCCGTTTTGGGACTCTGCAGAGAAAGTGTTTGCAGACTGCTGAATCCACACACGGGTTTAACTCTGGAAGTTGAGTGCACACATTGACTACCGTTCTGTTAGATAGCTGCGTTTTGGATTTAGAAGCAGATATTTCCCTGTGCTTACTGCTGTTTCTTCCATATGCCGGTAATGGGCTGAAAACGCCTGTTTTGGGACTCTGCAGAGAAAGTGTTTGCAGACTGCTGAATCCACACACGGGTTTAACTCTGGAAGTTGAGTGCACACATTGACAACCGTTCTGTTAGACAGCTGCGTTTTGGATTTAGAGCAGATATTTCCCTGTGCTTACTGCTGTTTCTTCCATATGCCGGTAATGGGCTGAAAACGCCTGTTTTGGGACTCTGCAGAGAAAGTGTTTGTAGACTGCTGAATCCACACACGGGTTTAACTCTGGAAGTTGAGTGCACACATTGACAACCGTTCTGTTAGGTAGCTGCGTTTTGGATTTGGAAGCAGATATTTCCCTGTGCTTATTCTGTTTCTTCCATATGCCGGTAATGGGCTGAAAACGCCTGTTTTGGGACTCTGCAGAGAAAGTTATGCAGACTGCTGAATCCACACACGGGTTTAACTCTGGAAGTTGAGTGCACACATTGACAACCGTTCTGTTAGATAGCTGCGTTTTGGATTTAGAAGCAGAGATTTCCCTGTGCTTACTGCTGTTTCTTCCATATGCCGGTAATGGGCTGAAAACGCCTGTTTTGGGACTCTGCAGAGAAAGTCTTTGCAGACTGCTGAATCCACACACGGGTTTAACTCTGGAAGTTGAGTGCACACATTGACAACCGTTCTGTTAGATAGCTGCATTTTGGATTTAGAAGCAGAGATTTCCCTGTGCTTACTACTGTTTCTTCCATATGCCGGTAATGGGCTGAAAACGCCTGTTTTGGGACTCTGCAGAGAGAGTGTTTGCAGACTGCTGAATCCACACACGGGTTTAACTCTGGAAGTTGAGTGCACACATTGACAACCGTTCTGATAGATAGCTGCGTTTTGGATTTAGAAGCAGATATTTCCCTGTGCTGACTGCTGTTTCTTCCATATGCCGGTAATGGGCTGAAAACGCCTGTTTTGGGACTCTGCAGAGAAAGTGTTTGCAGACTGCTGAATCCACACACGGGTTTAACTCTGGAAGTTGAGTGCACACATTGACAACCGTTCTGTTAGATAGCTGCGTTTTGGATTGAGAAGCAGATATTTCCCTGTGCTGACTGCTGTTTCTTCCATATGCCGGTAATGGGCTGAAAACGCCTGTTTTGGGACTCTGCAGAGAAAGTGTTTGCAGACTGCTGAATCCACACACGGGTTTAACTGTGGAAGTTGAGTGCAAACAATGACAACCGTTCTGTTAGATAGCTGCGTTTTGGATTGAGAAGCAGATATTTCCCTGTGCTTACTGCTGTTTCTTCCACGTGCCGGTAATGGGCTGAAAACACCTGTTTTGGGACTCTGCAGAGAAAGTGTTTGCTGACTGCTGAATCCAGACACGGGTTTAACTGTGGATGTTGAGTGCACACATTGACAACCGTTCTCTTTGATAGCTGCGTTTTGGATTTAGAAGCAGATATTTCCCTGGGCTTACTGCTGTTTCTTCCATATGCCGGTAATGGGCTGAAAACGCCTGGTTTCGGACTCTGCAGAGAAAGTGTTTGCAGACTGCTGAATCCACACATGGGTTTAACTCTGGAAGTTGAGTGCAAACATTGACAACCGTTCTGTTAGATAGCTGCGCTTTGGATTTAGAAGCAGATATTTCCCTGGGCTTACTGCTGTTTCTTCCATATGCCGGTAATGGGCTGAAAACGCCTGTTTTGGGACGCTGCAGAGAAATTGTTTGCCGACTGCTGAATCCACACACGGGTTTAACTCTGGAAGTTGACTGCACACATTGACAACCGTTCTGTTAGATAGCTGCGTTTTGGATTTAGAAGCAGATATTTCCCTGTGCTTACTGCTGTTTCTTCCCTATGCCGGTAATGGGCTGAAAACGCCTGTTTTGGGACTCTGCAGAGAAAGTGTTTGCAAACTGCTGAATCCGCACACGGGTTTAACTCTGGAAGTTGAGTGCACACATAGACAACCGTTCAGTTAGATAGCTGCGTTTTGGATTTGAAGCAGATATTTCCCTGGGCTTACTGCTGTTTCTTCCAAATGCCGGTAATGGGCTGAAAACGCCTGTTTTGGGACTCTGCAGAGAAAGTGTTTGCAGACTGCTGAATCCACACACGGGTTTAACTCTGGAAGTTGAGTGCACACATTGACAACCGTTCCGTTAGATAGCTGCGTTTTGGATTTAGAAGCAGAGATTTCCCTGTGCTTACTGCTGTTTCTTCCATATGCCGGTAATCGGCTGAAAACGCCTGTTTTGGGACTCTGCAGAGAAAGTGTTTGCAGACTGCTGAATCCACACACGGGTTTAACTCTGGAAGTTGAGTGCACACATTGACAACCGTTCTGTTAGATAGCTGCGTTTTGGATTTAGAAGCAGATATTTCCCTGTGCTTACTGCTGTTTCTTCCATATGCCGGTAATGGGCTGAAAACGCCTGTTTTGGGACTCTGCAGAGAAAGTGTTTGCAGACTGCTGAATCCACACACGGGTTTTACTCTGGAAGTTGAGTGCACACATTGACAACCGTTCTGTTAGATAGCTGCGTTTTGGATTTAGAAGCAGATATTTCCCTGTGCTTACTGCTGTTTCTTCCATATGCCGGTAATGGGCTGAAAACGCCTGTTTTGGGACTCTGCAGAGAAAGTGATTGCAGACTGCTGAATCCACACACGGGTTTAACTCTGGAAGTTGAGTGCACACTTTGACAACCGTTCTGTTAGATAGCTGCGTTTTGGATTTAGAAGCAGATATTTCCCTGTGCTGACTGCTGTTTCTTCCATATGCCGGTAATGGGCTGAAAACGCCTGTTTTAGGACTCTGCAGAGAAAGTGTTTGCAGACTGCTGAATCCACACACGGGTTTAACTCTGGAAGTTGAGTGCACACATTGACAACCGTTCTGTTAGATAGCTGCGTTTTGGATTTAGAAGCAGATATTTCCCTGTGCTGACTGCTGTTTCTTCCATATGCCGGTAATGGGCTGAAAACGCCTGTTTTGGGACTCTGCAGAGAAAGTGTTTGCAGACTGCTGAATCCACACACGGGTTTAACTCTGGAAGTTGAGTGCACACATTGACAACCGTTCTGTTAGATAGCTGCGTTTTGGATTTAGAAGCAGATATTTCCCTGTGCTTACTGCTGTTTCTTCCATATGCCAGTAATGGGCTGAAAACGCCTGTTTTGGGACTCTGCAGAGAAAGTGTTTGCAGACTGCTGAATCCACACACGGGTTTAACTCTGGAAGTTGAGTGCACACATTGACAACCGGTCTGTTAGATAGGTGCGTTTTGGATTTAGAAGCAGATATTTTCCTGTGCTTACTGCTGTTTCTTCCATATGCCGGTAATGGGCTGAAAACGCCCGTTTTGGGACTCTGCAGAGAAAGTGTTTGCAGACTGCTGAATCCACACACGGGTTTAACTCTGGAAGTTGAGTGCACACATTGACAACCGTTCTGTTAGATAGCTGCGTTTTGGATTTAGAAGCAGATATTTCCCTGGGCTTACTGCTGTTTCTTCCATATGCCGGTAATGGGCTGAAAACGCCTCGTTTGGGACTCTGCAGAGAAAGTGTTTGCAGACTGCTGAATCCACACACGGGTTTAACTCTGGAAGTTGAGTGCACACATTGACAACCGTTCTGTTAGATAGCTGCGTTTTGGATTTAGAAGCAGATATTTCCCTGTGCTGACTGCTGTTTCTTTCATATGCCGGTAATGGGCTGAAAACGCCTGTTTTGGGACTCTGCAGAGAAAGTGTTTGCAGACTGCTGAATCCACACACGGGTTTAACTCTGGAAGTTGAGTGCACACATTGACAACCGTTCTGTTAGATAGCTGCGTTTTGGATTTAGAAGCAGATATTTCCCTGTGCTTACTGCTGTTTCTTCCATATGCCGGTAATGGGCTGAAAACGCCTGTTTTGGGACTCTGCAGAGAAAGTGTTTGCAGACTGCTGAATCCACACACGGGTTTAACTCTGGAAGTTGAGTGCACACATTGACAACCGTTCTGTTAGACAGCTGCGTTTTGGATTTAGAGCAGATATTTCCCTGTGCTTACTGCTGTTTCTTCCATATGCCGGTAATGGGCTGAAAACGCCTGTTTTGGGACTCTGCAGAGAAAGTGTTTGTAGACTGCTGAATCCACACACGGGTTTAACTCTGGAAGTTGAGTGCACACATTGACAACCGTTCTGTTAGATAGCTGCGTTTTGGATTTGGAAGCAGATATTTCCCTGTGCTTATTCTGTTTCTTCCATATGCCGGTAATGGGCTGAAAACGCCTGTTTTGGGACTCTGCAGAGAAAGTTATGCAGACTGCTGAATCCACACACGGGTTTAACTCTGGAAGTTGAGTGCACACATTGACAACCGTTCTGTTAGATAGCTGCGTTTTGGATTTAGAAGCAGAGATTTCCCTGTGCTTACTGCTGTTTCTTCCATATGCCGGTAATGGGCTGAAAACGCCTGTTTTGGGACTCTGCAGAGAAAGTCTTTGCAGACTGCTGAATCCACACACGGGTTTAACTCTGGAAGTTGAGTGCACACATTGACAACCGTTCTGTTAGATAGCTGCATTTTGGATTTAGAAGCAGAGATTTCCCTGTGCTTACTACTGTTTCTTCCATATGCCGGTAATGGGCTGAAAACGCCTGTTTTGGGACTCTGCAGAGAGAGTGTTTGCAGACTGCTGAATCCACACACGGGTTTAACTCTGGAAGTTGAGTGCACACATTGACAACCGTTCTGATAGATAGCTGCGTTTTGGATTTAGAAGCAGATATTTCCCTGTGCTGACTGCTGTTTCTTCCATATGCCGGTAATGGGCTGAAAACGCCTGTTTTGGGACTCTGCAGAGAAAGTGTTTGCAGACTGCTGAATCCACACACGGGTTTAACTCTGGAAGTTGAGTGCACACATTGACAACCGTTCTGTTAGATAGCTGCGTTTTGGATTGAGAAGCAGATATTTCCCTGTGCTGACTGCTGTTTCTTCCATATGCCGGTAATGGGCTGAAAACGCCTGTTTTGGGACTCTGCAGAGAAAGTGTTTGCAGACTGCTGAATCCACACACGGGTTTAACTGTGGAAGTTGAGTGCAAACAATGACAACCGTTCTGTTAGATAGCTGCGTTTTGGATTGAGAAGCAGATATTTCCCTGTGCTTACTGCTGTTTCTTCCACATGCCGGTAATGGGCTGAAAACACCTGTTTTGGGACTCTGCAGAGAAAGTGTTTGCTGACTGCTGAATCCAGACACGGGTTTAACTGTGGATGTTGAGTGCACACATTGACAACCGTTCTCTTTGATAGCTGCGTTTTGGATTTAGAAGCAGATATTTCCCTGGGCTTACTGCTGTTTCTTCCATATGCCGGTAATGGGCTGAAAACGCCTGGTTTCGGACTCTGCAGAGAAAGTGTTTGCAGACTGCTGAATCCACACATGGGTTTAACTCTGGAAGTTGAGTGCAAACATTGACAACCGTTCTGTTAGATAGCTGCGTTTTGGATTTAGAAGCAGATATTTCCCTGGGCTTACTGCTGTTTCTTCCATATGCCGGTAATGGGCTGAAAACGCCTGTTTTGGGACGCTGCAGAGAAATTGTTTGCCGACTGCTGAATCCACACACGGGTTTAACTCTGGAAGTTGACTGCACACATTGACAACCGTTCTGTTAGATAGCTGCGTTTTGGATTTAGAAGCAGATATTTCCCTGTGCTTACTGCTGTTTCTTCCCTATGCCGGTAAAGGGCTGAAAACGCCTGTTTTGGGACTCTGCAGAGAAAGTGTTTGCAGACTGCTGAATCCACACACGGGTTTAACTCTGGAAGTTGAGTGCACACATTGACAACCGTTCCGTTAGATAGCTGCGTTTTGGATTTAGAAGCAGAGATTTCCCTGTGCTTACTGCTGTTTCTTCCATATGCCGGTAATCGGCTGAAAACGCCTGTTTTGGGACTCTGCAGAGAAAGTGTTTGCAGACTGCTGAATCCACACACGGGTTTAACTCTGGAAGTTGAGTGCACACATTGACAACCGTTCTGTTAGATAGCTGCGTTTTGGATTTAGAAGCAGATATTTCCCTGTGCTTACTGCTGTTTCTTCCATATGCCGGTAATGGGCTGAAAACGCCTGTTTTGGGACTCTGCAGAGAAAGTGTTTGCAGACTGCTGAATCCACACACGGGTTTTACTCTGGAAGTTGAGTGCACACATTGACAACCGTTCTGTTAGATAGCTGCGTTTTGGATTTAGAAGCAGATATTTCCCTGTGCTTACTGCTGTTTCTTCCATATGCCGGTAATGGGCTGAAAACGCCTGTTTTGGGACTCTGCAGAGAAAGTGATTGCAGACTGCTGAATCCACACACGGGTTTAACTCTGGAAGTTGAGTGCACACTTTGACAACCGTTCTGTTAGATAGCTGCGTTTTGGATTTAGAAGCAGATATTTCCCTGTGCTGACTGCTGTTTCTTCCATATGCCGGTAATGGGCTGAAAACGCCTGTTTTAGGACTCTGCAGAGAAAGTGTTTGCAGACTGCTGAATCCACACACGGGTTTAACTCTGGAAGTTGAGTGCACACATTGACAACCGTTCTGTTAGATAGCTGCGTTTTGGATTTAGAAGCAGATATTTCCCTGTGCTGACTGCTGTTTCTTCCATATGCCGGTAATGGGCTGAAAACGCCTGTTTTGGGACTCTGCAGAGAAAGTGTTTGCAGACTGCTGAATCCACACACGGGTTTAACTCTGGAAGTTGAGTGCACACATTGACAACCGTTCTGTTAGATAGCTGCGTTTTGGATTTAGAAGCAGATATTTCCCTGTGCTTACTGCTGTTTCTTCCATATGCCAGTAATGGGCTGAAAACGCCTGTTTTGGGACTCTGCAGAGAAAGTGTTTGCAGACTGCTGAATCCAAACACGGGTTTAACTCTGGAAGTTGAGTGCACACATTGACAAACGGTCTGTTAGATAGGTGCGTTTTGGATTTAGAAGCAGATATTTTCCTGTGCTTACTGCTGTTTCTTCCATATGCCGGTAATGGGCTGAAAACGCCCGTTTTGGGACTCTGCAGAGAAAGTGTTTGCAGACTGCTGAATCCACACACGGGTTTAACTCTGGAAGTTGAGTGCACACATTGACAACCGTTCTGTTAGATAGCTGCGTTTTGGATTTAGAAGCAGATATTTCCCTGGGCTTACTGCTGTTTCTTCCATATGCCGGTAATGGGCTGAAAACGCCTCGTTTGGGACTCTGCAGAGAAAGTGTTTGCAGACTGCTGAATCCACACACGGGTTTAACTCTGGAAGTTGAGTGCACACATTGACAACCGTTCTGTTAGATAGCTGCGTTTTGGATTTAGAAGCAGATATTTCCCTGTGCTGACTGCTGTTTCTTTCATATGCCGGTAATGGGCTGAAAACGCCTGTTTTGGGACTCTGCAGAGAAAGTGTTTGCAGACTGCTGAATCCACACACGGGTTTAACTCTGGAAGTTGAGTGCACACATTGACAACCGTTCTGTTAGATAGCTGCGTTTTGGATTTAGAAGCAGAGATTTCCCTGTGCTTACTGCTGTTTCTTCCATATGCCGGTAATGGGCTGAAAACGCCTGTTTTGGGACTCTGCAGAGAAAGTGTTTGCAGACTGCTGAATCCACACACGGGTTTAACTCTGGAAGTTGAGTGCACACATTGACAACCGTTCTGTTAGATAGCTGCGTTTTGGATTTAGAAGCAGATATTTTCCTGTGCTTACTGCTGTTTCTTCCATATGCCAGTAATGGGCTGAAAACGCCTGTTTTGGGACTCTGCAGAGAAAGGGTTTGCAGACTGCTGAATCCACACACGGATTTAACTCTGGAAGTTGAGTGCACACATTGACAACCGTTCTGTTAGATAGCTGCGTTTTGGATTTAGAAGCAGATATTTTCCTGTGCTTACTGCTGTTTCTTCCATATGCCGGTAATGGGCTGAAAACGCCCGTTTTGGGACTCTGCAGAGAAAGTGTTTGCAGACTGCTGAATCCACACACGGGTTTAACTCTGGAAATTGAGTGCACACATTGACAACCGTTCTGTTAGATAGCTGCGTTTTGGATTTAGAAGCAGATATTTCCCTGGGCTTACTGCTGTTTCTTCCATATGCCGGTAATGGGCTGAAAACGCCTCGTTTGGGACTCTGCAGAGAAAGTGTTTGCAGACTGCTGAATCCACACACGGGTTTAACTCTGGAAGTTGAGTGCACACATTGACAACCGTTCTGTTAGATAGCTGCGTTTTGGATTTAGAAGCAGATATTTCCCTGTGCTGACTGCTGTTTCTTTCATATGCCGGTAATGGGCTGAAAACGCCTGTTTTGGGACTCTGCAGAGAAAGTGTTTGCAGACTGCTGAATCCACACACGGGTTTAACTCTGGAAGTTGAGTGCACACATTGACAACCGTTCTTTTAGATAGCTGCGTTTTGGATTTAGAAGCAGATATTTCCCTGTGCTTACTGCTGTTTCTTCCATATGCCGGTAATGTGCTGAAAACGCCTGTTTTGGGACTCTGCAGAGAAAGTGTTTGCAGACTGCTGAATCCACACACGGGTTTAACTCTGGAAGTTGAGTGCACACATTGACAACCGTTCTGTTAGATAGCTGCGTTTTGGATTTAGAAGCAGATATTTCCCTGGGCTTACTGCTGTTTCTTCCATATGCCGGTAATGGGCTGAAAACGCCTGTTTTGGGACGCTGCAGAGAAAGTGGTTTTTCAGACTGCTGAATCCACACACGGGTTTAACTCTGGAAGTTGAGTGCACACATTGACAACCGTTCTGTTAGATAGCTGCGTTTTGGATTTAGAAGCAGATATTTCCCTGTGCTTACTGCTGTTTCTTCCATATGCCGGTAATGGGCTGAAAACGCCTGTTTTGGGACTCTGCAGAGAAAGTGTTTGCAGACTGCTGAATCCACACACGGGTTTAACTCTGGAAGTTGAGTGCACACATTGACAATCGTTCTGTTAGATAGCTGCGTTTTGGATTTAGAAGCAGAGATTTCCCTGTGCTTACTGCTGTTTCTTCCATATGCCGGTAATGGGCTGAAAACGCCTGTTTTGGGACTCTGCAGAGAAAGTGTTTGCAGACTGCTGAATCCACACACGGGTTTAACTGTGGAAGTTGAGTGCACACATTGACAACCGTTCTGTTAGATAGCTGCGTTTTGGATTTAGAAGCAGATATTTCCCTGTGCTTACTGCTGTTTCTTCCACATGCCGGTAATGGGCTGAAAACGCCTGGTTTGGGACTCTGCAGAGAAAGTGTTTGCAGACTGCTGAATCCACACACGGGTTTAACTCTGGAAGTTGAGTGCACACATTGACAACCGTTCTGTTAGATAGCTGCGTTTTGGATTTAGAAGCAGATATTTCCCTGTGCTTACTGCTGTTTCTTCCATATGCCGGTAATGGGCTGAAAACGCCTGTTTTGGGACTCTGCAGAGAAAGTGTTTGCAGACTGCTGAATCCACACACGGGTTTAACTCTGGAAGTTGAGTGCACACATTGACAACCGTTCTGTTAGATAGCTGCGTTTTGGATTTAGAGCAGATACTTCCCTGTGCTTACTGCTGCTTCTTCCATATGCCGGTAATGGGCTGAAAACGCCTGTTTTGGGACTCTGCATAGAAAGTGTTTGTAGACTGCTGAATCCACACACGGGTTTAACTCTGGAAGTTGAGTGCACACATTGACAACCGTTCTGTTAGATAGCTGCGTTTTGGATTTAGAAGCAGATATTTTCCTGTGCTTACTGCTGTTTCTTCCATATGCCGGTAATGGGCTGAAAACGCCCGTTTTGGGACTCTGCAGAGAAAGTGTTTGCAGACTGCTGAATCCACACACGGGTTTAACTCTGGAAGTTGAGTGCACACATTGACAACCGTTCTGTTAGATAGCTGCGTTTTGGATTTAGAAGCAGATATTTCCCTGTGCTGACTGCTGTTTCTTTCATATGCCGGTAATGGGCTGAAAACGCCTGTTTTGGGACTCTGCAGAGAAAGTGTTTGCAGACTGCTGAATCCACACACGGGTTTAACTCTGGAAGTTGAGTGCACACATTGACAACCGTTCTGTTAGATAGCTGCGTTTTGGATTTAGAAGCAGATATTTCCCTGTGCTTACTGCTGTTTCTTCCATATGCCGGTAATGGGCTGAAAACGCCTGTTTTGGGACTCTGCAGAGAAAGTGTTTGCAGACTGCTGAATCCACACACGGGTTTAACTCTGGAAGTTGAGTGCACACATTGACAACCGTTCTGTTAGATAGCTGCGTTTTGGATTTAGAAGCAGATATTTTCCTGTGCTTACTGCTGTTTCTTCCTTATGCCAGTAATGGGCTGAAAACGCCTGTTTTGGGACTCTGCAGAGAAAGGGTTTGCAGACTGCTGAATCCACACACGGATTTAACTCTGGAAGTTGAGTGCACACATTGACAACCGTTCTGTTAGATAGCTGCGTTTTGGATTTAGAAGCAGATATTTTCCTGTGCTTACTGCTGTTTCTTCCATATGCCGGTAATGGGCTGAAAACGCCCGTTTTGGGACTCTGCAGAGACAGTGTTTGCAGACTGCTGAATCCACACACGGGTTTAACTCTGGAAGTTGAGTGCACACATTGACAACCGTTCTGTTAGATAGCTGCGTTTTGGATTTAGAAGCAGATATTTCCCTGTGCTGACTGCTGTTTCTTTCATATGCCGGTAATGGGCTGAAAACGCCTGTTTTGGGACTCTGCAGAGAAAGTGTTTGCAGACTGCTGAATCCACACACGGGTTTAACTCTGGAAGTTGAGTGCACACATTGACAACCGTTCTTTTAGATAGCTGCGTTTTGGATTTAGAAGCAGATATTTCCCTGTGCTTACTGCTGTTTCTTCCATATGCCGGTAATGTGCTGAAAACGCCTGTTTTGGGACTCTGCAGAGAAAGTGTTTGCAGACTGCTGAATCCACACACGGGTTTAACTCTGGAAGTTGAGTGCACACATTGACAACCGTTCTGTTAGATAGCTGCGTTTTGGATTTAGAAGCAGATATTTCCCTGGGCTTACTGCTGTTTCTTCCATATGCCGGTAATGGGCTGAAAACGCCTGTTTTGGGACTCTGCAGAGAAAGTGGTTTTTCAGACTGCTGAATCCACACACGGGTTTAACTCTGGAAGTTGAGTGCACACATTGACAACCGTTCTGTTAGATAGCTGCGTTTTGGATTTAGAAGCAGATATTTCCCTGTGCTTACTGCTGTTTCTTCCATATGCCGGTAATGGGCTGAAAACGCCTGTTTTGGGACTCTGCAGAGAAAGTGTTTGCAGACTGCTGAATCCACACACGGGTTTAACTCTGGAAGTTGAGTGCACACATTGACAATCGTTCTGTTAGATAGCTGCGTTTTGGATTTAGAAGCAGAGATTTCCCTGTGCTTACTGCTGTTTCTTCCATATGCCGGTAATGGGCTGAAAACGCCTGTTTTGGGACTCTGCAGAGAAAGTGTTTGCAGACTGCTGAATCCACACACGGGTTTAACTGTGGAAGTTGAGTGCACACATTGACAACCGTTCTGTTAGATAGCTGCGTTTTGGATTTAGAAGCAGATATTTCCCTGTGCTTACTGCTGTTTCTTCCACATGCCGGTAATGGGCTGAAAACGCCTGGTTTGGGACTCTGCAGAGAAAGTGTTTGCAGACTGCTGAATCCACACACGGGTTTAACTCTGGAAGTTGAGTGCACACATTGACAACCGTTCTGTTAGATAGCTGCGTTTTGGATTTAGAAGCAGATATTTCCCTGTGCTTACTGCTGTTTCTTCCATATGCCGGTAATGGGCTGAAAACGCCTGTTTTGGGACTCTGCAGAGAAAGTGTTTGCAGACTGCTGAATCCACACACGGGTTTAACTCTGGAAGTTGAGTGCACACATTGACAACCGTTCTGTTAGATAGCTGCGTTTTGGATTTAGAGCAGATACTTCCCTGTGCTTACTGCTGTTTCTTCCATATGCCGGTAATGGGCTGAAAACGCCTGTTTTGGGACTCTGCATAGAAAGTGTTTGTAGACTGCTGAATCCACACACGGGTTTAACTCTGGAAGTTGAGTGCACACATTGACAACCGTTCTGTTAGATAGCTGCGTTTTGGATTTAGAAGCAGATATTTTCCTGTGCTTACTGCTGTTTCTTCCATATGCCGGTAATGGGCTGAAAACGCCCGTTTTGGGACTCTGCAGAGAAAGTGTTTGCAGACTGCTGAATCCACACACGGGTTTAACTCTGGAAGTTGAGTGCACACATTGACAACCGTTCTGTTAGATAGCTGCGTTTTGGATTTAGAAGCAGATATTTCCCTGTGCTGACTGCTGTTTCTTTCATATGCCGGTAATGGGCTGAAAACGCCTGTTTTGGGACTCTGCAGAGAAAGTGTTTGCAGACTGCTGAATCCACACACGGGTTTAACTCTGGAAGTTGAGTGCACACATTGACAACCGTTCTGTTAGATAGCTGCGTTTTGGATTTAGAAGCAGATATTTCCCTGTGCTTACTGCTGTTTCTTCCATATGCCGGTAATGGGCTGAAAACGCCTGTTTTGGGACTCTGCAGAGAAAGTGTTTGCAGACTGCTGAATCCACACACGGGTTTAACTCTGGAAGTTGAGTGCACACATTGACAACCGTTCTGTTAGATAGCTGCGTTTTGGATTTAGAAGCAGATATTTTCCTGTGCTTACTGCTGTTTCTTCCTTATGCCAGTAATGGGCTGAAAACGCCTGTTTTGGGACTCTGCAGAGAAAGGGTTTGCAGACTGCTGAATCCACACACGGATTTAACTCTGGAAGTTGAGTGCACACATTGACAACCGTTCTGTTAGATAGCTGCGTTTTGGATTTAGAAGCAGATATTTTCCTGTGCTTACTGCTGTTTCTTCCATATGCCGGTAATGGGCTGAAAACGCCCGTTTTGGGACTCTGCAGAGAAAGTGTTTGCAGACTGCTGAATCCACACACGGGTTTAACTCTGGAAGTTGAGTGCACACATTGACAACCGTTCTGTTAGATAGCTGCGTTTTGGATTTAGAAGCAGATATTTCCCTGGGCTTACTGCTGTTTCTTCCATATGCCGGTAATGGGCTGAAAACGCCTCGTTTGGGACTCTGCAGAGTAAGTGTTTGCAGACTGCTGAATCCACACACGGGTTTAACTCTGGAAGTTTAGTGCACACATTGACAACCGTTCTGTTAGATAGCTGCGTTTTGGATTTAGAAGCAGAGATTTCCCTGTGCTGACAGCTGTTTCTTTCATATGCCGGTAATGGGCTGAAAACGCCTGTTTTGGGACTCTGCAGAGAAAGTGTTTGCAGACTGCTGAATCCACACACGGGTTTAACTCTGGAAGTTGAGTGCACACATTGACAACCGTTCTGTTAGATAGCTGCGTTTTGGATTTAGAAGCAGATATTTCCCTGTGCTTACTGCTGTTTCTTCCATATGCAGGTAATGTGCTGAAAACGCCTGTTTTGGGACTCTGCAGAGAAAGTGTTTGCAGACTGCTGAATCCACACACGGGTTTAACTCTGGAAGTTGAGTGCACACATTGACAACCGATCTGTTAGATAGCTGCGTTTTGGATTTAGAAGCAGATATTTCCCTGGGCTTACTGCTGTTTCTTCCATATGCCGGTAATGGGCTGAAAACGCCTGTTTTGGGACTCTGCAGAGAAAGTGGTTTTTCAGACTGCTGAATCCACACACGGGTTTAACTCTGGAAGTTGAGTGCACACATTGACAACCGTTCTGTTAGATAGCTGCGTTTTGGATTTAGAAGCAGATATTTCCCTGTGCTTACTGCTGTTTCTTCCATATGCCGGTAATGGGCTGAAAACGCCTGTTTTGGGACTCTGCAGAGAAAGTGTTTGCAGACTGCTGAATCCACACACGGGTTTAACTCTGGAAGTTGAGTGCACACATTGACAACCGTTCTGTTAGATAGCTGCGTTTTGGATTTAGAAGCAGATATTTCCCTGGGCTTACTGCTGTTTCTTCCATATGCCGGTAATGGGCTGAAAACGCCTGTTTTGGGACTCTGCAGAGAAAGTGTTTGCAGACTGCTGAATCCACACACGGGTTTAACTCTGTAAGTTGAGTGCACACATTGACAACCGTTCTGTTAGATAGCTGCGTTTTGGATTTAGAAGCAGATATTTCCCTGTGCTTACTGCTGTTTCTTCCATATGCCGGTAATGGGCTGAAAACGCCTGTTTTGGGACTCTGCAGAGAAAGTGTTTGCAGACTGCTGAATCCACACACGGGTTTAACTCTGGAAGTTGAGTGCACACATTGACAACCGTTCTGTTAGATAGCAGCGTTTTGGATTTAGACGCAGATATTTTCCTGTGCTTACTGCTGTTTCTTCCATATGCCAGTAATGGGCTGAAAACGCCTGTTTTGGGACTCTGCAGAGAAAGTGTTTGCAGACTGCTGAATCCACACACGGATTTAACTCTGGAAGTTGAGTGCACACATTGACAACCGTTCTGTTAGATAGCTGCGTTTTGGATTTAGAAGCAGATATTTTCCTGTGCTTACTGCTGTTTCTTCCATATGCCGGTAATGGGCTGAAAACGCCCGTTTTGGGACTCTGCAGAGAAAGTGTTTGCAGACTGCTGAATCCACACACGGGTTTAACTCTGGAAGTTGAGTGCACACATTGACTACCGTTCTGTTAGATAGCTGCGTTTTGGATTTAGAAGCAGATATTTCCCTGGGCTTACTGCTGTTTCTTCCATATGCCGGTAATGGGCTGAAAATGCCTGTTTTGGGACTCTGCAGAGAAAGTGGTTTTTCAGACTGCTGAATCCACACACGGGTTTAACTCTGGAAGTTGAGTGCACACATTGACAACCGTTCTGTTAGATAGCTGCGTTTTGGATTTAGAAGCAGATATTTCCCTGTGCTTACTGCTGTTTCTTCCATATGCCGGTAATGGGCTGAAAACGCCTGTTTTGGGACTCTGCAGAGAAAGTGTTTGCAGACTGCTGAATCCACACACGGGTTTAACTCTGGAAGTTGAGTGCACACATTGACAACCGTTCTGTTAGATAGCTGCGTTTTGGATTTAGAAGCAGATATTTCCCAGTGCTTACTGCTGTTTCTTCCATATGCCGGTAATGGGCTGAAAACGCCTGTTTTGGGACTCTGCAGAGAAAGTGTTTGCAGACTGCTGAATCCACACACGGGTTTAACTCTGTAAGTTGAGTGCACACATTGACAACCGTTCTGTTAGATAGCTGCGTTTTGGATTTAGAAGCAGAGATTTCCCTGTGCTTACTGCTGTTTCTTCCATATGCCGGTAATGGGCTGAAAACGCCTGTTTTGGGACTCTGCAGAGAAAGTGTTTGCAGACTGCTGAATCCACACACGGGTTTAACTCTGGAAGTTGAGTGCACACATTGACAACCGTTCTGTTAGATAGCTGCGTTTTGGATTTAGACGCAGATATTTTCCTGTGCTTACTGCTGTTTCTTCCATATGCCAGTAATGGGCTGAAAACGCCTGTTTTGGGACTCTGCAGAGAAAGTGTTTGCAGACTGCTGAATCCACACACGGATTTAACTCTGGAAGTTGAGTGCACACATTGACAACCGTTCTGTTAGATAGCTGCGTTTTGGATTTAGAAGCAGATATTTTCCTGTGCTTACTGCTGTTTCTTCCATATGCCGGTAATGGGCTGAAAACGCCCGTTTTGGGACTCTGCAGAGAAAGTGTTTGCAGACTGCTGAATCCACACACGGGTTTAACTCTGGAAGTTGAGTGCACACATTGACTACCGTTCTGTTAGATAGCTGCGTTTTGGATTTAGAAGCAGATATTTCCCTGTGCTTACTGCTGTTTCTTCCATATGCCGGTAATGGGCTGAAAACGCCTGTTTTGGGACTCTGCAGAGAAAGTGTTTGCAGACTGCTGAATCCACACACGGGTTTAACTCTGGAAGTTGAGTGCACACATTGACAACCGTTCTGTTAGACAGCTGCGTTTTGGATTTAGAGCAGATATTTCCCTGTGCTTACTGCTGTTTCTTCCATATGCCGGTAATGGGCTGAAAACGCCTGTTTTGGGACTCTGCAGAGAAAGTGTTTGTAGACTGCTGAATCCACACACGGGTTTAACTCTGGAAGTTGAGTGCACACATTGACAACCGTTCTGTTAGATAGCTGCGTTTTGGATTTGGAAGCAGATATTTCCCTGTGCTTATTCTGTTTCTTCCATATGCCGGTAATGGGCTGAAAACGCCTGTTTTGGGACTCTGCAGAGAAAGTGTTTGCAAACTGCTGAATCCGCACACGGGTTTAACTCTGGAAGTTGAGTGCACACATTGACAACCGTTCAGTTAGATAGCTGCGTTTTGGATTTGAAGCAGATATTTCCCTGGGCTTACTGCTGTTTCTTCCAAATGCCGGTAATGGGCTGAAAACGCCTGTTTTGGGACTCTGCAGAGAAAGTGTTTGCAGACTGCTGAATCCACACACGGGTTTAACTCTGGAAGTTGAGTGCACACATTGACAACCGTTCCGTTAGATAGCTGCGTTTTGGATTTAGAAGCAGAGATTTCCCTGTGCTTACTGCTGTTTCTTCCATATGCCGGTAATCGGCTGAAAACGCCTGTTTTGGGACTCTGCAGAGAAAGTGTTTGCAGACTGCTGAATCCACACACGGGTTTAACTCTGGAAGTTGAGTGCACACATTGACAACCGTTCTGTTAGATAGCTGCGTTTTGGATTTAGAAGCAGATATTTCCCTGTGCTTACTGCTGTTTCTTCCATATGCCGGTAATGGGCTGAAAACGCCTGTTTTGGGACTCTGCAGAGAAAGTGTTTGCAGACTGCTGAATCCACACACGGGTTTTACTCTGGAAGTTGAGTGCACACATTGACAACCGTTCTGTTAGATAGCTGCGTTTTGGATTTAGAAGCAGATATTTCCCTGTGCTTACTGCTGTTTCTTCCATATGCCGGTAATGGGCTGAAAACGCCTGTTTTGGGACTCTGCAGAGAAAGTGATTGCAGACTGCTGAATCCACACACGGGTTTAACTCTGGAAGTTGAGTGCACACTTTGACAACCGTTCTGTTAGATAGCTGCGTTTTGGATTTAGAAGCAGATATTTCCCTGTGCTGACTGCTGTTTCTTCCATATGCCGGTAATGGGCTGAAAACGCCTGTTTTAGGACTCTGCAGAGAAAGTGTTTGCAGACTGCTGAATCCACACACGGGTTTAACTCTGGAAGTTGAGTGCACACATTGACAACCGTTCTGTTAGATAGCTGCGTTTTGGATTTAGAAGCAGATATTTCCCTGTGCTGACTGCTGTTTCTTCCATATGCCGGTAATGGGCTGAAAACGCCTGTTTTGGGACTCTGCAGAGAAAGTGTTTGCAGACTGCTGAATCCACACACGGGTTTAACTCTGGAAGTTGAGTGCACACATTGACAACCGTTCTGTTAGATAGCTGCGTTTTGGATTTAGAAGCAGATATTTCCCTGTGCTTACTGCTGTTTCTTCCATATGCCAGTAATGGGCTGAAAACGCCTGTTTTGGGACTCTGCAGAGAAAGTGTTTGCAGACTGCTGAATCCACACACGGGTTTAACTCTGGAAGTTGAGTGCACACATTGACAACCGGTCTGTTAGATAGGTGCGTTTTGGATTTAGAAGCAGATATTTTCCTGTGCTTACTGCTGTTTCTTCCATATGCCGGTAATGGGCTGAAAACGCCCGTTTTGGGACTCTGCAGAGAAAGTGTTTGCAGACTGCTGAATCCACACACGGGTTTAACTCTGGAAGTTGAGTGCACACATTGACAACCGTTCTGTTAGATAGCTGCGTTTTGGATTTAGAAGCAGATATTTCCCTGGGCTTACTGCTGTTTCTTCCATATGCCGGTAATGGGCTGAAAACGCCTCGTTTGGGACTCTGCAGAGAAAGTGTTTGCAGACTGCTGAATCCACACACGGGTTTAACTCTGGAAGTTGAGTGCACACATTGACAACCGTTCTGTTAGATAGCTGCGTTTTGGATTTAGAAGCAGATATTTCCCTGTGCTGACTGCTGTTTCTTTCATATGCCGGTAATGGGCTGAAAACGCCTGTTTTGGGATTCTGCAGAGAAAGTGTTTGCAGACTGCTGAATCCACACACGGGTTTAACTCTGGAAGTTGAGTGCACACATTGACAACCGTTCTGTTAGATAGCTGCGTTTTGGATTTAGAAGCAGATATTTCCCTGTGCTTACTGCTGTTTCTTCCATATGCCGGTAATGGGCTGAAAACGCCTGTTTTGGGACTCTGCAGAGAAAGTGTTTGCAGACTGCTGAATCCACACACGGGTTTAACTCTGGAAGTTGAGTGCACACATTGACAACCGTTCTGTTAGATAGCTGCGTTTTGGATTTAGAAGCAGATATTTTCCTGTGCTTACTGCTGTTTCTTCCATATGCCAGTAATGGGCTGAAAACGCCTGTTTTGGGACTCTGCAGAGAAAGGGTTTGCAGACTGCTGAATCCACACACGGATTTAACTCTGGAAGTTGAGTGCACACATTGACAACCGTTCTGTTAGATAGCTGCGTTTTGGATTTAGAAGCAGATATTTTCCTGTGCTTACTGCTGTTTCTTCCATATGCCGGTAATGGGCTGAAAACGCCCGTTTTGGGACTCTGCAGAGAAAGTGTTTGCAGACTGCTGAATCCACACACGGGTTTAACTCTGGAAATTGAGTGCACACATTGACAACCGTTCTGTTAGATAGCTGCGTTTTGGATTTAGAAGCAGATATTTCCCTGGGCTTACTGCTGTTTCTTCCATATGCCGGTAATGGGCTGAAAACGCCTCGTTTGGGACTCTGCAGAGAAAGTGTTTGCAGACTGCTGAATCCACACACGGGTTTAACTCTGGAAGTTGAGTGCACACATTGACAACCGTTCTGTTAGATAGCTGCGTTTTGGATTTAGAAGCAGATATTTCCCTGTGCTGACTGCTGTTTCTTTCATATGCCGGTAATGGGCTGAAAACGCCTGTTTTGGGACTCTGCAGAGAAAGTGTTTGCAGACTGCTGAATCCACACACGGGTTTAACTCTGGAAGTTGAGTGCACACATTGACAACCGTTCTTTTAGATAGCTGCGTTTTGGATTTAGAAGCAGATATTTCCCTGTGCTTACTGCTGTTTCTTCCATATGCCGGTAATGTGCTGAAAACGCCTGTTTTGGGACTCTGCAGAGAAAGTGTTTGCAGACTGCTGAATCCACACACGGGTTTAACTCTGGAAGTTGAGTGCACACATTGACAACCGTTCTGTTAGATAGCTGCGTTTTGGATTTAGAAGCAGATATTTCCCTGGGCTTACTGCTGTTTCTTCCATATGCCGGTAATGGGCTGAAAACGCCTGTTTTGGGACTCTGCAGAGAAAGTGGTTTTTCAGACTGCTGAATCCACACACGGGTTTAACTCTGGAAGTTGAGTGCACACATTGACAACCGTTCTGTTAGATAGCTGCGTTTTGGATTTAGAAGCAGATATTTCCCTGTGCTTACTGCTGTTTCTTCCATATGCCGGTAATGGGCTGAAAACGCCTGTTTTGGGACTCTGCAGAGAAAGTGTTTGCAGACTGCTGAATCCACACACGGGTTTAACTCTGGAAGTTGAGTGCACACATTGACAATCGTTCTGTTAGATAGCTGCGTTTTGGATTTAGAAGCAGAGATTTCCCTGTGCTTACTGCTGTTTCTTCCATATGCCGGTAATGGGCTGAAAACGCCTGTTTTGGGACTCTGCAGAGAAAGTGTTTGCAGACTGCTGAATCCACACACGGGTTTAACTGTGGAAGTTGAGTGCACACATTGACAACCGTTCTGTTAGATAGCTGCGTTTTGGATTTAGAAGCAGATATTTCCCTGTGCTTACTGCTGTTTCTTCCACATGCCGGTAATGGGCTGAAAACGCCTGGTTTGGGACTCTGCAGAGAAAGTGTTTGCAGACTGCTGAATCCACACACGGGTTTAACTCTGGAAGTTGAGTGCACACATTGACAACCGTTCTGTTAGATAGCTGCGTTTTGGATTTAGAAGCAGATATTTCCCTGTGCTTACTGCTGTTTCTTCCATATGCCGGTAATGGGCTGAAAACGCCTGTTTTGGGACTCTGCAGAGAAAGTGTTTGCAGACTGCTGAATCCACACACGGGTTTAACTCTGGAAGTTGAGTGCACACATTGACAACCGTTCTGTTAGATAGCTGCGTTTTGGATTTAGAGAAGATACTTCCCTGTGCTTACTGCTGTTTCTTCCATATGCCGGTAATGGGCTGAAAACGCCTGTTTTGGGACTCTGCATAGAAAGTGTTTGTAGACTGCTGAATCCACACACGGGTTTAACTCTGGAAGTTGAGTGCACACATTGACAACCGTTCTGTTAGATAGCTGCGTTTTGGATTTAGAAGCAGATATTTTCCTGTGCTTACTGCTGTTTCTTCCATATGCCGGTAATGGGCTGAAAACGCCCGTTTTGGGACTCTGTAGAGAAAGTGTTTGCAGACTGCTGAATCCACACACGGGTTTAACTCTGGAAGTTGAGTGCACACATTGACAACCGTTCTGTTAGATAGCTGCGTTTTGGATTTAGAAGCAGATATTTCCCTGTGCTGACTGCTGTTTCTTTCATATGCCGGTAATGGGCTGAAAACGCCTGTTTTGGGACTCTGCAGAGAAAGTGTTTGCAGACTGCTGAATCCACACACGGGTTTAACTCTGGAAGTTGAGTGCACACATTGACAACCGTTCTGTTAGATAGCTGCGTTTTGGATTTAGAAGCAGATATTTCCCTGTGCTTACTGCTGTTTCTTCCATATGCCGGTAATGGGCTGAAAACGCCTGTTTTGGGACTCTGCAGAGAAAGTGTTTGCAGACTGCTGAATCCACACACGGGTTTAACTCTGGAAGTTGAGTGCACACATTGACAACCGTTCTGTTAGATAGCTGCGTTTTGGATTTAGAAGCAGATATTTTCCTGTGCTTACTGCTGTTTCTTCCTTATGCCAGTAATGGGCTGAAAACGCCTGTTTTGGGACTCTGCAGAGAAAGGGTTTGCAGACTGCTGAATCCACACACGGATTTAACTCTGGAAGTTGAGTGCACACATTGACAACCGTTCTGTTAGATAGCTGCGTTTTGGATTTAGAAGCAGATATTTTCCTGTGCTTACTGCTGTTTCTTCCATATGCCGGTAATGGGCTGAAAACGCCCGTTTTGGGACTCTGCAGAGAAAGTGTTTGCAGACTGCTGAATCCACACACGGGTTTAACTCTGGAAGTTGAGTGCACACATTGACAACCGTTCTGTTAGATAGCTGCGTTTTGGATTTAGAAACAGATATTTCCCTGGGCTTACTGCTGTTTCTTCCATATGCCGGTAATGGGCTGAAAACGCCTCGTTTGGGACTCTGCAGAGTAAGTGTTTGCAGACTGCTGAATCCACACACGGGTTTAACTCTGGAAGTTTAGTGCACACATTGACAACCGTTCTGTTAGATAGCTGCGTTTTGGATTTAGAAGCAGAGATTTCCCTGTGCTGACAGCTGTTTCTTTCATATGCCGGTAATGGGCTGAAAACGCCTGTTTTGGGACTCTGCAGAGAAAGTGTTTGCAGACTGCTGAATCCACACACGGGTTTAACTCTGGAAGTTGAGTGCACACATTGACAACCGTTCTGTTAGATAGCTGCGTTTTGGATTTAGAAGCAGATATTTCCCTGTGCTTACTGCTGTTTCTTCCATATGCCGGTAATGTGCTGAAAACGCCTGTTTTGGGACTCTGCAGAGAAAGTGTTTGCAGACTGCTGAATCCACACACGGGTTTAACTCTGGAAGTTGAGTGCACACATTGACAACCGTTCTGTTAGATAGCTGCGTTTTGGATTTAGAAGCAGATATTTCCCTGGGCTTACTGCTGTTTCTTCCATATGCCGGTAATGGGCTGAAAACGCCTGTTTTGGGACTCTGCAGAGAAAGTGGTTTTTCAGACTGCTTAATCCACACACGGGTTTAACTCTGGAAGTTGAGTGCACACATTGACAACCGTTCTGTTAGATAGCTGCGTTTTGGATTTAGAAGCAGATATTTCCCTGTGCTGACTGCTGTTTCTTCCATATGCCGGTAATGGGCTGAAAACGCCTGTTTTGGGACTCTGCAGAGAAAGTGTTTGCAGACTGCTGAATCCACACACGGGTTTAACTCTGGAAGTTGAGTGCACACATTGACAACCGTTCTGTTAGATAGCTGCGTTTTGGATTTAGAAGCAGATATTTCCCTGTGCTTACTGCTGTTTCTTCCATATGCCGGTAATGGGCTGAAAACGCCTGTTTTGGGACTCTGCAGAGAAAGTGTTTGCAGACTGCTGAATCCACACACGGGTTTAACTCTGGAAGTTGAGTGCACACATTGACAACCGTTCTGTTAGATAGCTGCGTTTTGGATTTAGAAGCAGATATTTCCCTGTGCTTACTGCTGTTTCTTCCATATGCCGGTAATGGGCTGAAAACGCCTGTTTTGGGACTCTGCAGAGAATGTGTTTGCAGACTGCTGAATCCACACACGGGTTTAACTGTGGAAGTTGAGTGCACACATTGACAACCGTTCTGTTAGATAGCTGCGTTTTGGATTTAGAAGCAGATATTTCCCTGTGCTTACTGCTGTTTCTTCCATATGCCGGTAATGGGCTGAAAACGCCTGTTTTGGGACTCTGCAGAGAAAGTGTTTGCAGACTGCTGAATCCACACACGGGTTTAACTCTGGAAGTTGAGTGCACACATTGACAACCGTTCTGTTAGATAGCTGCGTTTTGGATTTAGAAGCAGAGATTTCCCTGTGCTTACTGCTGTTTCTTCCATATGCCGGTAATGGGCTGAAAACGCCTGTTTTGGGACTCTGCAGAGAAAGTCTTTGCAGACTGCTGAATCCACACACGGGTTTAACTCTGGAAGTTGAGTGCACACATTGACAACCGTTCTGTTAGATAGCTGCAGTTTGGATTTAGAAGCAGAGATTTCCCTGTGCTTACTACTGTTTCTTCCATATGCCGGTAATGGGCTGAAAACGCCTGTTTTGGGACTCTGCAGAGAAAGTGTTTGCAGACTGCTGAATCCACACACGGGTTTAACTCTGGAAGTTGAGTGCACACATTGACAACCGTTCTGTTAGATAGCTGCGTTTTGGATTTAGAAGCAGATATTTCCCTGTGCTTACTGCTGTTTCTTCCAAATGCCGGTAATGGGCTGAAAACGCCTGTTTTGGGACTCTGCAGAGAAAGTGTTTGCAGACTGCTGAATCCACACACGGGTTTAACTGTGGAAGTTGAGTGCACACATTGACAACCGTTCTGTTAGATAGCTGCGTTTTGGATTTAGAAGCACATATTTCCCTGTGCTTACTGCTGTTTCTTCCACATGCCGGTAATGGGCTGAAAACGCCTGGTTTGGGACTCTGCAGAGAAAGTGTTTGCAGACTGCTGAATCCACACACGGGTTTAACTCTGGAAGTTGAGTGCACACATTGACAACCGTTCTGTTAGATAGCTGCGTTTTGGATTTAGAAGCAGATATTTCCCTGTGCTTATTCTGTTTCTTCCATATGCCGGTAATGGGCTGAAAACGCCTGTTTTGGGACTCTGCAGAGAAAGTGTTTGCAGACTGCTGAATCCACACACGGGTTTAACTCTGGAAGTTGAGTGCACACATTGACAACCGTTCTGTTAGATAGCTGCGTTTTGGATTTAGAAGCAGAGATTTCCCTGTGCTTACTGCTGTTTCTTCCATATGCCGGTAATGGGCTGAAAACGCCTGTTTTGGGACTCTGCAGAGAAAATCTTTGCAGACTGCTGAATCCACACACGGGTTTAACTCTGGAAGTTGAGTGCACACATTGACAACCGTTCTGTTAGATAGCTGCATTTTGGATTTAGAAGCAGAGATTTCCCTGTGCTTACTACTGTTTCTTCCATATGCCGGTAATGGGCTGAAAACGCCTGTTTTGGGACTCTGCAGAGAAAGTGTTTGCAGACTGCTGAATCCACACACGGGTTTAACTCTGGAAGTTGAGTGCACACATTGACAACCGTTCTGTTAGATAGCTGCGTTTTGGATTTAGAAGCAGATATTTCCCTGTGCTGACTGCTGTTTCTTCCATATGCCGGTAATGGGCTGAAAACCCCTGTTTTGGGACTCTGCAGAGAAAGTGTTTGCAGACTGCTGAATCCACACACGGGTTTAACTCTGGAAGTTGAGTGCACACATTGACAACCGTTCTGTTAGATAGCTGCGTTTTGGATTGAGAAGCAGATATTTCCCTGTGCTGACTGCTGTTTCTTCCATATGCCGGTAATGGGCTGAAAACGCCTGTTTTGGGACTCTGCAGAGAAAGTGTTTGCAGACTGCTGAATCCACACACGGGTTTAACTGTGGAAGTTGAGTGCAAACAATGACAACCGTTCTGTTAGATAGCTGCGTTTTGGATTGAGAAGCAGATATTTCCCTGTGCTTACTGCTGTTTCTTCCACATGCCGGTAATGGGCTGAAAACACCTGTTTTGGGACTCTGCAGAGAAAGTGTTTGCTGACTGCTGAATCCAGACACGGGTTTAACTGCGGATGTTGAGTGCACACATTGACAACCGTTCTCTTTGATAGCTGCGTTTTGGATTTAGAAGCAGATATTTCCCTGGGCTTACTGCTGTTTCTTCCATATGCCGGTAATGGGCTGAAAACGCCTGGTTTCGGACTCTGCAGAGAAAGTGTTTGCAGACTGCTGAATCCACACATGGGTTTAACTCTGGAAGTTGAGTGCAAACATTGACAACCGTTCTGTTAGATAGCTGCGTTTTGGATTTAGAAGCAGATATTTCCCTGGGCTTACTGCTGTTTCTTCCATATGCCGGTAATGGGCTGAAAACGCCTGTTTTGGGACGCTGCAGAGAAATTGTTTGCCGACTGCTGAATCCACACACGGGTTTAACTCTGGAAGTTGAGTGCACACATTGACAACCGTTCTGTTAGATAGCTGCGTTTTGGATTTAGAAGCAGATATTTCCCTGTGCTTACTGCTGTTTCTTCCCTATGCCGGTAATGGGCTGAAAACGCCTGTTTTGGGACTCTGCAGAGAAAGTGTTTGCAAACTGCTGAATCCGCACACGGGTTTAACTCTGGAAGTTGAGTGCACACATTGACAACCGTTCAGTTAGATAGCTGCGTTTTGGATTTGAAGCAGATATTTCCCTGGGCTTACTGCTGTTTCTTCCATATGCCGGTAATGGGCTGAAAACGCCTGTTTTGGGACTCTGCAGAGAAAGTGTTTGCAGACTGCTGAATCCACACACGGGTTTAACTCTGGAATTTGAGTGCACACATTGACAACCGTTCCGTTAGATAGCTGCGTTTTGGATTTAGAAGCAGAGATTTCCCTGTGCTTACTGCTGTTTCTTCCATATGCCGGTAATCGGCTGAAAACGCCTGTTTTGGGACTCTGCAGAGAAAGTGTTTGCAGACTGCTGAATCCACACACGGGTTTAACTGTGGAAGTTGAGTGCACACATTGACAACCGTTCTGTTAGATAGCTGCGTTTTGGATTTAGAAGCAGATATTTCCCTGTGCTTACTGCTGTTTCTTCCATATGCCGGTAATGGGCTGAAAACGCCTGTTTTGGGACTCTGCAGAGAAAGTGTTTGCAGACTGCTGAATCCACACACGGGTTTAACTCTGGAAGTTGAGTACACACATTGACAACCGTTCTGTTAGATAGCTGCGTTTTGGATTTAGAAGCAGATATTTCCCTGTGCTGACTGCTGTTTCTTCCATATGCCGGTAATGGGCTGAAAACGCCTGTTTTGGGACTCTGCAGAGAAAGTGTTTGCAGACTGCTGAATCCACACACGGGTTTAACTCTGGAAGTTGAGTTCACACATTGACAACCGTTCTGTTAGATAGCTGCGTTTTGGATTTAGAAGCAGATATTTCCCTGTGCTTACTGCTGTTTCTTCCATATGCCAGTAATGGGCTGAAAACGCCTGTTTTGGGACTCTGCAGAGAAAGTGTTTGCAGACTGCTGAATCCACACACGGGTTTAACTCTGGAAGTTGAGTGCACACATTGACAACCGGTCTGTTAGATAGCTGCGTTTTGGATTTAGAAGCAGATATTTTCCTGTGCTTACTGCTGTTTCTTCCATATGCCGGTAATGGGCTGAAAACGCCCGCTTTGGGACTCTGCAGAGAAAGTGTTTGCAGACTGCTGAATCCACACACGGGTTTAACTCTGGAAGTTGAGTGCACACATTGACAACCGTTCTGTTAGATAGCTGCGTTTTGGATTTAGAAGCAGATATTTCCCTGGGCTTACTGCTGTTTCTTCCATATGCCGGTAATGGGCTGAAAACGCCTCGTTTGGGACTCTGCAGAGAAAGTGTTTGCAGACTGCTGAATCCACACACGGGTTTAACTCTGGAAGTTGAGTGCACACATTGACAACCGTTCTGTTAGATAGCTGCGTTTTGGATTTAGAAGCAGATATTTCCCTGTGCTGACTGCTGTTTCTTTCATATGCCGGTAATGGGCTGAAAACGCCTGTTTTGGGACTCTGCAGAGAAAGTGTTTGCAGACTGCTGAATCCACACACGGGTTTAACTCTGGAAGTTGAGTGCACACATTGACAACCGTTCTGTTAGATAGCTGCGTTTTGGATTTAGAAGCAGATATTTCCCTGTGCTTACTGCTGTTTCTTCCATATGCCGGTAATGGGCTGAAAACGCCTGTTTTGGGACTCTGCAGAGAAAGTGTTTGCAGACTGCTGAATCCACACACGGGTTTAACTCTGGAAGTTGAGTGCACACATTGACAACCGTTCTGTTAGATAGCTGCGTTTTGGATTTAGAAGCAGATATTTTCCTGTGCTTACTGCTGTTTCTTCCATATGCCAGTAATGGGCTGAAAACGCCTGTTTTGGGACTCTGCAGAGAAAGGGTTTGCAGACTGCTGAATCCACACACGGATTTAACTCTGGAAGTTGAGTGCACACATTGACAACCGTTCTGTTAGATAGCTGCGTTTTGGATGTAGAAGCAGATATTTTCCTGTGCTTACTGCTGTTTCTTCCATATGCCGGTAATGGGCTGAAAACGTCCGTTTTGGGACTCTGCAGAGAAAGTGTTTGCAGACTGCTGAATCCACACACGGGTTTAACTCTGGAAATTGAGTGCACACATTGACAACCGTTCTGCTAGATAGCTGCGTTTTGGATTTAGAAGCAGATATTTCCCTGGGCTTACTGCTGTTTCTTCCATATGCCGGTAATGGGCTGAAAACGCCTCGTTTGGGACTCTGCAGAGAAAGTGTTTGCAGACTGCTGAATCCACACACGGGTTTAACTCTGGAAGTTGAGTGCACACATTGACAACCGTTCTGTTAGATAGCTGCGTTTTGGATTTAGAAGCAGATATTTCCCTGTGCTGACTGCTGTTTATTTCATATGCCGGTAATGGGCTGAAAACGCCTGTTTTGGGACTCTGCAGAGAAAGTGTTTGCAGACTGCTGAATCCACACACGGGTTTAACTCTGGAAGTTGAGTGCACACATTGACAACCGTTCTGTTAGAAAGCTGCGTTTTGGATTTAGAAGCAGATATTTCCCTGTGCTTACTGCTGTTTCTTCCATATGCCGGTAATGTGCTGAAAACGCCTGTTTTGGGACTCTGCAGAGAAAGTGTTTGCAGACTGCTGAATCCACACACGGGTTTAACTCTGGAAGTTGAGTGCACACATTGACAACCGTTCTGTTAGATAGCTGCGTTTTGGATTTAGAAGCAGATATTTCCCTGGGCTTACTGCTGTTTCTTCCATATGCCGGTAATGGGCTGAAAACGCCTGTTTTGGGACTCTGCAGAGAAAGTGGTTTTTCAGACTGCTGAATCCACACACGGGTTTAACTCTGGAAGTTGAGTGCACACATTGACAACCGTTCTGTTAGATAGCTGCGTTTTGGATTTAGAAGCAGATATTTCCCTGTGCTTACTGCTGTTTCTTCCATATGCCGGTAACGGGCTGAAAACGCCTGTTTTGGGACTCTGCAGAGAAAGTGTTTGCAGACTGCCGAATCCACACACGGGTTTAACTCTGGAAGTTGAGTGCACACATTGACAACCGTTCTGTTAGATAGCTGCGTTTTGGATTTAGAAGCAGAGATTTCCCTGTGCTTACTGCTGTTTCTTCCATATGCCGGTAATGGGCTGAAAACGCCTGTTTTGGGACTCTGCAGAGAAAGTGTTTGCAGACTGCTGAATCCACACACGGGTTTAACTGTGGAAGTTGAGTGCACACATTGACAACCGTTCTGTTAGATAGCTGCGTTTTGGATTTAGAAGCAGATATTTCCCTGTGCTTACTGCTGTTTCTTCCACATGCCGGTAATGGGCTGAAAACGCCTGGTTTGGGACTCTGCAGAGAAAGTGTTTGCAGACTGCTGAATCCACACACGGGTTTAACTCTGGAAGTTGAGTGCACACATTGACAACCGTTCTGTTAGATAGCTGCGTTTTGGATTTAGAAGCAGATATTTCCCTGTGCTGACTGCTGTTTCTTCCATATGCCGGTAATGGGCTGAAAACGCCTGTTTTGGGACTCTGCAGAGAAAGTGTTTGCAGACTGCTGAATCCACACAAGGGTTTAACTCTGGAAGTTGAGTGCACACATTGACAACCGTTCTGTTAGATAGCTGCGTTTTGGATTTAGAGCAGATACTTCCCTGTGCTTACTGCTGTTTCTTCCATATGCCGGTAATGGGCTGAAAACGCCTGTTTTGGGACTCTGCAGAGAAAGTGTTTGTAGACTGCTGAATCCACACACGGGTTTAACTCTGGAAGTTGAGTGCACACATTGACAACCGGTCTGTTAGATAGCTGCGTTTTGGATTTAGAAGCAGATATTTTCCTGTGCTTACTGCTGTTTCTTCCATATGCCGGTAATGGGCTGAAAACGCCCGTTTTGGGACTCTGCAGAGAAAGTGTTTGCAGACTGCTGAATCCACACACGGGTTTAACTCTGGAAGTTGAGTGCACACATTGACAACCGTTCTGTTAGATAGCTGCGTTTTGGATTTAGAAGCAGATATTTCCCTGTGCTGACTGCTGTTTCTTTCATATGCCGGTAATGGGCTGAAAACGCCTGTTTTGGGACTCTGCAGAGAAAGTGTTTGCAGACTGCTGAATCCACACACGGGTTTAACTCTGGAAGTTGAGTGCACACATTGACAACCGTTCTGTTAGATAGCTGCGTTTTGGATTTAGAAGCAGATATTTCCCTGTGCTTACTGCTGTTTCTTCCATATGCCGGTAATGGGCTGAAAACGCCTGTTTTGGGACTCTGCAGAGAAAGTGTTTGCAGACTGCTGAATCCACACACGGGTTTAACTCTGGAAGTTGAGTGCACACATTGACAACCGTTCTGTTAGATAGCTGCGTTTTGGATTTAGAAGCAGATATTTTCCTGTGCTTACTGCTGTTTCTTCCATATGCCAGTAATGGGCTGAAAACGCCTGTTTTGGGACTCTGCAGAGAAAGGGTTTGCAGACTGCTGAATCCACACACGGATTTAACTCTGGAAGTTGAGTGCACACATTGACAACCGTTCTGTTAGATAGCTGCGTTTTGGATTTAGAAGCAGATATTTCCCTGTGCTTACTGCTGTTTCTTCCATATGCCGGTAATGTGCTGAAAACGCCTGTTTTGGGACTCTGCAGAGAAAGTGTTTGCAGACTGCTGAATCCACACACGGGTTTAACTCTGGAAGTTGAGTGCACACATTGACAACCGTTCTGTTAGATAGCTGCGTTTTGGATTTAGAAGCAGATATTTCCCTGGGCTTACTGCTGTTTCTTCCATATGCCGGTAATGGGCTGAAAACGCCTGTTTTGGGACTCTGCAGAGAAAGTGGTTTTTCAGACTGCTGAATCCACACACGGGTTTAACTGTGGAATTTGAGTGCACACATTGACAACCGTTCTGTTAGATAGCTGCGTTTTGGATTTAGAAGCAGATATTTCCCTGTGCTTACTGCTGTTTCTTCCATATGCCGGTAATGGGCTGAAAACGCCTGTTTTGGGACTCTGCAGAGAAAGTGTTTGCAGACTGCTGAATCCACACACGGGTTTAACTCTGGAAGTTGAGTGCACACATTGACAACCGTTCTGTTAGATAGCAGCGTTTTGGATTTAGAAGCAGATATTTCCCTGTGCTTACTGCTGTTTCTTCCATATGCCGGTAATGGGCTGAAAACGCCTGTTTTGGGACTCTGCAGAGAAAGTGTTTGCAGACTGCTGAATCCACACACGGGTTTAACTGTGGAAGTTGAGTGCACACATTGACAACCGTTCTGTTAGATAGCTGCGTTTTGGATTTAGAAGCAGATATTTCCCTGTGCTTACTGCTGTTTCTTCCACATGCCGGTAATGGGCTGAAAACGCCTGGTTTGGGACTCTGCAGAGAAAGTGTTTGCAGACTGCTGAATCCACACACGGGTTTAACTCTGGAAGTTGAGTGCACACATTGACAACCGTTCTGTTAGATAGCTGCGTTTTGGATTTAGAAGCAGATATTTCCCTGTGCTTACTGCTGTTTCTTCCATATGCCGGTAATGGGCTGAAAACGCCTGTTTTGGGACTCTGCAGAGAAAGTGTTTGCAGACTTCTGAATCCACACACGGGTTTAACTCTGGAAGTTGAGTGCACACATTGACAACCGTTCTGTTAGATAGCTGCGTTTTGGATTTAGAGCAGATACTTCCCTGTGCTTACTGCTGTTTCTTCCATATGCCGGTAATGGGCTGAAAACGCCTGTTTTGGGACTCTGCAGAGAAAGTGTTTGTAGACTGCTGAATCCACACACGGGTTTAACTCTGGAAGTTGAGTGCACACATTGACAACCGTTCTGTTAGATAGCTGCGTTTTGGATTTGGAAGCAGATATTTCCCTGTGCTTATTGCTGTTTCTTCCATATGCCGGTAATGGGCTGAAAACGCCTGTTTTGGGACTCTGCAGAGAAAGTGTTTGCAGACTGCTGAATCCACAAACGGGTTTAACTCTGGAAGTTGAGTGCACACATTGACAACCGTTCTGTTAGATAGCTGCGTTTTGGATTTAGAAGCAGATATTTCCCTGTGCTTACTGCTGTTTCTTCCACATGCCGGTAATGGGCTGAAAACACCTGTTTTGGGACTCTGCAGAGAAAGTGTTTGCTGACTGCTGAATCCAGACACGGGTTTAACTGTGGATGTTGAGTGCACACATTGACAACCGTTCTCTTTGATAGCTGCGTTTTGGATTTAGAAGCAGATATTTCCCTGGGCTTACTGCTGTTTCTTCCTTATGCCGGTAATGGGCTGAAAACGCCTGGTTTCGGACTCTGCAGAGAAAGTGTTTGCAGACTGCTGAATCCACAGATGGGTTTAACTCTGGAAGTTGAGTGCACACATTGACAACCGTTCTGTTAGATAGCTGCGTTTTGGATTTAGAAGCAGATAATTCCCTGGGCTTACTGCTGTTTCTTCCATATGCCGGTAATGGGCTGAAAACGCCTGTTTTGGGACGCTGCAATTGTTTGCCGACTGCTGAATCCACACACGGGTTTAACTCTGGAAGTTGAGTGCACACATTGACAACCGTTCTGTTAGATAGCTGCGTTTTGGATTTAGAAGCAGATATTTCCCTGTGCTTACTGCTGTTTCTTCCCTATGCCGGTAATGGGCTGAAAACGCCTGTTTTGGGACTCTGCAGAGAAAGTGTTTGCAGACTGCTGAATCCACACACGGGTTTAACTCTGGAAGTTGAGTGCACACATTGACAACCGTTCAGTTAGATAGCTGCGTTTTGGATTTGAAGCAGATATTTCCCTGGGCTTACTGCTGTTTCTTCCAAATGCCGGTAATGGGCTGAAAACGCCTGTTTTGGGACTCTGCAGAGAAAGTGTTTGCAGACTGCTGAATCCACACACGGGTTTAACTGTGGAATTTGAGTGCACACATTGACAACCGTTCCGTTAGATAGCTGCGTTTTGGATTTAGAAGCAGAGATTTCCCTGTGCTTACTGCTGTTTCTTCCATATGCCGGTAATCGGCTGAAAACGCCTGTTTTGGGACTCTGCAGAGAAAGTGTTTGCAGACTGCTGAATCCACACACGGGTTTAACTCTGGAAGTTGAGTGCACACATTGACAACCGTTCTGTTAGATAGCTGCGTTTTGGATTTAGAAGCAGATATTTCCCTGTGCTTACTGCTGTTTCTTCCATATGCCGGTAATGGGCTGAAAACGCCTGTTTTGGGACTCTGCAGAGAAAGTGTTTGCAGACTGCTGAATCCACACACGGGTTTTACTCTGGAAGTTGAGTGCACACATTGACAACCGTTCTGTTAGATAGCTGCGTTTTGGATTTAGAAGCAGATATTTCCCTGTGCTTACTGCTGTTTCTTCCATATGCCGGTAATGGGCTGAAAACGCCTGTTTTGGGACTCTGCAGAGAAAGTGATTGCAGACTGCTGAATCCACACACGGGTTTAACTCTGGAAGTTGAGTGCACACTTTGACAACCGTTCTGTTAGATAGCTGCGTTTTGGATTTAGAAGCAGATATTTCCCTGTGCTTACTGCTGTTTCTTCCATATGCCGGTAATGGGCTGAAAACGCCTGTTTTAGGACTCTGCAGAGAAAGTGTTTGCAGACTGCTGAATCCACACACGGGTTTAACTCTGGAAGTTGAGTGCACACATTGACAACCGTTCTGTTAGATAGCTGCGTTTTGGATTTAGAAGCAGATATTTCCCTGTGCTGACTGCTGTTTCTTCCATATGCCGGTAATGGGCTGAAAACGCCTGTTTTGGGACTCTGCAGAGAAAGTGTTTGCAGACTGCTGAATCCACACACGGGTTTAACTCTGGAAGTTGAGTGCACACATTGACAACCGTTCTGTTAGATAGCTGCGTTTTGGATTTAGAAGCAGATATTTCCCTGTGCTTACTGCTGTTTCTTCCATATGCCAGTAATGGGCTGAAAACGCCTGTTTTGGGACTCTGCAGAGAAAGTGTTTGCAGACTGCTGAATCCACACACGGGTTTAACTCTGGAAGTTGAGTGCACACATTGACAACCGGTCTGTTAGATAGCTGCGTTTTGGATTTAGAAGCAGATATTTTCCTGTGCTTACTGCTGTTTCTTCCATATGCCGGTAATGGGCTGAAAACGCCCGTTTTGGGACTCTGCAGAGAAAGTGTTTGCAGACTGCTGAATCCACACACGGGTTTAACTCTGGAAGTTGAGTGCACACATTGACAACCGTTCTGTTAGATAGCTGCGTTTTGGATTTAGAAGCAGATATTTCCCTGGGCTTACTGCTGTTTCTTCCATATGCCGGTAATGGGCTGAAAACGCCTCGTTTGGGACTCTGCAGAGAAAGTGTTTGCAGACTGCTGAATCCACACACGGGTTTAACTCTGGAAGTTGAGTGCACACATTGACAACCGTTCTGTTAGATAGCTGCGTTTTGGATTTAGAAGCAGATATTTCCCTGTGCTGACTGCTGTTTCTTTCATATGCCGGTAATGGGCTGAAAACGCCTGTTTTGGGACTCTGCAGAGAAAGTGTTTGCAGACTGCTGAATCCACACACGGGTTTAACTCTGGAAGTTGAGTGCACACATTGACAACCGTTCTGTTAGATAGCTGCGTTTTGGATTTAGAAGCAGATATTTCCCTGTGCTTACTGCTGTTTCTTCCATATGCCGGTAATGGGCTGAAAACGCCTGTTTTGGGACTCTGCAGAGAAAGTGTTTGCAGACTGCTGAATCCACACACGGGTTTAACTCTGGAAGTTGAGTGCACACATTGACAACCGTTCTGTTAGATAGCTGCGTTTTGGATTTAGAAGCAGATATTTTCCTGTGCTTACTGCTGTTTCTTCCATATGCCAGTAATGGGCTGAAAACGCCTGTTTTGGGACTCTGCAGAGAAAGGGTTTGCAGACTGCTGAATCCACACACGGATTTAACTCTGGAAGTTGAGTGCACACATTGACAACCGTTCTGTTAGATAGCTGCGTTTTGGATTTAGAAGCAGATATTTTCCTGTGCTTACTGCTGTTTCTTCCATATGCCGGTAATGGGCTGAAAACGCCCGTTTTGGGACTCTGCAGAGAAAGTGTTTGCAGACTGCTGAATCCACACACGGGTTTAACTCTGGAAGTTGAGTGCACACATTGACAACCGTTCTGTTAGATAGCTGCGTTTTGGATTTAGAAGCAGATATTTCCCTGGGCTTACTGCTGTTTCTTTCATATGCCGGTAATGGGCTGAAAACGCCTCGTTTGGGACTCTGCAGAGAAAGTGTTTGCAGACTGCTGAATCCACACACGGGTTTAACTCTGGAAGTTGAGTGCCCACACTGACAACCGTTCTGTTAGATAGCTGCGTTTTGGATTTAGAAGCAGATATTTCCCTGTGCTGACTGCTGTTTCTTTCATATGCCGGTAATGGGCTGAAAACGCCTGTTTTGGGACTCTGCAGAGAAAGTGTTTGCAGACTGCTGAATCCACACACAGGTTTAACTCTGGAAGTTGAGTGCACACATTGACAACCGTTCTGTTAGATAGCTGCGTTTTGGATTTAGAAGCAGATATTTTCCTGTGCTTGCTGCTGTTTCTTCCATATGCCGGTAATGGGCTGAAAACGCCTGTTTTGGGACTCTGCAGAGAAAGTGTTTGCAGACTGCTGAATCCACACACGGGTTTAACTCTGGAAGTTGAGTGCACACATTGACAACCGTTCTGTTAGATAGCTGCGTTTTGGATTTAGAGCAGATACTTCCCTGTGCTTACTGCTGTTTCTTCCACATGCCGGTAATGGGCTGAAAACGCCTGGTTTGGGACTCTGCAGAGAAAGTGTTTGCAGACTGCTGAATCCACACACGGGTTTAACTCTGGAAGTTGAGTGCACACATTGACAACCGTTCTGTTAGATAGCTGCGTTTTGGATTTAGAAGCAGATATTTCCCTGTGCTTACTGCTGTTTCTTCCATATGCCGGTAATGGGCTGAAAACGCCTGTTTTGGGACTCTGCAGAGAAAGTGTTTGCAGACTGCTGAATCCACACACGGGTTTAACTCTGGAAGTTGAGTGCACACATTGACAACCGTTCTGTTAGATAGCTGCGTTTTGGATTTAGAGCAGATACTTCCCTGTGCTTACTGCTGTTTCTTCCATATGCCGGTAATGGGCTGAAAACGCCTGTTTTCGGACTCTGCAGAGAAAGTGTTTGTAGACTGCTGAATCCACACACGGGTTTAACTCTGGAAGTTGAGTGCACACATTGACAACCGTTCTGTTAGATAGCTGCGTTTTGGATTTGGAAGCAGATATTTCCCTGTGCTTATTGCTGTTTCTTCCATATGCCGGTAATGGGCTGAAAACGCCTGTTTTGGGACTCTGCAGAGAAAGTGTTTGCAGACTGCTGAATCCACACACGGGTTTAACTCTGGAAATTGAGTGCACACATTGACAACCGTTCTGTTAGATAGCTGCGTTTTGGATTTAGAAGCAGAGATTTCCCTGTGCTTACTGCTGTTTCTTCCATATGCCGGTAATGGGCTGAAAACGCCTGTTTTGGGACTCTGCAGAGAAAGTCTTTGCAGACTGCTGAATCCACACACGGGTTTAACTCTGGAAGTTGAGTGCACACATTGACAACCGTTCTGTTAGATAGCTGCGTTTTGGATTTAGAAGCAGATATTTTCCTGTGCTTACTGCTGTTTCTTCCATATGCCGGTAATGGGCTGAAAACGCCCGTTTTGGGACTCTGCAGAGAAAGTGTTTGCAGACTGCTGAATCCACACACGGGTTTAACTCTGGAAGTTGAGTGCACACATTGACAACCGTTCTGTTAGATAGCTGCGTTTTGGATTTAGAAGCAGATATTTCCCTGTGCTGACTGCTGTTTCTTCCATATGCCGGTAATGGGCTGAAAACGCCTCGTTTGGGACTCTGCAGAGAAAGTGTTTGCAGACTGCTGAATACACACACGGGTTTAACTCTGGAAGTTGAGTGCACACATTGACAACCGTTCTGTTAGATAGCTGCGTTTTGGATTTAGAAGCAGATATTTCCCTTTGCTGACTGCTGTTTCTTTCATATGCCGGTAATGGGCTGAAAACGCCTGTTTTGGGACTCTGCAGAGAAAGTGTTTGCAGACTGCTGAATCCACACACGGGTTTAACTCTGGAAGTTGAGTGCACACATTGACAACCGTTCTGTTAGATAGCTGCGTTTTGGATTTAGAAGCAGATATTTCCCTGTGCTTACTGCTGTTTCTTCCGTATGCCGGTAATGGGCTGAAAACGCCTGTTTTGGGACTCTGCAGAGAAAGTGTTTGCAGACTGCTGAATCCACACACGGGTTTAACTCTGGAAGTTGAGTGCACACATTGACAACCGTTCTGTTAGATAGCTACGTTTTGGATTTAGAAGCAGATATTTCCCTGGGCTTACTGCTGTTTCTTCCATATGCCGGTAATGGGCTGAAAACGCCTGTTTTGGGACTCTGCAGAGAAAGTGGTTTTTCAGACTGCTGAATCCACACACGGGTTTAACTCTGGAAGTTGAGTGCACACATTGACAACCGTTCTGTTAGATAGCTGCGTTTTGGATTTAGAAGCAGATATTTCCCTGTGCTTACTGCTGTTTCTTCCATATGCCGGTAATGGGCTGAAAACGCCTGTTTTGGGACTCTGCAGAGAAAGTGTTTGCAGACTGCTGAATCCACACACGGGTTTAACTCTGGAAGTTGAGTGCACACATTGACAACCGTTCTGTTAGATAGCTGCGTTTTGGATTTAGAAGCAGATATTTCCCTGTGCTTACTGCTGTTTCTTCCATATGCCGGTAATGGGCTGAAAACGCCTGTTTTGGGACTCTGCAGAGAAAGTGTTTGCAGACTGCTGAATCCACACACGGGTTTAACTGTGGAAGTTGAGTGCACACATTGACAACCGTTCTGTTAGATAGCTGCGTTTTGGATTTAGAAGCAGATATTTCCCTGTGCTTACTGCTGTTTCTTCCACATGCCGGTAATGGGCTGAAAACGCCTGGTTTGGGACTCTGCAGAGAAAGTGTTTGCAGACTGCTGAATCCACACACGGGTTTAACTCTGGAAGTTGAGTGCACACATTGACAACCGTTCTGTTAGATAGCTGCGTTTTGGATTTAGAAGCAGATATTTCCCTGTGCTTGCTGCTGTTTCTTCCATATGCCGGTAATGGGCTGAAAACGCCTGTTTTGGGACTCTGCAGAGAAAGTGTTTGCAGACTGCTGAATCCACACACGGGTTTAACTCTGGAAGTTGAGTGCACACATTGACAACCGTTCTGTTAGATAGCTGCGTTTTGGATTTAGAGCAGATACTTCCCTGTGCTTACTGCTGTTTCTTCCATATGCCGGTAATGGGCTGAAAACGCCTGGTTTGGGACTCTGCAGAGAAAGTGTTTGCAGACTGCTGAATCCACACACGGGTTTAACTCTGGAAGTTGAGTGCACACATTGACAACCGTTCTGTTAGATAGCTGCGTTTTGGATTTAGAAGCAGATATTTCCCTGTGCTTACTGCTGTTTCTTCCATATGCCGGTAATGGGCTGAAAACGCCTGTTTTGGGACTCTGCAGAGAAAGTGTTTGCAGACTGCTGAATCCACACACGGGTTTAACTCTGGAAGTTGAGTGCACACATTGACAACCGTTCTGTTAGATAGCTGCGTTTTGGATTTAGAGCAGATACTTCCCTGTGCTTACTGCTGTTTCTTCCATATGCCGGTAATGGGCTGAAAACGCCTGTTTTCGGACTCTGCAGAGAAAGTGTTTGTAGACTGCTGAATCCACACACGGGTTTAACTCTGGAAGTTGAGTGCACACATTGACAACCGTTCTGTTAGATAGCTGCGTTTTGGATTTGGAAGCAGATATTTCCCTGTGCTTATTGCTGTTTCTTCCATATGCCGGTAATGGGCTGAAAACGCCTGTTTTGCGACTCTGCAGAGAAAGTGTTTGCAGACTGCTGAATCCACACACGGGTTTAACTCTGGAAATTGAGTGCACACATTGACAACCGTTCTGTTAGATAGCTGCGTTTTGGATTTAGAAGCAGAGATTTCCCTGTGCTTACTGCTGTTTCTTCCATATGCCGGTAATGGGCTGAAAACGCCTGTTTTGGGACTCTGCAGAGAAAGTCTTTGCAGACTGCTGAATCCACACACGGGTTTAACTCTGGAAGTTGAGTGCACACATTGACAACCGTTCTGTTAGATAGCTGCGTTTTGGATTTAGAAGCAGATATTTTCCTGTGCTTACTGCTGTTTCTTCCATATGCCGGTAATGGGCTGAAAACGCCCGTTTTGGGACTCTGCAGAGAAAGTGTTTGCAGACTGCTGAATCCACACACGGGTTTAACTCTGGAAGTTGAGTGCACACATTGACAACCGTTCTGTTAGATAGCTGCGTTTTGGATTTAGAAGCAGATATTTCCCTGTGCTGACTGCTGTTTCTTCCATATGCCGGTAATGGGCTGAAAACGCCTCGTTTGGGACTCTGCAGAGAAAGTGTTTGCAGACTGCTGAATACACACACGGGTTTAACTCTGGAAGTTGAGTGCACACATTGACAACCGTTCTGTTAGATAGCTGCGTTTTGGATTTAGAAGCAGATATTTCCCTTTGCTGACTGCTGTTTCTTTCATATGCCGGTAATGGGCTGAAAACGCCTGTTTTGGGACTCTGCAGAGAAAGTGTTTGCAGACTGCTGAATCCACACACGGGTTTAACTCTGGAAGTTGAGTGCACACATTGACAACCGTTCTGTTAGATAGCTGCGTTTTGGATTTAGAAGCAGATATTTCCCTGTGCTTACTGCTGTTTCTTCCGTATGCCGGTAATGGGCTGAAAACGCCTGTTTTGGGACTCTGCAGAGAAAGTGTTTGCAGACTGCTGAATCCACACACGGGTTTAACTCTGGAAGTTGAGTGCACACATTGACAACCGTTCTGTTAGATAGCTGCGTTTTGGATTTAGAAGCAGATATTTCCCTGGGCTTACTGCTGTTTCTTCCATATGCCGGTAATGGGCTGAAAACGCCTGTTTTGGGACTCTGCAGAGAAAGTGGTTTTTCAGACTGCTGAATCCACACACGGGTTTAACTCTGGAAGTTGAGTGCACACATTGACAACCGTTCTGTTAGATAGCTGCGTTTTGGATTTAGAAGCAGATATTTCCCTGTGCTTACTGCTGTTTCTTCCATATGCCGGTAATGGGCTGAAAACGCCTGTTTTGGGACTCTGCAGAGAAAGTGTTTGCAGACTGCTGAATCCACACACGGGTTTAACTCTGGAAGTTGAGTGCACACATTGACAACCGTTCTGTTAGATAGCTGCGTTTTGGATTTAGAAGCAGATATTTCCCTGTGCTTACTGCTGTTTCTTCCATATGCCGGTAATGGGCTGAAAACGCCTGTTTTGGGACTCTGCAGAGAAAGTGTTTGCAGACTGCTGAATCCACACACGGGTTTAACTGTGGAAGTTGAGTGCACACATTGACAACCGTTCTGTTAGATAGCTGCGTTTTGGATTTAGAAGCAGATATTTCCCTGTGCTTACTGCTGTTTCTTCCACATGCCGGTAATGGGCTGAAAACGCCTGGTTTGGGACTCTGCAGAGAAAGTGTTTGCAGACTGCTGAATCCACACACGGGTTTAACTCTGGAAGTTGAGTGCACACATTGACAACCGTTCTGTTAGATAGCTGCGTTTTGGATTTAGAAGCAGATATTTCCCTGTGCTTGCTGCTGTTTCTTCCATATGCCGGTAATGGGCTGAAAACGCCTGTTTTGGGACTCTGCAGAGAAAGTGTTTGCAGACTGCTGAATCCACACACGGGTTTAACTCTGGAAGTTGAGTGCACACATTGACAACCGTTCTGTTAGATAGCTGCGTTTTGGATTTAGAGCAGATACTTCCCTGTGCTTACTGCTGTTTCTTCCATATGCCGGTAATGGGCTGAAAACGCCTGTTTTGGGACTCTGCAGAGAAAGTGTTTGTAGACTGCTGAATCCACACACGGGTTTAACTCTGGAAGTTGAGTGCACACATTGACAACCGGTCTGTTAGATAGCTGCGTTTTGGATTTAGAAGCAGATATTTTCCTGTGCTTATTGCTGTTTCTTCCATATGCCGGTAATGGGCTGAAAACGCCTGTTTTGGGACTCTGCAGAGAAAGTGTTTGCAGACTGCTGAATCCACACACGGGTTTAACTCTGGAAGTTGAGTGCACACAATGACAACCGTTCTGTTAGATAGCTGCGTTTTGGATTTAGAAGCAGAGATTTCCCTGTGCTTACTGCTGTTTCTTCCATATGCCGGTAATGGGCTGAAAACGCCTGTTTTGGGACTCTGCAGAGAAAGTCTTTGCAGACTGCTGAATCCACACACGGGTTTAACTCTGGAAGTTGAGTGCACACATTGACAACCGTTCTGTTAGATAGCTGCGTTTTGGATTTAGAAGCAGATATTTCCCTGGGCTTACTGCTGTTTCTTCCATATGCCGGTAATGGGCTGAAAACGCCTCGTTTGGGACTCTGCAGAGAAAGTGTTTGCAGACTGCTGAATCCACACACGGGTTTAACTCTGGAAGTTGAGTGCACACATTGACAACCGTTCTGTTAGATAGCTGCGTTTTGGATTTAGAAGCAGATATTTCCCTGTGCTGACTGCTGTTTCTTTCATATGCCGGTAATGGGCTGAAAACGCCTGTTTTGGGACTCTGCAGAGAAAGTGTTTGCAGACTGCTGAATCCACACACGGGTTTAACTCTGGAAGTTGAGTGCACACATTGACAACCGTTCTGTTAGATAGCTGCGTTTTGGATTTAGAAGCAGATATTTCCCTGTGCTTACTGCTGTTTCTTCCGTATGCCGGTAATGGGCTGAAAACGCCTGTTTTGGGACTCTGCAGAGAAAGTGTTTGCAGACTGCTGAATCCACACACGGGTTTAACTCTGGAAGTTGAGTGCACACATTGACAACCGTTCTGTTAGATAGCTGCGTTTTGGATTTAGAAGCAGATATTTCCCTGGGCTTACTGCTGTTTCTTCCATATGCCGGTAATGGGCTGAAAACGCCTGTTTTGGGACTCTGCAGAGAAAGTGGTTTTTCAGACTGCTGAATCCACACACGGGTTTAACTCTGGAAGTTGAGTGCACAAATTGACAACCGTTCTGTTAGATAGCTGCGTTTTGGATTTAGAAGCAGATATTTCCCTGTGCTTACTGCTGTTTCTTCCATATGCCGGTAATGGGCTGAAAACGCCTGTTTTGGGACTCTGCAGAGAAAGTGTTTGCAGACTGCTGAATCCACACACGGGTTTAACTCTGGAAGTTGAGTGCACACATTGACAACCGTTCTGTTAGATAGCTGCGTTTTGGATTTAGAAGCAGATATTTCCCTGTGCTTACTGCTGTTTCTTCCATATGCCGGTAATGGGCTGAAAACGCCTGTTTTGGGACTCTGCAGAGAAAGTGTTTGCAGACTGCTGAATCCACACACGGGTTTAACTGTGGAAGTTGAGTGCACACATTGACAACCGTTCTGTTAGATAGCTGCGTTTTGGATTTAGAAGCAGATATTTCCCTGTGCTTACTGCTGTTTCTTCCACATGCCGGTAATGGGCTGAAAACGCCTGGTTTGGGACTCTGCAGAGAAAGTGTTTGCAGACTGCTGAATCCACACACGGGTTTAACTCTGGAAGTTGAGTGCACACATTGACAACCGTTCTGTTAGATAGCTGCGTTTTGGATTTAGAAGCAGATATTTCCCTGTGCTTGCTGCTGTTTCTTCCATATGCCGGTAATGGGCTGAAAACGCCTGTTTTGGGACTCTGCAGAGAAAGTGTTTGCAGACTGCTGAATCCACACACGGGTTTAACTCTGGAAGTTGAGTGCACACATTGACAACCGTTCTGTTAGATAGCTGCGTTTTGGATTTAGAGCAGATACTTCCCTGTGCTTACTGCTGTTTCTTCCATATGCCGGTAATGGGCTGAAAACGCCTGTTTTGGGACTCTGCAGAGAAAGTGTTTGTAGACTGCTGAATCCACACACGGGTTTAACTCTGGAAGTTGAGTGCACACATTGACAACCGTTCTGTTAGATAGCTGCGTTTTGGATTTGGAAGCAGATATTTCCCTGTGCTTATTGCTGTTTCTTCCATATGCCGGTAATAGGCTGAAAACGCCTGTTTTGGGACTCTGCAGAGAAAGTGTTTGCATACTGCTGAATCCACACACGGGTTTAACTCTGGAAGTTGAGTGCACACATTGACAACCGTTCTGTTAGATAGCTGCGTTTTGGATTTAGAAGCAGAGATTTCCCTGTGCTTACTGCTGTTTCTTCCATATGCCGGTAATGGGTTGAAAACGCCTGTTTTGGGACTCTGCAGAGAAAGTCTTTGCAGACTGCTGAATCCAAACACGGGTTTAACTCTGGAAGTTGAGTGCACACATTGACAACCGTTCTCTTAGATAGCTGCATTTTGGATTTAGAAGCAGAGATTTCCCTGTGCTTACTGCTGTTTCTTCCATATGCCGGTAATGGGCTGAAAACGCCTGTTTTGGGACTCTGCAGAGAAAGTGTTTGCAGACTGCTGAATCCACACACGGGTTTAACTCTGGAAGTTGAGTGCACACATTGACAACCGTTCTGTTAGATAGCTGCGTTTTGGATTTAGAAGCAGATATTTCCCTGTGCTGACTGCTGTTTCTTCCATATGCCGGTAATGGGCTGAAAACGCCTGTTTTGGGACTCTGCAGAGAAAGTGTTTGCAGACTGCTGAATCCACACACGGGTTTAACTCTGGAAGTTGAGTGCACACATTGACAACCGTTCTGTTAGATAGCTGCGTTTTGGATTTAGAAGCAGATATTTCCCTGTGCTTACTGTTGTTTCTTCCATATGCCGGTAATGGGCTGAAAACGCCTGTTTTGGGACTCTGCAGAGAAAGTGTTTGCAGACTGCTGAATTCACAAAGGGGTTTAACTCTGGAAGTTGAGTGCACACATTGACAACCGTTCTGTTAGATAGCTGCGTTTTGGATTTAGAAGCAGATATTTCCCTGTGCTGACTGCTGTTTCTTCCATATGCCGGTAATGGGCTGAAAACGCCTGTTTTGGGACTCTGCAGAGAAAGTGTTTGCAGACTGCTGAATCCACACACGGGTTTAACTGTGGAAGTTGAGTGCAAACAATGACAACCGTTCTGTTAGATAGCTGCGTTTTGGATTGCAAGCAGATATTTCCCTGTGCTTACTGCTGTTTCTTCCATATGCCGGTAATGGGCTGAAAACGCCTGTTTTGGGACTCTGCAGAGAAAGTGTTTGCAGACTGCTGAATCCACACACAGGTTTAACTCTGGAAGTTGAGTGCACACATTGACAACCGTTCTGTTAGATAGCTGCGTTTTGGATTTAGAAGCAGATATTTCCCTGTGCTTACTGCTGTTTCTTCCATATGCCGGTAATGGGCTGAAAACGCCTGTTTTGGGACTCTGCAGAGAAAGTGTTTGCAGACTGCTGAATCCACACACGGGTTTAACTCTGGAAGTTGAGTGCACACATTGACAACCGTTCTGTTAGATAGCTGCGTTTTGGATTTAGAAGCAGATATTTCCCTGTGCTTACTGCTGTTTCTTCCATATGCCGGTAATGGGCTGAAAACGCCTGTTTTGGGACTCTGCAGAGAAAGTGTTTGCAGACTGCTGAATCCACACACGGGTTTAACTCTGGAAGTTGAGTGCACACATTGAAAACCGTTCTGTTAGATAGCTGCGTTTTGGATTTAGAAGCAGATATTTCCCTGTGCTTACTGCTGTTTCTTCCATATGCCGGTAATGGGCTGAAAACGCCTGGTTGTGGACACTGCAGAGAAAGTGTTTGCAGACTGCTGAATCCACACACGGGTTTAACTGTGGAATTTGAGTGCACACATTGACAACCGTTCTGTTAGATAGCTGCGTTTTGGATTTAGAAGCAGATATTTCCCTGGACTTACTGCTGTTTCGTCCATATGCCGGTAATGGGCTGAAAACGCCTGTTTTGGGACTCTGCAGAGAAAGTGTTTGCAGACTGCTGAATCCACACACGGGTTTAACTCTGGAAGTTGAGTGCACACATTGACAACCGTTCTGTTAGATAGCTGCGTTTTGGATTTAGAAGCAGATATTTTCCTGTGCTTACTGCTGTTTCTTCCATATGCCGGTAATCGGCTGAAAACGCCTGTTTTGGGACTCTGCAGAGAAAGTGTTTGCAGACTGCTGAATCCACACACTGGTTTAACTCTTGAAGTTGAGTACACACATTGACAACCGTTCTGTCAGATAGCTGCGTTTTGGATTTAGAAGCAAATATTACCCTGGGCTTACTGCTGTTTCTTCCATATGCCGGTAATGGGCTGAAAACGCCTGGTTTGGGACTCTGCAGAGAAAGTGTTTGCAGACTGCTGAATCCACACACGGGTTTAACTCTGGAAGTTGAGTGCACACATTGACAACCGTTCTGTTAGATAGCTGCGTTTTGGATTTAGAAGCAGATATTTCCCTGGGCTTACTGCTGTTTCTTCCATATGCCGGTAATGGGCTGAAAACGCCTGTTTTGGGACTCTGCAGAGAAATTGTTTGCAGACTGCTGAATCCACACACGGGTTTAACTCTGGAAGTTGAGTGCACACATTGACAACCGTTCTGTTAGATAGCTGCGTTTTGGATTTAGAAGCAGATATTTCCCTGTGCTTACTGGTGTTTCTTCCATATGCCGGTAATGGGCTGAAAACACCTGTTTTGGGACTCTGCAGAGAAAGTGTTTGCTGACTGCTGAATCCAGACACGGGTTTAACTGTGGATGTTGAGTGCACACATTGACAACCGTTCTCTTTGATAGCTGCGTTTTGGATTTAGAAGCAGATATTTCCCTGGGCTTACTGCTGTTTCTTCCATATGCCAGTAATGGGCTGAAAACGCCTGTTTTGGGACTCTGCAGAGAAAGTGTTTTTTCAGACTGCTGAATCCACACACGGGTTTAACTCTGGAAGTTGAGTGCACACATTGACAACCGTTCTGTTAGATAGCTGCGTTTTGGATTTAGAAGCAGTTATTTCCCTGTGCTTACTGCTGTTTCTTCCATATGCCGGTAATGGGCTGAAAACGCCTGTTTTGGGACTCTGCAGAGAAAGTGTTTGCAGACTGCTGAATCCACACACGGGTTTAACTCTGGAAGTTGAGTGCACACATTGACAACCGTTCTGTTAGATAGCTGCGTTTTGGATTTAGAAGCAGATATTTTCCTGTGCTTACTGCTGTTTCTTCCATATGCCAGTAATGGGCTGAAAACGCCAGTTTTGGGACTCTGCAGAGAAAGTGTTTGCAGACTACTGAATCCACACACGGATTTAACTCTGGAAGTTGAGTGCACACATTGACAACCGTTCTGTTAGATAGCTGCGTTTTGGATTTAGAAGCAGATATTTTCCTGTGCTTACTGCTGTTTCTTCCATATGCCGGTAATGGGCTGAAAACGCCCGTTTTGGGACTCTGCAGAGAAAGTGTTTGCAGACTGCTGAATCCACACACGGGTTTAACTCTGGAAGTTGAGTGCACACATTGACAACCGTTCTGTTAGATAGCTGCGTTTTGGATTTAGAAGCAGATATTTCCCTGGGCTTACTGCTGTTTCTTCCATATGCCGGTAATGGGCTGAAAACGCCTCGTTTGGGACTCTGCAGAGAAAGTGTTTGCAGACTGCTGAATCCACACACGGGTTTAACTCTGGAAGTTGAGTGCACACATTGACAACCGTTCTGTTAGATAGCTGCGTTTTGGATTTAGAAGCAGATATTTCCCTGTGCTGACTGCTGTTTCTTTCATATGCCGGTAATGGGCTGAAAACGCCTGTTTTGGGACTCTGCAGAGAAAGTGTTTGCAGACTGCTGAATCCACACACGGGTTTAACTCTGGAAGTTGAGTGCACACATTGACAACCGTTCTGTTAGATAGCTGCGTTTTGGATTTAGAAGCAGATATTTCCCTGTGCTTACTGCTGTTTCTTCCATATGCCGGTAATGGGCTGAAAACGCCTGTTTTGGGACTCTGCAGAGAAAGTGTTTGCAGACTGCTGAATCCACACACGGGTTTAACTCTGGAAGTTGAGTGCACACATTGACAACCGTTCTGTTAGATAGCTGCGTTTTGGATTTAGAAGCAGATATTTCCCTGGGCTTACTGCTGTTTCTTCCATATGCCGGTAATGGGCTGAAAACGCCTGTTTTGGGACTCTGCAGAGAAAGTGTTTTTTCAGACTGCTGAATCCACACACGGGTTTAACTCTGGAAGTTGAGTGCACACATTGACAACCGTTCTGTTAGATAGCTGCGTTTTGGATTTAGAAGCAGATATTTCCCTGTGCTTACTGCTGTTTCTTCCATATGCCGGTAATGGGCTGAAAACGCCTGTTTTGGGACTCTGCAGAGAAAGTGTTTGCAGACTGCTGAATCCACACACGGGTTTAACTCTGGAAGTTGAGTGCACACATTGACAACCGTTCTGTTAGATAGCTGCGTTTTGGATTTAGAAGCAGATATTTCCCTGTGCTTACTGCTGTTTCTTCCATATGCCGGTAATGGGCTGAAAACGCCTGTTTTGGGACTCTGCAGAGAAAGTGTTTGCAGACTGCTGAATCCACACACGGGTTTAACTGTGGAAGTTGAGTGCACACATTGACAACCGTTCTGTTAGATAGCTGCGTTTTGGATTTAGAAGCAGATATTTCCCTGGGCTTACTGCTGTTTCTTCCACATGCCGGTAATGGGCTGAAAACGCCTGGTTTGGGACTCTGCAGAGAAAGTGTTTGCAGACTGCTGAATCCACACACGGGTTTAACTCTGGAAGTTGAGTGCACACATTGACAACCGTTCTGTTAGATAGCTGCGTTTTGGATTTAGAAGCAGATATTTCCCTGTGCTTACTGCTGTTTCTTCCATATGCCGGTAATGGGCTGAAAACGCCTGTTTTGGGACTCTGCAGAGAAAGTGTTTGCAGACTGCTGAATCCACACACAGGTTTAACTCTGGAAGTTGAGTGCACACATTGACAACCGTTCTGTTAGATAGCTGCGTTTTGGATTTAGAAGCAGATATTTCCCTGGGCTTACTGCTGTTTCTTCCACATGCCGGTAATGGGCTGAAAACGCCTGGTTTGGGACTCTGCAGAGAAAGTGTTTGCAGACTGCTGAATCCACACACGGGTTTAACTCTGGAAGTTGAGTGCACACATTGACAACCGTTCTGTTAGATTGCTGCGTTTTGGATTTAGAAGCAGATATTTCCCTGTGCTTACTGCTGTTTCTTCCATATGCCGGTAATGGGCTGAAAACGCCTGTTTTGGGACTCTGCAGAGAAAGTGTTTGCAGACTGCTGAATCCACACACGGGTTTAACTCTGGAAGTTGAGTGCACACATTGACAACCGTTCTGTTAGATAGCTGCGTTTTGGATTTAGAAGCAGATATTTCCCTGGGCTTACTGCTGTTTCTTCCATATGCCGGTAATGGGCTGAAAACGCCTGTTTTGGGACTCTGCAGAGAAAGTGTTTTTTCAGACTGCTGAATCCACACACGGGTTTAACTCTGGAAGTTGAGTGCACACATTGACAACCGTTCTGTTAGATAGCTGCGTTTTGGATTTAGAAGCAGATATTTCCCTGTGCTTACTGCTGTTTCTTCCATATGCCGGTAATGGGCTGAAAACGCCTGTTTTGGGACTCTGCAGAGAAAGTGTTTGCAGACTGCTGAATCCACACACGGGTTTAACTCTGGAAGTTGAGTGCACACATTGACAACCGTTCTGTTAGATAGCTGCGTTTTGGATTTAGAAGCAGATATTTCCCTGTGCTTACTGCTGTTTCTTCCATATGCCGGTAATGGGCTGAAAACGCCTGTTTTGGGACTCTGCAGAGAAAGTGTTTGCAGACTGCTGAATCCACACACGGGTTTAACTCTGGAAGTTGAGTGCACACATTGACAACCGTTCTGTTAGATAGCTGCGTTTTGGATTTAGAAGCAGATATTTCCCTGGGCTTACTGCTGTTTCTTCCACATGCCGGTAATGGGCTGAAAACGCCTGGTTTGGGACTCTGCAGAGAAAGTGTTTGCAGACTGCTGAATCCACACACGGGTTTAACTCTGGAAGTTGAGTGCACACATTGACAACCGTTCTGTTAGATAGCTGCGTTTTGGATTTAGAAGCAGATATTTCCCTGTGCTTACTGCTGTTTCTTCCATATGCCGGTAATGGGCTGAAAACGCCTGTTTTGGGACTCTGCAGAGAAAGTGTTTGCAGACTGCTGAATCCACACACAGGTTTAACTCTGGAAGTTGAGTGCACACATTGACAACCGTTCTGTTAGATAGCTGCGTTTTGGATTTAGAGCAGATATTTCCCTGTGCTTACTGCTGTTTCTTCCATATGCCGGTAATGGGCTGAAAACGCCTGTTTTGGGACTCTGCAGAGAAAGTGTTTGTAGACTGCTGAATCCACACACGGGTTTAACTCTGGAAGTTGAGTGCACACATTGACAACCGTTCTGTTAGATAGCTGCGTTTTGGATTTGGAAGCAGATATTTCCCTGTGCTTATTGCTGTTTCTTCCATATGCCGGTAATGGGCTGAAAACGCCTGTTTTGGGACTCTGCAGAGAAAGTGTTTGCAGGCTGCTGAATCCACACACGGGTTTAACTCTGGAAGTTGAGTGCACACATTGACAACCGTTCTGTTAGATTGCTGCGTTTTGGATTTAGAAGCAGATATTTCCCTGTGCTTACTGCTGTTTCTTCCATATGCCGGTAATGGGCTGAAAACGCCTGTTTTGGGACTCTGCAGAGAAAGTGTTTGCAGACTGCTGAATCCACACACGGGTTTAACTCTGGAAGTTGAGTGCACACATTGACAACCGTTCTGTTAGATAGCTGCGTTTTGGATTTAGAAGCAGAGATTTCCCTGGGCTTACTGCTGTTTCTTCCATATGCCGGTAATGGGCTGAAAACGCCTGTTTTGGGACTCTGCAGAGAAAGTGGTTTTTCAGACTGCTGAATCCACACACGGGTTTAACTCTGGAAGTTGAGTGCACACATTGATAACCGTTCTGTTAGATAGCTGCGTTTTGGATTTAGAAGCAGATATTTCCCTGTGCTTACTGCTGTTTCTTCCATATGCCGGTAATGGGCTGAAAACGCCTGTTTTGGGACTCTGCAGAGAAAGTGTTTGCAGACTGCTGAATTCACACAGGGGTTTAACTCTGGAAGTTGAGTGCACACATTGACAACCGTTCTGTTAGATAGCTGCGTTTTGGATTTAGAAGCAGATATTTCCCTGTGCTGACTGCTGTTTCTTCCATATGCCGGTAATGGGCTGAAAACGCCTGTTTTGGGACTCTGCAGAGAAAGTGTTTGCAGACTGCTGAATCCACACACGGGTTTAACTTTGGAAGTTGAGTGCAAACAATGACAACCGTTCTGTTAGATAGCTGCGTTTTGGATTGAGAAGCAGATATTTCCCTGTGCTTACTGCTGTTTCTTCCATATGCCGGTAATGGGCTGAAAACGCCTGTTTTGGGACTCTGCAGAGAAAGTGTTTGCAGACTGCTGAATCCACACACAGGTTTAACTCTGGAAGTTGAGTGCACACATTGACAACCGTTCTCTTAGATAGCTGCATTTTGGATTTAGAAGCAGAGATTTCCCTGTGCTTACTGCTGTTTCTTCCTTATGCCGGTAATGGGCTGAAAACGCCTGTTTTGGGACTCTGCAGAGAAAGTGTTTGCAGACTGCTGAATCCACACACGGGTTTAACTCTGGAAGTTGAGTGCACACATTGACAACCGTTCTGTTAGATAGCTGCGTTTTGGATTTAGAAGCAGATATTTCCCTGTGCTGACTGCTGTTTCTTCCATATGCCGGTAATGGGCTGAAAACGCCTGTTTTGGGACTCTGCAGAGAAAGTGTTTGCAGACTGCTGAATCCACACACGGGTTTAACTCTGGAAGTTGAGTGCACACATTGACAACCGTTCTGTTAGATAGCTGCGTTTTGGATTTAGAAGCAGATATTTCCCTGTGCTTACTGCTGTTTCTTCCATATGCCGGTAATGGGCTGAAAACGCCTGTTTTGGGACTCTGCAGAGAAAGTGTTTGCAGACTGCTGAATTCACACAGGGGTTTAACTCTGGAAGTTGAGTGCACACATTGACAACCGTTCTGTTAGATAGCTGCGTTTTGGATTTAGAAGCAGATATTTCCCTGTGCTGACTGCTGTTTCTTCCATATGCCGGTAATGGGCTGAAAACGCCTGTTTTGGGACTCTGCAGAGAAAGTGTTTGCAGACTGCTGAATCCACACACGGGTTTAACTTTGGAAGTTGAGTGCAAACAATGACAACCGTTCTGTTAGATAGCTGCGTTTTGGATTGAGAAGCAGATATTTCCCTGTGCTTACTGCTGTTTCTTCCATATGCCGGTAATGGGCTGAAAACGCCTGTTTTGGGACTCTGCAGAGAAAGTGTTTGCAGACTGCTGAATCCACACACAGGTTTAACTCTGGAAGTTGAGTGCACACATTGACAACCGTTCTGTTAGATAGCTGCGTTTTGGATTTAGAAGCAGATATTTCCCTGTGCTTACTGCTGTTTCTTCCATATGCCGGTAATGGGCTGAAAACGCCTGTTTTGGGACCCTGCAGAGAAAGTGTTTGCAGACTGCTGAATCCACACACGGGTTTAACTCTGGAAGTTGAGTGCACACATTGACAACCGTTCTGTTAGATAGCTGCGTTTTGGATTTAGAAGCAGATATTTCCCTGTGCTTACTGCTGTTTCTTCCATATGCCGGTAATGGGCTGAAAACGCCTGTTTTGGGACTCTGCAGAGAAAGTGTTTGCAGACTGCTGAATCCACACACGGGTTTAACTCTGGAAGTTGAGTGCACACATTGAAAACCGTTCTGTTAGATAGCTGCGTTTTGGATTTAGAAGCAGATATTTCCCTGGGCTTATTGCTGTTTCTTCCATATGCCGGTAATGGGCTGAAAACGCCTGGTTGTGGACACTGCAGAGAAAGTGTTTGCAGACTGCTGAATCCACACACGGGTTTAACTGTGGAATTTGAGTGCACACATTGACAACCGTTCTGTTAGATAGCTGCGTTTTGGATTTAGAAGCAGATATTTCCCTGGACTTACTGCTGTTTCTTCCATATGCCGGTAATGGGCTGAAAACGCCTGTTTTGGGACTCTGCAGAGAAAGTGTTTGCAGACTGCTGAATCCACACACGGGTTTAACTCTGGAAGTTGAGTGCACACATTGACAACCGTTCTGTTAGATAGCTGCGTTTTGGATTTAGAAGCAGATATTTTCCTGTGCTTACTGCTGTTTCTTCCATATGCCGGTAATCGGCTGAAAACGCCTGTTTTGGGACTCTGCAGAGAAAGTGTTTGCAGACTGCTGAATCCACACACTGGTTTAACTCTGGAAGTTGAGTACACACATTGACAACCGTTCTGTCAGATAGCTGCGTTTTGGATTTAGAAGCAGATATTTCCCTGTGCTGACTGCTGTTTCTTCCATATGCCGGCAATGGGCTGAAAACGCCTGGTTTGGGACTCTACAGAGAAAGTGTTTGCAGACTGCTGAATCCACACATGGGTTTAACTCTGGAAGTTGAGTGCACACATTGACAACCGTTCTGTTAGATAGCTGCGTTTTGGATTTAGAAGCAGATATTTCCCTGGGCTTACTGCTGTTTCTTCCATATGCCGGTAATGGGCTGAAAACGCCTGTTTTGGGACTCTGCAGTGAAATTGTTTGCAGACTGCTGAATCCACACACGGGTTTAACTCTGGAAGTTGAGTGCACACATTGACAACCGTTCTGTTAGATAGCTGCGTTTTGGATTTAGAAGCAGATATTTCCCTGTGCTTACTGCTGTTTCTTCCATATGCCGGTAATGGGCTCAAAACGCCTGTTTTGGGACTCTGCAGAGAAAGTGTTTGCAGACTGCTGAATCCACACACGGGTTTAACTCTGGAAGTTGAGTGCACACATTGACAACCGTTCTGTTAGATAGCTGCGTTTTGGATTTAGAAGCAGATATTTTCCTGTGCTTACTGCTGTTTCTTCCATATGCCAGTAATGGGCTGAAAACGCCTGTTTTGGGACTCTGCAGTGAAAGTGTTTGCAGACTGCTGAATCCACACACGGATTTAACTCTGGAAGTTGAGTGCACACATTGACAACCGTTCTGTTAGATAGCTGCGTTTTGGATTTAGAAGCAGATATTTTCCTGTGCTTACTGCTGTTTCTTCCATATGCCGGTAATGGGCTGAAAACGCCCGTTTTGGGACTCTGCAGAGAAAGTGTTTGCAGACTGCTGAATCCACACACGGGTTTAACTCTGGAAGTTGAGTGCACACATGACAACCGTTCTGTTAGATAGCTGCGTTTTGGATTTAGAAGCAGATATTTCCCTGGGCTTACTGCTGTTTCTTCCATATGCCGGTAATGGGCTGAAAACGCCTCGTTTGGGACTCTGCAGAGAAAGTGTTTGCAGACTGCTGAATCCACACACGGGTTTAACTCTGGAAGTTGAGTGCACACATTGACAACCGTTCTGTTAGATAGCTGCGTTTTGGATTTAGAAGCAGATATTTCCCTGTGCTGACTGCTGTTTCTTTCATATGCCGGTAATGGGCTGAAAACGCCTGTTTTGGGACTCTGCAGAGAAAGTGTTTGCAGACTGCTGAATCCACACACGGGTTTAACTCTGGAAGTTGAGTGCACACATTGACAACCGTTCTGTTAGATAGCTGCGTTTTGGATTTAGAAGCAGATATTTCCCTGTGCTTACTGCTGTTTCTTCCATATGCCGGTAATGGGCTGAAAACGCCTGTTTTGGGACTCTGCAGAGAAAGTGTTTGCAGACTGCTGAATCCACACACGGGTTTAACTCTGGAAGTTGAGTGCACACATTGACAACCGTTCTGTTAGATAGCTGCGTTTTGGATTTAGAAGCAGATATTTCCCTGTGCTTACTGCTGTTTCTTCCATATGCCGGTAATGGGCTGAAAACGCCTGTTTTGGGACTCTGCAGAGAAAGTGTTTTTTCAGACTGCTGAATCCACACACGGGTTTAACTCTGGAAGTTGAGTGCACACATTGACAACCGTTCTGTTAGATAGCTGCGTTTTGGATTTAGAAGCAGATATTTCCCTGTGCTTACTGCTGTTTCTTCCATATGCCGGTAATGGGCTGAAAACGCCTGTTTTGGGACTCTGCAGAGAAAGTGTTTGCAGACTGCTGAATCCACACACGGGTTTAACTCTGGAAGTTGAGTGCACACATTGACAACCGTTCTGTTAGATAGCTGCGTTTTGGATTTAGAAGCAGATATTTCCCTGTGCTTACTGCTGTTTCTTCCATATGCCGGTAATGGGCTGAAAACGCCTGTTTTGGGACTCTGCAGAGAAAGTGTTTGCAGACTGCTGAATCCACACACGGGTTTAACTGTGGAAGTTGAGTGCACACATTGACAACCGTTCTGTTAGATAGCTGCGTTTTGGATTTAGAAGCAGATATTTCCCTGTGCTTACTGCTGTTTCTTCCACATGCCGGTAATGGGCTGAAAACGCCTGGTATGGGACTCTGCAGAGAAAGTGTTTGCAGACTGCTGAATCCACACACGGGTTTAACTCTGGAAGTTGAGTGCACACATTGACAACCGTTCTGTTAGATAGCTGCGTTTTGGATTTAGAAGCAGATATTTCCCTGTGCTTACTGCTGTTTCTTCCACATGCCGGTAATGGGCTGAAAATGCCTGGTTTGGGACTCTGCAGAGAAAGTGTTTGCAGACTGCTGAATCCACACACGGGTTTAACTCTGGAAGTTGAGTGCACACATTGACAACCGTTCTGTTAGATAGCTGCGTTTTGGATTTAGAAGCAGAGATTTCCCTGTGCTTACTGCTGTTTCTTCCATATGCCGGTAATGGGCTGAAAACGCCTGTTTTGGGACTCTGCAGAGAAAGTCTTTGCCGACTGCTGAATCCACACACGGGTTTAACTCTGGAAGTTGAGTGCACACATTGACAACCGTTCTGTTAGATAGCTGCATTTTGGATTTAGAAGCAGAGATTTCCCTGTGCTTCCTGCTGTTTCTTCCATATGCCGGTAATGGGCTGAAAACGCCTGTTTTGGGACTCTGCAGAGAAAGTGTTTGCAGACTGCTGAATCCACACACGGGTTTAACTCTGGAAGTTGAGTGCACACATTGACAACCGTTCTGTTAGATAGCTGCGTTTTGGATTTAGAAGCAGATATTTCCCTGTGCTGACTGCTGTTTCTTCCATATGCCGGTAATGGGCTGAAAACGCCTGTTTTGGGACTCTGCAGAGAAAGTGTTTGCAGACTGCTGAATCCACACACGGGTTTAACTCTGGAAGTTGAGTGCACACATTGACAACCGTTCTGTTAGATAGCTGCGTTTTGGATTTAGAAGCAGATATTTCCCTGTGCTGACTGCTGTTTCTTCCATATGCCGGTAATGGGCTGAAAACGCCTGTTTTGGGACTCTGCAGAGAAAGTGTTTGCAGACTGCTGAATCCACACACGGGTTTAACTCTGGAAGTTGAGTGCACACATTGACAACCGTTCTGTTAGATAGCTGCGTTTTGGATTTAGAAGCAGATATTTCCCTGTGCTGACTGCTGTTTCTTCCATATGCCGGTAATGGGCTGAAAACGCCTGTTTTGGGACTTTGCAGAGAAAGTGTTTGCAGACTGCTGAATCCACACACGGGTTTAACTGTGGAAGTTGAGTGCACACATTGACAACCGTTCTGTTAGATAGCTGCGTTTTGGATTTAGAAGCAGATATTTCCCTGTGCTTAGTGCTGTTTCTTCCATATGCCGGTAATGGGCTGAAAACGCCTGCTTTGGGACTCTGCAGAGAAAGTGTTTGCAGACTGCTGAATCCACACACGGGTTTAACTCTGGAAGTTGAGTGCACACATTGACACCCGTTCTGTTAGATAGCTGCGTTTTGGATTGAGAAGCACATATTTCCCTGGGTTTACTGCTGTTTCTTCCGTATGCCGGTAATGGGCTGAAAACGCCTGTTTTGGGACTCTGCAGAGAAAGTGTTTGCAGACTGCTGAATCCACACACGGGTTTAACTCTGGAAGTTGAGTGCACACATTGACAACCGTTCTGTTAGATTGCTGCGTTTTGGATTTAGAAGCAGATATTTCCCTGTGCTTACTGCTGTTTCTTCCATATGCCGGTAATGGGCTGAAAACGCCTGTTTTGGGACTCTGCAGAGAAAGTGTTTGCAGACTGCTGAATCCACACACGGGTTTAACTCTGGAAGTTGAGTGCACACATTGACAACCGTTCTGTTAGATAGCTGCGTTTTGGATTTAGAAGCAGATATTTCCCTGTGCTTACTGCTGTTTCTTCCATATGCCGGTAATGGGCTGAAAACGCCTGTTTTGGGACTCTGCAGAGAAAGTGTTTGCAGACTGCTGAATCCACACACGGGTTTAACTGTGGAAGTTGAGTGCACACATTGACAACCGTTCTGTTAGATAGCTGCGTTTTGGATTTAGAAGCAGATATTTCCCTGTGCTTACTGCTGTTTCTTCCATATGCCGGTAATGGGCTGAAAACGCCTGTTTTGGGACTCTGCAGAGAAAGTGTTTGCAGACTGCTGAATCCACACACGGGTTTAACTGTGGAAGTTGAGTGCACACATTGACAACCGTTCTGTTAGATAGCTGCGTTTTGGATTTAGAAGCAGATATTTCCCTGTGCTTACTGCTGTTTCTTCCATATGCCGGTAATGGGCTGAAAACGCCTGTTTTGGGACTCTGCAGAGAAAGTGTTTGCAGACTGCTGAATCCACACACGGGTTTAACTGTGGAAGTTGAGTGCACACATTGACAACCGTTCTGTTAGATAGCTGCGCTTTGGATTTAGAAGCAGATATTTCCCTGTGCTGACTGCTGTTTCTTCCATATGCCGGTAATGGGCTGAAAACGCCTGTTTTGGGACTCTGCAGAGAAAGGGTTTGCAGACTGCTGAATCCACACACGGGTTTAACTCTGGAAGTTGAGTACACACATTGACAACCGTTCTGTTAGATAGCTGCGTTTTGGATTTACAAGCAGATATTTCCCTGGGCTTACTGCTGTTTCTTCCATATGCCGGTAATGGGCTGAAAACGCCTGGTTTGGGACTCTGCAGAGAAAGTGTTTGCAGACTGCTGAATCCACACACGGGTTTAACTCTGGAAGTTGAGTGCACACATTGACAACCGTTCTGTTAGATAGCTGCGTTTTGGATTTAGAAGCAGATATTTCCCTGGGCTTACTGCTGTTTCTTCCATATGCCGGTAATGGGCTGAAAACGCCTGTTTTGGGACGCTGCAGAGAAATTGTTTGCAGACTGCTGAATCCACACACGGCTTTAACTCTGGAAGTTGAGTGCACACATTGACAACCGTTCTGTTAGATAGCTGCGTTTTGGATTTAGAAGCAGAGATTTCCCTGGGCTTACTGCTGTTTCTTCCATATGCCGGTAATGGGCTGAAAACGCCTGTTTTCGGACTCTGCAGAGAAATTGTTTGCAGACTGCTGAATCCACACACGGGTTTAACTCTGGAAGTTGTGTGCACACATTGACAACCGTTCTGTTAGATAGCTGCGTTTTGGATTTAGAAGCAGATATTTCCCTGGGCTTACTGCTGTTTCTTCCATATGCCGGTAATGGGCTGAAAACACCTGTTTTGGGACTCTGCAGAGAAAGTGTTTGCAGACTGCTGAATCCACACACGGGTTTAACTCTGGAAGTTGAGTGCACACATTGACAACCGTTCTGTTAGATAGCTGCGTTTTGGATTTAGAAGCAGATATTTCCCTGTGCTTACTGCTGTTTCTTCCACATGCCGGTAATGGGCTGAAAACGCCTGGTTTGGGACTCTGCAGAGAAAGTGTTTGCAGACTGCTGAATCCACACACGGGTTTAACTCTGGAAGTTGAGTGCACACATTGACAACCGTTCTGTTAGATAGCTGCGTTTTGGATTTAGAAGCAGAGATTTCCCTGTGCTTACTGCTGTTTCTTCCATATGCCGGTAATGGGCTGAAAACGCCTGTTTTGGGACTCTGCAGAGAAAGTCTTTGCAGACTGCTGAATCCACACACGTGTTTAACTCTGGAAGTTGAGTGCACACATTGACAACCGTTCTGTTAGATAGCTGCATTTTGGATTTAGAAGCAGAGATTTCCCTGTGCTTACTGCTGTTTCTTCCATATGCCGGTAATGGGCTGAAAACGCCTGTTTTGGGACTCTGCAGAGAAAGTGTTTGCAGACTGCTGAATCCACACACGGGTTTAACTCTGGAAGTTGAGTGCACACATTGACAACCGTTCTGTTAGATAGCTGCGTTTTGGATTTAGAAGCAGATATTTCCCTGTGCTGACTGCTGTTTCTTCCATATGCCGGTAATGGGCTGAAAACGCCTGTTTTGGGACTCTGCAGAGAAAGTGTTTGCAGACTGCTGAATCCACACACGGGTTTAACTCTGGAAGTTGAGTGCACACATTGACAACCGTTCTGTTAGATAGCTGCGTTTTGGATTTAGAAGCAGAGATTTCCCTGTGCTTACTGCTGTTTCTTCCATATGCCGGTAATGGGCTGAAAACGCCTGTTTTGGGACTCTGCAGAGAAAGTGTTTGCAGACTGCTGAATCCACACACGGGTTTAACTCTGGAAGTTGAGTGCACACATTGACAACCGTTCTGTTAGATAGCTGCGTTTTGGATTTAGAAGCAGATATTTCCCTGTGCTGACTGCTGTTTCTTCCATATGCCGGTAATGGGCTGAAAACGCCTGTTTTGGGACTTTGCAGAGAAAGTGTTTGCAGACTGCTGAATCCACACACGGGTTTAACTGTGGAAGTTGAGTGCACACATTGACAACCGTTCTGTTAGATAGCTGCGTTTTGGATTTATAAGCAGATATTTCCCTGGGCTTACTGCTGTTTCTTCCATATGCCGGTAATGGGCTGAAAACGCCTGTTTTGGGACTCTGCAGAGAAAGTGTTTGCAGACTGCTGAATCCACACACGGATTTAACTCTGGAAGTTGAGTGCACACATTGACAACCGTTCTGTTAGATAGCTGCGTTTTGGATTTAGAAGCAGATATTTTCCTGTGCTTACTGCAGTTTCTTCCATATGCCGGTAATGGGCTGAAAACGCCCGTTTTGGGACTCTGCAGAGAAAGTGTTTGCAGACTGCTGAATCCACACACGGGATTAACTCTGGAAGTTGAGTGCACACATTGACAACCGTTCTGTTAGATAGCTGCGTTTTGGATTTAGAAGCAGATATTTCCCTGGGCTTACTGCTGTTTCTTCCATATGCCGGTAATGGGCTGAAAACGCCTCGTTTGGGACTCTGCAGAGAAAGTGTTTGCAGACTGCTGAATCCACACACGGGTTTAACTCTGGAAGTTGAGTGCACACATTGACAACCGTTCTGTTAGATAGCTGCGTTTTGGATTTAGAAGCAGATATTTCCCTGTGCTGACTGCTGTTTCTTTCATATGCCGGTAACGGGCTGAAAACGCCTGTTTTGGGACTCTGCAGAGAAAGTGTTTGCAGACTGCTGAATCCACACACGGGTTTAACTCTGGAAGTTGAGTGCACACATTGACAACCGTTCTGTTAGATAGCTGCGTTTTGGATTTAGAAGCAGATATTTCCCTGTGCTTACTGCTGTTTCTTCCATATGCCGGTAATGGGCTGAAAACGCCTGTTTTGGGACTCTGCAGAGAAAGTGTTTGCAGACTGCTGAATCCACACACGGGTTTAACTCTGGAAGTTGAGTGCACACATTGACAACCGTTCTGTTAGATAGCTGCGTTTTGGATTTAGAAGCAGATATTTCCCTGGGCTTACTGCTGTTTCTTCCATATGCCGGTAATGGGCTGAAAACGCCTGTTTTGGGACTCTGCAGAGAAAGTGTTTTTTCAGACTGCTGAATCCACACACGGGTTTAACTCTGGAAGTTGAGTGCACACATTGACAACCGTTCTGTTAGATAGCTGCGTTTTGGATTTAGAAGCAGATATTTCCCTGTGCTTACTGCTGTTTCTTCCATATGCCGGTAATGGGCTGAAAACGCCTGTTTTGGGACTCTGCAGAGAAAGTGTTTGCAGACTGCTGAATCCACACACGGGTTTAACTCTGGAAGTTGAGTGCACACATTGACAACCGTTCTGTTAGATAGCTGCGTTTTGGATTTAGAAGCAGATATTTCCCTGTGCTTACTGCTGTTTCTTCCATATGCCGGTAATGGGCTGAAAACGCCTGTTTTGGGACTCTGCAGAGAAAGTGTTTGCAGACTGCTGAATCCACACACGGGTTTAACTGTGGATGTTGAGTGCACACATTGACAACCGTTCTGTTAGATAGCTGCGTTTTGGATTTAGAAGCAGATATTTCCCTGTGCTTACTGCTGTTTCTTCCACATGCCGGTAATGGGCTGAAAACGCCTGTTTTGGGACTCTGCAGAGAAAGTGTTTGCAGACTGCTGAATCCACACGCGGGTTTAACTCTGGAAGTTGAGTGCACACATTGACAACCGTTCTGTTAGATAGCTGCGTTTTGGATTTAGAAGCAGATATTTCCCTGTGCTTACTGCTGTTTCTTCCACATGCCGGTAATGGGCTGAAAACGCCTGGTTTGGGACTCTGCAGAGAAAGTGTTTGCAGACTGCTGAATCCACACACGGGTTTAACTCTGGAAGTTGAGTGCACACATTGACAACCGTTCTGTTAGATAGCTGCATTTTGGATTTAGAAGCAGAGATTTCCCTGTGCTTACTGCTGTTTCTTCCATATGCCGGTAATGGGCTGAAAACGCCTGTTTTGGGACTCTGCAGAGAAAGTGTTTGCAGACTGCTGAATCCACACACGGGTTTAACTCTGGAAGTTGAGTGCACACATTGACAACCGTTCTGTTAGATAGCTGCGTTTTGGATTTAGAAGCAGATATTTCCCTGTGCTGACTGCTGTTTCTTCCATATGCCGGTAATGGGCTGAAAACGCCTGTTTTGGGACTCTGCAGAGAAAGTGTTTGCAGACTGCTGAATCCACACACGGGTTTAACTCTGGAAGTTGAGTGCACACATTGACAACCGTTCTGTTAGATAGCTGCGTTTTGGATTTAGAAGCAGATATTTCCCTGTGCTGACTGCTGTTTCTTCCATATGCCGGTAATGGGCTGAAAACGCCTGTTTTGGGACTCTGCAGAGAAAGTGTTTGCAGACTGCTGAATCCACACACGGGTTTAACTCTGGAAGTTGAGTGCACACATTGACAACCGTTCTGTTAGATAGCTGCGTTTTGGATTTAGAAGCAGATATTTCCCTGTGCTGACTGCTGTTTCTTCCATATGCCGGTAATGGGCTGAAAACGACTGTTTTGGGACTTTGCAGAGAAAGTGTTTGCAGACTGCTGAATCCACACACGGGTTTAACTCTGGAAGTTGAGTGCACACATTGACAACCGTTCTGTTAGATAGCTGCGTTTTGGATTTAGAAGCAGATATTTCCCTGTGCTTACTGCTGTTTCTTCCATATGCCGGTAATGGGCTGAAAACGCCTGCTTTGGGACTCTGCAGAGAAAGTGTTTGCAGACTGCTGAATCCACACACGGGTTTAACTCTGGAAGTTGAGTGCACACATTGACACCCGTTCTGTTAGATAGCTGCGTTTTGGATTGAGAAGCAGATATTTCCCTGGGTTTACTGCTGTTTCTTCCGTATGCCGGTAATGGGCTGAAAACGCCTGTTTTGGGACTCTGCAGAGAAAGTGTTTTCAGACTGCTGAATCCACACACGGGTTTAACTCTGGAAGTTGAGTGCACACATTGACAACCGTTCTGTTAGATAGCTGCGTTTTGGATTTAGAAGCAGATATTTCCCTGTGCTTACTGCTGTTTCTTCCATATGCCGGTAATGGGCTGAAAACGCCTGTTTTGGGACTCTGCAGAGAAAGTGTTTGCAGACTGCTGAATCCACACACGGGTTTAACTCTGGAAGTTGAGTGCACACATTGACAACCGTTCTGTTAGATAGCTGCGTTTTGGATTTAGAAGCAGATATTTCCCTGGGCTTACTGCTGTTTCTTCCATATGCCGGTAATGGGCTGAAAACGCCTGTTTTGGGACTCTGCAGAGAAAGTGTTTGCAGACTGCTGAATCCACACACGGGTTTAACTGTGGAAGTTGAGTGCACACATTGACAACCGTTCTGTTAGATAGCTGCGTTTTGGATTTAGAAGCAGATATTTTCCTGTGCTTACTGCTGTTTCTTCCATATGCCGGTAATGGGCTGAAAACGCCTGTTTTGGGACTCTGCAGAGAAAGTGTTTGCAGACTGCTGAATCCACACACGGGTTTAACTGTGGAAGTTGAGTGCACACATTGACAACCGTTCTGTTAGATAGCTGCGTTTTGGATTTAGAAGCAGATATTTCCCTGTGCTTACTGCTGTTTCTTCCATATGCCGGTAATGGGCTGAAAACGCCTGTTTTGGGACTCTGCAGAGAAAGTGTTTGCAGACTGCTGAATCCACACACGGGTTTAACTCTGGAAGTTGAGTGCACACATTGACAATCGTTCTGTTAGATAGCTGCGTTTTGGTTTAGAAGCAGATATTTCCCTGTCCTTACTGCTGTTTCTTCCATATGCCGGTAATGGGCTGAAAACGCCTGTATTGGGACTCTGCAGAGAAAGTGTTTGCAGACTGCTGAATCCACACACGGGTTTAACTCTGGAAGTTGAGTGCACACATTGACAACCGTTCTGTTAGATAGCTGCGTTTTGGATTTAGAAGCAGATATTTCCCTGTGCTTACTGCTGTTTCTTCCATATGCCGGTAATGGGCTGAAAACGCCTGTTTTGGGACTCTGCAGAGAAAGTGTTTGCAGACTGCTGAATCCACACACGGGTTTAGCTCTGGAAGTTGAGTGCACACATTGACAACCGTTCTGTTAGATAGCTGCGTTTTGGATTTAGAAGCAGATATTTCCCTGGGCTTACTGCTGTTTTTTCCATATGCCGGTAATGGGCTGAAAACGCCTGTTTTGGGACTCTGCAGAGAAAGTGTTTGCAGACTGCTGAATCCACACACGGGTTTAACTCTGGAAGTTGAGTGCACACATTGACAACCGTTCTGTTAGATAGCTGCGTTTTGGATTTAGAAGCAGATATTTCACTGTGCTTACTGCTATTTCTTCCATATGCCGGTAATGGGATGAAAACGCCTGTTTTGGGACTCTGCAGAGAAAGTGTTTGCAGACTGCTGAATCCACACACGGGTTTAACTCTGGAAATTGAGTGCACACATTGACAACCGTTCCGCTAGATTGCTGCGTTTTGGATTTAGAAGCAGATATTTCCCTGTGGTGACTGCGGTTTCTTCCATATACCGGTAATGGGCTGAAAACGCCTGTTTTGGGACTCTGCAGAGAAAGTGTTTGCAGACTGCTGAATCCACACACGGGTTTAACTCTGGAAATTGAGTGCACACATTGGCAACCGTTCTGTTAGATAGCTGCGTTTTGGATTTAGAAGCAGATATTTCCCTGGGTTTACTGCTTTTTCTTCCATATGCCGGAAATGGGCTGAAAACGCCTGGTTTGGGACTCTGCAGAGAAAGTGATGGCAGACTGCTGAATCCACACACGGGTTTAACTCTGGAAGTTGAGTGCACACACTGAAAACCGTTCTGTTAGATAGCTGCGTTTTGGATTGAGAAGCAGATATTTCCCTGGGCTTACTGCTGTTTCTTCCATATGCCGGTAATGGGCTGAAAACGCCTGTTTTGGGACTCTGCAGAGAAAGTGTTTGCAGACTGCTGAATCCACACACGGATTTAACTCTGGAAGTTGAGTGCACACATTGACAACCGTTCTGTTAGATAGCTGCGTTTTGGATTTAGAAGCAGATATTTCCCTGTGCTGACTGCTGTTTCTTCCATATGCCGGGAATGGGCTGAAAACGCCTGTTTTGGGACTCTGCAGAGAAAGTGTTTGCAGACTGCTGAATCCACACACGGGTTTAACTCTGGAAGTTTAGTGCACACATTGACAACCGTTCTGTTAGATAGCTGCGTTTTGGATTTAGAAGCAGATATTTCCCTGTGCTTACTGCTGTTTCTTCCATATGCCGTTAATGGGCTCAAAACGCCTGTTTTGGGACTCTGCAGAGAAAGTGTTTGCAGACTGCTGAATCCACACACGGGTTTAACTCTGGAAACTGAGTGCACACATTGACAACCGTTCTGTTAGATAGCTGCGTTTTGGATTTAGAAGCAGATATTTCCCTGTGCTTACTGCTGTTTCTTCCATATGCCGGTAATGGGCTGAAAACGCCTGTTTTGGGACTCTGCAGAGAAAGTGTTTGCAGACTGCTGAATCCACACACGGGTTTAACTCTGGAAGTTGAGTGCACACATTGACAACCGTTCTGTTAGATAGCTGAGTTTTGGATTTAGAAGCAGATACTTCCCTGGGCTTACTGCTGTTTCTTCCATATGCCGGTAATGGGCTAAAAACGCCTGTTTTGGGACTCTGCAGAGAAAGTGTTTGCAGACTGCTGAATCCACACACGGGTTTAACTCTGGATGTTGAGTGCACACATTGACAACCGTTCTGTTAGATAGCTGCGTTTTGGATTTAGAAGCAGATAATTCCCTGTGCTTACTGCTGTTTCTTCCATATGCCGGTAATGGGCTGAAAACGCCTGTTTTGGGACTCTGCAGAGAAAGTGATTGCAGACTGCTGAATCCACACACGGGTTTAACTCTGGATGTTGAGTGCACACATTGACAACCGTTCTGTTAGATAGCTGCGTTTTGGATTTAGAAGCAGATATTTCCCTGTGCTTACTGCTGTTTCTTCCATATGCCGGTAATGGGCTGAAAACGCCTGTTTTGGGATTCTGCAGAGAAAGTGTTTGCAGACTGCTGAATCCACACACGGGTTTAACTCTGGAAGTTGAGTGCACACATTGACAACCGTTCTGTTAGATAGCTGCGTTTTGGAATTAGAAGCAGATATTTCCCTGGGCTTACTGCTGTTTCTTCCATATGCCGGTAATGGGCTGAAAGCGCCTGTTTTGGGACTCTGCAGAGAAAGTGTTTGCAGACTGCTGAATCCACACACGGGTTTAACTCTGGATGTTGAGTGCACACATTGACAACCGTTTTGTTAGATAGCTGCGTTTTGGAATTAGAAGCAGATATTTCCCTGGGCTTACTGCTGTTTCTTCCATATGCCGGTAATGGGCTGAAAACGCCTGTTTTGGGACTATGCAGAGAAAGTGTTTGCAGACTGCTGAATCCACACACGGGTTTCACTCTGGCAGGTGAGTGCACACATTGACAACCGTTCTGTTAGATAGCTGCGTTTTGGATTTAGAAGCAGATATTTCCCTGGGCTTACTGCTGTTTCTTCCATATGCCGGTAATGGGCTGAAAACGCCTGTTTGGAACTCTGCAGAGAAAGTGTTTGCAGACTGCTGAATCCACACATGGGTTTAACTCTGGAAGTTGAGTGCACACATTGACAACCGTTCTGTTAGATAGCTGCGTTTTGGATTTAGAAGCAGATATTTCCCTGTGCTTACTGCAGTTTCTTCCATATGCCGGTAATGGGCTGAAAACGCCTGTTTTGGGACTCTGCAGTGAAAGTTTTTGCAGACTGCTGAATCCACACACGGGTTTAACTCTGGAAGTTGAGTGCACACATTGACAACCGTTCTGTTAGATAGCTGCGTTTTGGATTTAGAAGCAGATATTTCCCTGGGCTTACTGCTGTTTCTTCCATATGCCGGTAATGGGCTGAAAACGCCTGTATTGGGACTCTGCAGAGAAAGTGTTTGCAGACTGCTGAATCCACACACGGGTTTCACTCTGGAGGGTGAGTGCACACATTGACAACCGTTCTGTTAGATAGCTGCGTTTTGGATTTAGAAGCAGATATTTCCCTGGGCTTACTGCTGTTTCTTCCACATGCCGGTAATGGGCTGAAAACGCCTGTTTTGGAACTCTGCAGAGAAAGTGTTTGCAGACTGCTGAATCCACACACGGGTTTAACTCTGGAAGTTGAGTGCACACATTGACAACCGTTCTGTTAGATAGCTGCGTTTTGGATTTAGAAGCAGATATTTCCCTGTGCTTACTGCTGTTTCTTCCATATGCCGGTAATGGGCTGAAAACGCCTGTTTTGGGACTCTGCAGAGAAAGTGTTTGCAGACTGCTGAATCCACACACGGGTTTAACTCTGGATGTTGAGTGCACACATTGACAACCGTTCTGTTAGACAGCTTCGTTTTGGATTTAGAAGCAGATATTTCCCTGTGCTTACTGCTGTTTCTTCCATATGCCGGTAATGGGCTGAAAACGCCTGTTTTGGGACTCTGCAGAGAAAGTGTTTGCAGACTGCTGAATCCACACACGGGTTTCACTCTGGAAGGTGAGTGCACACATTGACAACCGTTCTGTTAGATAGCTGCGTTTTGGATTTAGAAGCAGATATTTCCCTGGGCTTACTGCTGTTTCTTCCATATGCCGGTAATGGGCTGAAAACGCCTGTTTTGGGACTCTGCAGAGAAAGTGTTTGCAGACTGCTGAATCCACACACGGGTTTAACTCTGGATGTTGAGTGCACACATTGACAACCGTTTTGTTAGATAGCTGCGTTTTGGATTTAGAAGCAGATATTTCCCTGTGCTTACTGCTGTTTCTTCCATATGCCGGTAATGGGCTGAAAACGCCTGTTTTGGGACTCTGCAGAGAAAGTGTTTGCAGACTGCTGAATCCACACACGGGTTTCACTCTGGAAGGTGAGTGCACACATTGACAACCATTCTGTTAGATAGCTGCGTTTTGGATTTAGAAGCAGATATTTCCCTGGGCTTACTGCTGTTTCTTCCATATGCCGGTAATGGGCTGAAAACGCCTGGTTTGGGACTCTGCAGAGAAAGTGTTTGCAGACTGCTGAATCCACACACGGGTTTAACTCTGGAAACTGAGTGCACACATTGACAACCGTTCTGTTAGATAGCTGCGTTTTGGATTTAGAAGCAGATATTTCCCTGTGCTTACTGCTGTTTCTTCCATATGCCGGTAATGGGCTGAAAACGCCTGTTTTGGGACTCTGCAGAGAAAGTGTTTGCAGACTGCTGAATCCACACACGGGTTTAACTCTGGAAGTTGAGTGCACACATTGACAACCGTTCTGTTAGATAGCTGAGTTTTGGATTTAGAAGCAGATACTTCCCTGGGCTTACTGCTGTTTCTTCCATATGCCGGTAATGGGCTGAAAACGCCTGTTTTGGGACTCTGCAGAGAAAGTGTTTGCAGACTGCTGAATCCACACACGGGTTTAACTCTGGATGTTGAGTGCACACATTGACAACCGTTCTGTTAGATAGCTGCGTTTTGGATTTAGAAGCAGATAATTCCCTGTGCTTACTGCTGTTTCTTCCATATGCCGGTAATGGGCTGAAAACGCCTGTTTTGGGACTCTGCAGAGAAAGTGATTGCAGACTGCTGAATCCACACACGGGTTTAACTCTGGAAATTGAGTGCACACATTGACAACCGTTCTGTTAGATAGCTGCGTTTTGGATTTAGAAGCAGATATTTCCCTGGGTTTACTGCTTTTTCTTCCATATGCCGGAAATGGGCTGAAAACGCCTGGTTTGGGACTCTGCAGAGAAAGTGATGGCAGACTGCTGAATCCACACACGGGTTTAACTCTGGAAGTTGAGTGCACACACTGAAAACCGTTCTGTTAGATAGCTGCGTTTTGGATTGAGAAGCAGATATTTCCATGGGCTTACTGCTGTTTCTTCCATATGCCGGTAATGGGCTGAAAACGCCTGTTTTGGGACTCTGCAGAGAAAGTGTTTGCCGACTGCTGAATCCACACACGGGTTTAACTCTGGAAGTTGAGTGCACACATTGACAACCGTTCTGTTAGATAGCTGCGTTTTGGATTTAGAAGCAGATATTTCCCTGTGCTGACTGCTGTTTCTTCCATATGCCGGGAATGGGCTGAAAACGCCTGTTTTGGGACTCTGCAGAGAAAGTGTTTGCAGACTGCTGAATCCACACACGGGTTTAACTCTGGAAGTTTAGTGCACACATTGACAACCGTTCTGTTAGATAGCTGCGTTTTGGATTTAGAAGCAGATATTTCCCTGTGCTTACTGCTGTTTCTTCCATATGCCGTTAATGGGCTCAAAACGCCTGTTTTGGGACTCTGCAGAGAAAGTGTTTGCAGACTGCTGAATCCACACACGGGTTTAACTCTGGAAACTGAGTGCACACATTGACAACCGTTCTGTTAGATAGCTGCATTTTGGATTTAGAAGCAGATATTTCCCTGTGCTTACTGCTGTTTCTTCCATATGCCGGTAATGGGCTGAAAACGCCTGTTTTGGGACTCTGCAGAGAAAGTGTTTGCAGACTGCTGAATCCACACACGGGTTTAACTCTGGAAGTTGAGTGCACACATTGACAACCGTTCTGTTAGATAGCTGAGTTTTGGATTTAGAAGCAGATACTTCCCTGGGCTTACTGCTGTTTCTTCCATATGCCGGTAATGGGCTAAAAACGCCTGTTTTGGGACTCTGCAGAGAAAGTGTTTGCAGACTGCTGAATCCACACACGGGTTTAACTCTGGATGTTGAGTGCACACATTGACAACCGTTCTGTTAGATAGCTGCGTTTTGGATTTAGAAGCAGATAATTCCCTGTGCTTACTGCTGTTTCTTCCATATGCCGGTAATGGGCTGAAAACGCCTGTTTTGGGACTCTGCAGAGAAAGTGATTGCAGACTGCTGAATCCACACACGGGTTTAACTCTGGATGTTGAGTGCACACATTGACAACCGTTCTGTTAGATAGCTGCGTTTTGGATTTAGAAGCAGATATTTCCCTGTGCTTACTGCTGTTTCTTCCATATGCCGGTAATGGGCTGAAAACGCCTGTTTTGGGATTCTGCAGAGAAAGTGTTTGCAGACTGCTGAATCCACACACGGGTTTAACTCTGGATGTTGAGTGCACACATTGACAACCGTTTTGTTAGATAGCTGCGTTTTAGATTTAGAAGCAGATATTTCCCTTTGCTGACTGCTGTTTCTTCCATATGCCGGTAATGGGCTGAAAACGCCTGTTTTGGGACTATGCAGAGAAAGTGTTTGCAGACTGCTGAATCCACACACGGGTTTCACTCTGGCAGGTGAGTGCACACATTGACAACCGTTCTGTTAGATAGCTGCGTTTTGGATTTAGAAGCAGATATTTCCCTGGGCTTACTGCTGTTTCTTCCATATGCCGGTAATGGGCTGAAAACGCCTGTTTGGAACTCTGCAGAGAAAGTGTTTGCAGACTGCTGAATCCACACATGGGTTTAACTCTGGAAGTTGAGTGCACACATTGACAACCGTTCTGTTAGATAGCTGCGTTTTGGATTTAGAAGCAGATATTTCCCTGTGCTTACTGCAGTTTCTTTCATATGCCGGTAATGGGCTGAAAACGCCTGTTTTGGGACTCTGCAGTGAAAGTTTTTGCAGACTGCTGAATCCACACACGGGTTTAACTCTGGAAGTTGAGTGCACACATTGACAACCGTTCTGTTAGATAGCTGCGTTTTGGATTTAGAAGCAGATATTTCCCTGGGCTTACTGCTGTTTCTTCCATATGCCGGTAATGGGCCGAAAACGCCTGTATTGGGACTCTGCAGAGAAAGTGTTTGCAGACTGCTGAATCCACACACGGGTTTCACTCTGGAGGGTGAGTGCACACATTGACAACCGTTCTGTTAGATAGCTGCGTTTTGGATTTAGAAGCAGATATTTCCCTGGGCTTACTGCTGTTTCTTCCACATGCCGGTAATGGGCTGAAAACGCCTGTTTTGGAACTCTGCAGAGAAAGTGTTTGCAGACTGCTGAATCCACACACGGGTTTAACTCTGGAAGTTGAGTGCACACATTGACAACCGTTCTGTTAGATAGCTGCGTTTTGGATTTAGAAGCAGATATTTCCCTGTGCTTACTGCTGTTTCTTCCATATGCCGGTAATGGGCTGAAAACGCCTGTTTTGGGACTCTGCAGAGAAAGTGTTTGCAGACTGCTGAATCCACACACGGGTTTAACTCTGGATGTTGAGTGCACACATTGACAACCGTTCTGTTAGACAGCTTCGTTTTGGATTTAGAAGCAGATATTTCCCTGTGCTTACTGCTGTTTCTTCCATATGCCGGTAATGGGCTGAAAACGCCTGGTTTGGGACTCTGCAGAGAAAGTGTTTGCAGACTGCTGAATCCACACACGGGTTTAACTCTGGAAGTTGAGTGCACACATTGACAACCGTTCTGTTAGATAGCTGCGTTTTGGATTTAGAAGCAGATATTTCCCTGGGCTTACTGCTGTTTCTTCCATATGCCGGTAATGGGCCGAAAACGCCTGTATTGGGACTCTGCAGAGAAAGTGTTTGCAGACTGCTGAATCCACACACGGATTTCACTCTGGAGGGTGAGTGCACACATTGACAACCGTTCTGTTAGATAGCTGCGTTTTGGATTTAGAAGCAGATATTTCCCTGGGCTTACTGCTGTTTCTTCCACATGCCGGTAATGGGCTGAAAACGCCTGTTTTGGAACTCTGCAGAGAAAGTGTTTGCAGACTGCTGAATCCACACACGGGTTTAACTCTGGAAGTTGAGTGCACACATTGACAACCGTTCTGTTAGATAGCTGCGTTTTGGATTTAGAAGCAGATATTTCCCTGTTCTTACTGCTGTTTCTTCCATATGCCGGTAATGGGCTGAAAACGCCTGTTTTGGGACTCTGCAGAGAAAGTGTTTGCAGACTGCTGAATCCACACACGGGTTTAACTCTGGATGTTGAGTGCACACATTGACAACCGTTCTGTTAGACAGCTTCGTTTTGGATTTAGAAGCAGATATTTCCCTGTGCTTACTGCTGTTTCTTCCATATGCCGGTAATGGGCTGAAAACGCCTGTTTTGGGACTCTGCAGAGAAAGTGTTTGCAGACTGCTGAATCCACACACGGGTTTAACTCTGGAAGTTGAGTGCACACATTGACAACCGTTCTGTTAGATAGCTGAGTTTTGGATTTAGAAGCAGATACTTCCCTGGGCTTACTGCTGTTTCTTCCATATGCCGGTAATGGGCTAAAAACGCCTGTTTTGGGACTCTGCAGAGAAAGTGTTTGCAGACTGCTGAATCCACACACGGGTTTAACTCTGGATGTTGAGTGCACACATTGACAACCGTTCTGTTAGATAGCTGCGTTTTGGATTTAGAAGCAGATAATTCCCTGTGCTTACTGCTGTTTCTTCCATATGCCGGTAATGGGCTGAAAACGCCTGTTTTGGGACTCTGCAGAGAAAGTGATTGCAGACTGCTGAATCCACACACGGGTTTAACTCTGGATGTTGAGTGCACACATTGACAACCGTTCTGTTAGATAGCTGCGTTTTGGATTTAGAAGCAGATATTTCCCTGTGCTTACTGCTGTTTCTTCCATATGCAGGTAATGGGCTGAAAACGCCTGTTTTGGGATTCTGCAGAGAAAGTGTTTGCAGACTGCTGAATCCACACACGGGTTTAACTCTGGATGTTGAGTGCAGACATTGACAACCGTTCTGTTAGATAGCTGCGTTTTGGAATTAGAAGCAGATATTTCCCTGGGCTTAGTGCTGTTTCTTCCATATGCCGGTAATGGGCTGAAAGCGCCTGTTTTGGGACTCTGCAGAGAAAGTGTTTGCAGACTGCTGAATCCACACACGGGTTTAACTCTGGATGTTGAGTGCACACATTGACAACCGTTTTGTTAGATAGCTGCGTTTTAGATTTAGAAGCAGATATTTCCCTGTGCTTACTGCTGTTTCTTCCATATGCCGGTAATGGGCTGAAAACGCCTGTTTTGGGACTCTGCAGAGAAAGTGTTTGCAGACTGCTGAATCCACACACGGGTTTCACTCTGGAAGGTGAGTGCACACATTGACAACCGTTCTGTTAGATAGCTGCGTTTTGGATTTAGAAGCAGATATTTCCCTGTGCTTACTGCTGTTTCTTCCATATGCCGGTAATGGGCTGAAAACGCCTGTTTTGGGACTCTGCAGAGAAAGTGTTTGCAGACTGCTGAATCCACACACGGGTTTAACTCTGGAAGTTGAGTGCACACATTGACAACCGTTCTGTTAGATAGCTGAGTTTTGGATTTAGAAGCAGATACTTCCCTGGGCTTACTGCTGTTTCTTCCATATGCCGGTAATGGGCTAAAAACGCCTGTTTTGGGACTCTGCAGAGAAAGTGTTTGCAGACTGCTGAATCCACACACGGGTTTAACTCTGGATGTTGAGTGCACACATTGACAACCGTTCTGTTAGATAGCTGCGTTTTGGATTTAGAAGCAGATAATTCCCTGTGCTTACTGCTGTTTCTTCCATATGCCGGTAATGGGCTGAAAACGCCTGTTTTGGGACTCTGCAGAGAAAGTGATTGCAGACTGCTGAATCCACACACGGGTTTAACTCTGGATGTTGAGTGCACACATTGACAACCGTTCTGTTAGATAGCTGCGTTTTGGATTTAGAAGCAGATATTTCCCTGTGCTTACTGCTGTTTCTTCCATATGCCGGTAATGGGCTGAAAACGCCTGTTTTGGGATTCTGCAGAGAAAGTGTTTGCAGACTGCTGAATCCACACACGGGTTTAACTCTGGAAGTTGAGTGCACACATTGACAACCGTTCTGTTAGATAGCTGCGTTTTGGAATTAGAAGCAGATATTTCCCTGGGCTTACTGCTGTTTCTTCCATATGCCGGTAATGGGCTGAAAGCGCCTGTTTTGGGACTCTGCAGAGAAAGTGTTTGCAGACTGCTGAATCCACACACGGGTTTAACTCTGGATGTTGAGTGCACACATTGACAACCGTTTTGTTAGATAGCTGCGTTTTAGATTTAGAAGCAGATATTTCCCTTTGCTGACTGCTGTTTCTTCCATATGCCGGTAATGGGCTGAAAACGCCTGTTTTGGGACTATGCAGAGAAAGTGTTTGCAGACTGCTGAATCCACACACGGGTTTCACTCTGGCAGGTGAGTGCACACATTGACAACCGTTCTGTTAGATAGCTGCGTTTTGGATTTAGAAGCAGATATTTCCCTGGGCTTACTGCTGTTTCTTCCATATGCCGGTAATGGGCTGAAAACGCCTGTTTGGAACTCTGCAGAGAAAGTGTTTGCAGACTGCTGAATCCACACATGGGTTTAACTCTGGAAGTTGAGTGCACACATTGACAACCGTTCTGTTAGATAGCTGCGTTTTGGATTTAGAAGCAGATATTTCCCTGTGCTTACTGCAGTTTCTTTCATATGCCGGTAATGGGCTGAAAACGCCTGTTTTGGGACTCTGCAGTGAAAGTTTTTGCAGACTGCTGAATCCACACACGGGTTTAACTCTGGAAGTTGAGTGCACACATTGACAACCGTTCTGTTAGATAGCTGCGTTTTGGATTTAGAAGCAGATATTTCCCTGGGCTTACTGCTGTTTCTTCCATATGCCGGTAATGGGCCGAAAACGCCTGTATTGGGACTCTGCAGAGAAAGTGTTTGCAGACTGCTGAATCCACACACGGGTTTCACTCTGGAGGGTGAGTGCACACATTGACAACCGTTCTGTTAGATAGCTGCGTTTTGGATTTAGAAGCAGATATTTCCCTGGGCTTACTGCTGTTTCTTCCACATGCCGGTAATGGGCTGAAAACGCCTGTTTTGGAACTCTGCAGAGAAAGTGTTTGCAGACTGCTGAATCCACACACGGGTTTAACTCTGGAAGTTGAGTGCACACATTGACAACCGTTCTGTTAGATAGCTGCGTTTTGGATTTAGAAGCAGATATTTCCCTGTGCTTACTGCTGTTTCTTCCATATGCCGGTAATGGGCTGAAAACGCCTGTTTTGGGACTCTGCAGAGAAAGTGTTTGCAGACTGCTGAATCCACACACGGGTTTAACTCTGGATGTTGAGTGCACACATTGACAACCGTTCTGTTAGACAGCTTCGTTTTGGATTTAGAAGCAGATATTTCCCTGTGCTTACTGCTGTTTCTTCCATATGCCGGTAATGGGCTGAAAACGCCTGGTTTGGGACTCTGCAGAGAAAGTGTTTGCAGACTGCTGAATCCACACACGGGTTTAACTCTGGAAACTGAGTGCACACATTGACAACCGTTCTGTTAGATAGCTGCGTTTTGGATTTAGAAGCAGATATTTCCCTGTGCTTACTGCTGTTTCTTCCATATGCCGGTAATGGGCTGAAAACGCCTGTTTTGGGACTCTGCAGAGAAAGTGTTTGCAGACTGCTGAATCCACACACGGGTTTAACTCTGGAAGTTGAGTGCACACATTGACAACCGTTCTGTTAGATAGCTGAGTTTTGGATTTAGAAGCAGATACTTCCCTGGGCTTACTGCTGTTTCTTCCATATGCCGGTAATGGGCTAAAAACGCCTGTTTTGGGACTCTGCAGAGAAAGTGTTTGCAGACTGCTGAATCCACACACGGGTTTAACTCTGGATGTTGAGTGCACACATTGACAACCGTTCTGTTAGATAGCTGCGTTTTGGATTTAGAAGCAGATAATTCCCTGTGCTTACTGCTGTTTCTTCCATATGCCGGTAATGGGCTGAAAACGCCTGTTTTGGGACTCTGCAGAGAAAGTGATTGCAGACTGCTGAATCCACACACGGGTTTAACTCTGGATGTTGAGTGCACACATTGACAACCGTTCTGTTAGATAGCTGCGTTTTGGATTTAGAAGCAGATATTTCCCTGTGCTTACTGCTGTTTCTTCCATATGCCGGTAATGGGCTGAAAACGCCTGTTTTGGGATTCTGCAGAGAAAGTGTTTGCAGACTGCTGAATCCACACACGGGTTTAACTCTGGATGTTGAGTGCAGACATTGACAACCGTTCTGTTAGATAGCTGCGTTTTGGAATTAGAAGCAGATATTTCCCTGGGCTTAGTGCTGTTTCTTCCATATGCCGGTAATGGGCTGAAAGCGCCTGTTTTGGGACTCTGCAGAGAAAGTGTTTGCAGACTGCTGAATCCACACACGGGTTTAACTCTGGATGTTGAGTGCACACATTGACAACCGTTTTGTTAGATAGCTGCGTTTTAGATTTAGAAGCAGATATTTCCCTGTGCTTACTGCTGTTTCTTCCATATGCCGGTAATGGGCTGAAAACGCCTGTTTTGGGACTCTGCAGAGAAAGTGTTTGCAGACTGCTGAATCCACACACGGGTTTCACTCTGGAAGGTGAGTGCACACATTGACAACCGTTCTGTTAGATAGCTGCGTTTTGGATTTAGAAGCAGATATTTCCCTGGGCTTACTGCTGTTTCTTCCATATGCCGGTAATGGGCTGAAAACGCCTGTTTGGAACTCTGCAGAGAAAGTGTTTGCAGACTGCTGAATCCACACATGGGTTTAACTCTGGAAGTTGAGTGCACACATTGACAACCGTTCTGTTAGATAGCTGCGTTTTGGATTTAGAAGCAGATATTTCCCTGTGCTTACTGCAGTTTCTTCCATATGCCGGTAATGGGCTGAAAACGCCTGTTTTGGGACTCTGCAGAGAAAGTTTTTGCAGACTGCTGAATCCACACACGGGTTTAACTCTGGAAGTTGAGTGCACACATTGACAACCGTTCTGTTAGATAGCTGCGTTTTGGATTTAGAAGCAGATATTTCCCTGGGCTTACTGCTGTTTCTTCCATATGCCGGTAATGGGCTGAAAACGCCTGTATTGGGACTCTGCAGAGAAAGTGTTTGCAGACTGCTGAATCCACACACGGGTTTCACTCTGGAGGGTGAGTGCACACATTGACAACCGTTCTGTTAGATAGCTGCGTTTTGGATTTAGAAGCAGATATTTCCCTGGGCTTACTGCTGTTTCTTCCACATGCCGGTAATGGGCTGAAAACGCCTGTTTTGGAACTCTGCAGAGAAAGTGTTTGCAGACTGCTGAATCCACACACGGGTTTAACTCTGGAAGTTGAGTGCACACATTGACAACCGTTCTGTTAGATAGCTGCGTTTTGGATTTAGAAGCAGATATTTCCCTGTGCTTACTGCTGTTTCTTCCATATGCCGGTAATGGGCTGAAAACGCCTGTTTTGGGACTCTGCAGAGAAAGTGTTTGCAGACTGCTGAATCCACACACGGGTTTAACTCTGGAAGTTGAGTGCACACATTGACAACCGTTCTGTTAGACAGCTTCGTTTTGGATTTAGAAGCAGATATTTCCCTGTGCTTACTGCTGTTTCTTCCATATGCCGGTAATGGGCTGAAAACGCCTGTTTTGGGACTCTGCAGAGAAAGTGTTTGCAGACTGCTGAATCCACACACGGGTTTCACTCTGGAAGGTGAGTGCACACATTGACAACCGTTCTGTTAGATAGCTGCGTTTTGGATTTAGAAGCAGATAATTCCCTGTGCTTACTGCTGTTTCTTCCATATGCCGGTAATGGGCTGAAAACGCCTGTTTTGGGACTCTGCAGAGAAAGTGTTTGCAGACTGCTGAATCCACACACGGGTTTAACTCTGGATGTTGAGTGCACACATTGACAACCGTTTTGTTAGATAGCTGCGTTTTGGATTTAGAAGCAGATATTTCCCTGTGCTTACTGCTGTTTCTTCCATATGCCGGTAATGGGCTGAAAACGCCTGTTTTGGGACTCTGCAGAGAAAGTGTTTGCAGACTGCTGAATCCACACACGGGTTTCACTCTGGAAGGTGAGTGCACACATTGACAACCATTCTGTTAGATAGCTGCGTTTTGGATTTAGAAGCAGATATTTCCCTGGGCTTACTGCTGTTTCTTCCATATGCCGGTAATGGGCTGAAAACGCCTGTTTTGGAACTCTGCAGAGAAAGTGTTTGCAGACTGCTGAATCCACACACGGGTTTAACTCTGGAAGTTGAGTGCACACATTGACAACCGTTCTGTTAGATAGCTGCGTTTTGGATTTAGAAGCAGATATTTCCCTGTGCTTACTGCAGTTTCTTCCATATGCCGGTAATGGGCTGAAAACGCCTGTTTTGGGACTCTGCAGAGAAAGTTTTTGCAGACTGCTGAATCCACACACGGATTTAACTCTGGAAGTTGAGTGCACACATTGAATACCGCTCTGTTAGATAGCTGCGTTTTGGATTTAGAAGCAGATATTTCCCTGGGCTTACTGCTGTTTCTTCCATATGCCGGTAATGGGCTGAAAACGCCTGGTTTGGGACTCTGCAGAGAAAGTGTTTGCAGACTGCTGAATCCACACACGGGTTTAACTCTGGAAGTTGAGTGCACACATTGACAACCGTTCTGTTAGATAGCTGCGTTTTGGATTTAGGAGCAGATATTTCCCTGTGCTGACTGCTGTTTCTTCCATATGCCGGTAATGGGCTGAAAACGCCTGTTTTGGGACTCTGCAGAGAAAGTGTTTGCAGACTGCTGAATCCACACACGGGTTTAACTCTGGAAGTTGAGTGCACACATTGACAACCGTTCTGTTAGATAGCTGCGTTTTGGATTTAGAAGCAGATATTTCCCTGTGCTTACTGCTGTTTCTTCCATATGCCGGTAATGGGCTCAAAACGCCTGTTTTGGGACTCTGCAGAGAAAGTGTTTGCAGACTGTTGAATCCACACAAGGGTTTAACTCTGGAAATTGAGTGCACACATTGACAACCGTTCTGTTAGATAGCTGCGTTTTGGATTTAGAAGCAGATATTTCCCTGTGCTTACTGCTGTTTCTTCCAGATGCCGGTAATGGGCTGAAAACGCCTGTTTTGGGACTCTGCAGAGAAAGTGTTTGCAGACTGCTGAATCCACACACGGGTTTAACTCTGGAAGTTGAGTGCACACATTGACAACCGTTCTGTTAGATAGCTGAGTTTTGGATTTAGAAGCAGATACTTCCCTGGGCTTACTGCTGTTTCTTCCATATGCCGGTAATGGGCTAAAAACGCCTGTTTTGGGACTCTGCAGAGAAAGTGTTTGCAGACTGCTGAATCCACACACGGGTTTAACTCTGGAAGTTGAGTGCACACATTGACAACCGTTCTGTTAGATAGCTGCGTTTTGGATTTAGAAGCAGATAATTCCCTGTGCTTACTGCTGTTTCTTCCATATGCCGGTAATGGGCTGAAAACGCCCGTTTTGGGACTCTGCAGAGAAAGTGTTTGCAGACTGCTGAATCCACACACGGGTTTAACTCTGGAAGTTGAGTGCACACATTGACAACCGTTCTGTTAGATAGCTGTGTTTTGGATTTAGAAGCAGACATTTCCCTGGGCTTACTGCTGTTTCTTCCATATGCCGGTAATGGGCTGAAAACGCCTCGTTTGGGACTCTGCAGAGAAAGTGTTTGCAGACTGCTGAATCCACACACGGGTTTAACTCTGGAAGTTGAGTGCACACATTGACAACCGTTCTGTTAGATAGCTGCGTTTTGGATTTAGAAGCAGATATTTCCCTGTGCTGACTGCTGTTTCTTTCATATGCCGGTAATGGGCTGAAAACGCCTGTTATGGGACTCTGCAGAGAAAGTGTTTGCAGACTGCTGAATCCACACACGGGTTTAACTCTGGAAGTTGAGTGCACACATTGACAACCGTTCTGTTAGATAGCTGCGTTTTGGATTTAGAAGCAGATATTTCCCTGTGCTTACTGCAGTTTCTTCCATATGCCGGTAATGGGCTGAAAACGCCTGTTTTGGGACTCTGCAGAGAAAGTGTTTGCAGACTGCTGAATCCACACACGGGTTTAACTCTGGAAGTTGAGTGCACACATTGACAACCGTTCTGTTAGATAGCTGCGTTTTGGATTTAGAAGCAGATATTTCCCTGGGCTTACTGCTGTTTCTTCCATATGCCGGTAATGGGCTGAAAACGCCTGTTTTGGGACTCTGCAGAGAAAGTGTTTTTTCAGACTGCTGAATCCACAAACGGGTTTAACTCTGGAAGTTGAGTGCACACATTGACAACCGTTCTGTTAGATAGCTGCGTTTTGGATTTAGAAGCAGATATTTCCCTGTGCTTACTGCTGTTTCTTCCATATGCCGGTAATGGGCTGAAAACGCCTGTTTTGGGACTCTGCAGAGAAAGTGTTTGCAGACTTCTGAATCCACACACGGGTTTATCTCTGGAAGTTGAGTGCACACATTGACAACCGTTCTGTTAGATAGCTGAGTTTTGGATTTAGAAGCAGATATTTCCCTGTGCTTACTGCTGTTTCTTCCATATGCCGGTAATGGGCTGAAAACGCCTGTTTTGGGACTCTGCAGAGAATGTGTTTGCAGACTGCTGAATCCACACACGGGTTTAACTGTGGAAGTTCAGTGCACACATTGACAACCGTTCTGTTAGATAGCTGCGTTTTGGATTTAGAAGCAGATATTTCCCTGTGCTTACTGCTGTTTCTTCCACATGCCGGTAATGGGCTGAAAACGCCTGGTTTGGGACTCTGCAGAGAAAGTGTTTGCAGACTGCTGAATCCACACACGGGTTTAACTCTGGAAGTTGAGTGCACACATTGACAACCGTTCTGTTAGATAGCTGCGTTTTGTATTTAGAAGCAGATATTTCCCTGTGCTTACTGCTGTTTCTTCCATATGCAGGTAATGGGCTGAAAACGCCTGTTTTGGGACTCTGCAGAGAAAGTGTTTGCAGACTGCTGAATCCACACACAGGTTTAACTCTGGAAGTTGAGTGCACACATTGACAACCGTTCTGTTAGATAGCTGCGTTTTGGGTTTAGTGCAGATATTTCCCTGTGCTTACTGCTGTTTCTAACATATGCCGGTAATGGGCTGAAAACGCCTGTTTTGGGACTCTGCAGAGAAAGTGTTTGTAGACTGCTGAATCCACACACGGGTTTAACTCTGGAAGTTGAGTGCACACATTGACAACCGTTCTGTTAGATAGCTGCGTTTTGGATTTGGAAGCAGATATTTCCCTGTGCTTATTGCTGTTTCTTCCATATGCCGGTAATGGGCTGAAAACGCCTGTATTGGGACTCTGCAGAGAAAGTGTTTGCAGACTGCTGAATCCACACACGGGTTTAACTCTGGAAGTTGAGTGCACACATTGACAACCGTTCTGTTAGATAGCTGCGTTTTGGATTTAGAAGCAGATATTTCCCTGTGCTTACTGCTGTTTCTTCCATATGCCGGTAATGGGCTGAAAACGCCTGTTTTGGGACTCTGCAGAGAAAGTGTTTGCAGACTGCTGAATCCACACACGGGTTTAACTCTGGAAGTTGAGTGCACACATTGACAACCGTTCTGTTAGATAGCTGCGTTTTGGATTTAGAAGCAGATATTTCCCTGGGCTTACTGCTGTTTCTTCCATATGCCGGTAATGGGCTGAAAACGCCTGCTTTGGGACTCTGCAGAGAAAGTGTTTGCAGACTGCTGAATCCACACACGGGTTTAACTCTGGAAGTTGAGTGTACACATTGACAACCGTTCTGTTAGATAGCTGCGTTTTGGATTTAGAAGCAGATATTTCACTGTGCTTACTGCTATTTCTTCCATATGCCGGTAATGGGCTGAAAACGCCTGTTTTGGGACTCTGCAGAGAAAGTGTTTGCAGACTGCTGAATCCACACACGGGTTTAACTCTGGAAATTGAGTGCACACATTGACAACCGTTCCGCTAGATTGCTGCGTTTTGGATTTAGAAGCAGATATTTCCCTGTGGTGACTGCGGTTTCTTCCATATGCCGGTAATGGGCTGAAAACGCCTGTTTTGGGACTCTGCAGAGAAAGTGTTTGCAGACTGCTGAATCCACACACGGGTTTAACTCTGGAAGTTGAGTGCACACATTGACAACCGTTCTGTTAGATAGCTGCGTTTTGGATTTAGAAGCAGATATTTCCCTGGGTTTACTGCTTTTTCTTCCATATGCCGGAAATGGGCTGAAAACGCCTGGTTTGGGACTCTGCAGAGAAAGTGATGGCAGACTGCTGAATCCACACACGGGTTTAACTCTGGAAGTTGAGTGCACACACTGAAAACCGTTCTGTTAGATAGCTGCGTTTTGGATTGAGAAGCAGATATTTCCCTGGGCTTACTGCTGTTTCTTCCATATGCCGGTAATGGGCTGAAAACGCCTGTTTTGGGACTCTGCAGAGAAAGTGTTTGCCGACTGCTGAATCCACACACGGGTTTAACTCTGGAAGTTGAGTGCACACATTGACAACCGTTCTGTTAGATAGCTGCGTTTTGGATTTAGAAGCAGATATTTCCCTGTGCTGACTGCTGTTTCTTCCATATGCCGGTAATGGGCTGAAAACGCCTGTTTTGGGACTCTGCAGAGAAAGTGTTTGCAGACTGCTGAATCCACACACGGGTTTAACTCTGGAAGTTTAGTGCACACATTGACAACCGTTCTGTTAGATAGCTGCGTTTTGGATTTAGAAGCAGATATTTCCCTGTGCTTACTGCTGTTTCTTCCATATGCCGTTAATGGGCTGAAAACGCCTGTTTTGGGACTCTGCAGAGAAAGTGTTTGCAGACTGCTGAATCCACACACGGGTTTAACTCTGGAAGTTGAGTGCACACATTGACAACCGTTCTGTTAGATAGCTGAGTTTTGGATTTAGAAGCAGATACTTCCCTGGGCTTACTGCTGTTTCTTCCATATGCCGGTAATGGGCTAAAAACGCCTGTTTTGGGACTCTGCAGAGAAAGTGTTTGCAGACTGCTGAATCCACACACGGGTTTAACTCTGGAAGTTTAGTGCACACATTGACAACCGTTCTGTTAGATAGCTGCGTTTTGGATTTAGAAGCAGATAATTCCCTGTGCTTACTGCTGTTTCTTCCATATGCCGGTAATGGGCTGAAAACGCCCGTTTTGGGACTCTGCAGAGAAAGTGTTTGCAGACTGCTGAATCCACACACGGGTTTAACTCTGGAAGTTGAGTGCACACATTGACAACCGTTCTGTTAGATAGCTGAGTTTTGGATTTAGAAGCAGATACTTCCCTGGGCTTACTGCTGTTTCTTCCATATGCCGGTAATGGGCTAAAAACGCCTGTTTTGGGACTCTGCAGAGAAAGTGTTTGCAGACTGCTGAATCCTCACACGGGTTTAACTCTGGATGTTGAGTGCACACATTGACAACCGTTCTGTTAGACAGCTGCGTTTTGGATTTAGAAGCAGATAATTCCCTGTGCTTACTGCTGTTTCTTCCATATGCCGGTAATGGGCTGAAAACGCCTGTTTTGGGACTCTGCAGAGAAAGTGTTTGCAGACTGCTGAATCCACACACGGGTTTAACTCTGGATGTTGAGTGCACACATTGACAACCGTTCTGTTAGATAGCTGCGTTTTGGATTTAGAAGCAGATATTTCCCTGTGCTTACTGCTGTTTCTTCCATATGCCGGTAATGGGCTGAAAACGCCTGTTTTGGGACTCTGCAGAGAAAGTGTTTGCAGACTGCTGAATCCACACACGGGTTTAACTCTGGAAGTTGAGTGCACACATTGACAACCGTTCTGTTAGATAGCTGCGTTTTGGAATTAGAAGCAGATATTTCCCTGGGCTTACTGCTGTTTCTTCCATATGCCGGTAATGGGCTGAAAGCGCCTGTTTTGGGACTCTGCAGAGAAAGTGTTTGCAGACTGCTGAATCCACACACGGGTTTAACTCTGGATGTTGAGTGCACACATTGACAACCGTTTTGTTAGATAGCTGCGTTTTAGATTTAGAAGCAGATATTTCCCTGTGCTTACTGCTGTTTCTTCCATATGCCGGTAATGGGCTGAAAACGCCTGTTTTGGGACTCTGCAGAGAAAGTGTTTGCAGACTGCTGAATCCACACACGGGTTTCACTCTGGCAGGTGAGTGCACACATTGACAACCGTTCTGTTAGATAGCTGCGTTTTGGATTTAGAAGCAGATATTTCCCTGGGCTTACTGCTGTTTCTTCCATATGCCGGTAATGGGCTGAAAACGCCTGTTTGGAACTCTGCAGAGAAAGTGTTTGCAGACTGCTGAATCCACACATGGGTTTAACGCTGGAAGTTGAGTGCACACATTGACAACCGTTCTGTGAGATAGCTGCGTTTTCGATTTAGAAGCAGATATTTCCCTGTGCTTACTGCAGTTTCTTCCATATGCCGGTAATGGGCTGAAAACGCCTGTTTTGGGACTCTGCAGAGAAAGTTTTTGCAGACTGCTGAATCCACACACGGGTTTAACTCGGGAAGTTGAGTGCACACATTGACAACCGTTCTGTTAGATAGCTGCGTTTTGGATTTAGAAGCAGATATTTCCCTGGGCTTACTGCTGTTTCTTCCATATGCCGGTAATGGGCAGAAAACGCCTGTATTGGGACTCTGCAGAGAAAGTGTTTGCAGACTGCTGAATCCACACACGGGTTTCACTCTGGAGGGTGAGTGCACACATTGACAACCGTTCTGTTAGATAGCTGCGTTTTGGATTTAGAAGCAGATATTTCCCTGGGCTTACTGCTGTTTCTTCCACATGCCGGTAATGGGCTGAAAACGCCTGTTTGGAACTCTGCAGAGAAAGTGTTTGCAGACTGCTGAATCCACACACGGGTTTAACTCTGGAAGTTGAGTGCACACATTGACAACCGTTCTGTTAGATAGCTGCGTTTTGGATTTAGAAGCAGATATTTCCCTGTGCTTACTGCTGTTTCTTCCATATGCCGGTAATGGGTTGAAAACGCCTGTTTTGGGACTCTGCAGAGAAAGTGTTTGCAGACTGCTGAATCCACACACGGGTTTCACTCTGGAAGCTGAGTGCACACATTGACAACCGTTCTGTTAGATAGCTGCGTTTTGGATTTAGAAGCAGATATTTCCCTGGGCTTACTGCTGTTTCTTCCATATGCCGGTAATGGGCTGAAAACGCCTGTTTTGGAACTCTGCAGAGAAAGTGTTTGCAGACTGCTGAATCCACACACGGGTTTAACTCTGGAAGTTGAGTGCACACATTGACAACCGTTCTGTTAGATAGCTGCGTTTTGGATTTAGAAGCAGATATTTCCCTGTGCTTACTGCAGTTTCTTCCATATGCCGGTAATGGGCTGAAAACGCCTGTTTTGGGACTCTGCCGAGAAAGTTTTTGCAGACTGCTGAATCCACACACGGATTTAACTCTGGAAGTTGAGTGCACACATTGAATACCGTTCTGTTAGATAGCTGCGTTTTGGATTTAGAAGCAGATATTTCCCTGGGCTTACTGCTGTTTCTTCCATATGCCGGTAATGGGCTGAAAACGCCTGGTTTGGGACTCTGCAGAGAAAGTGTTTGCAGACTGCTGAATCCACACACGGGTTTAACTCTGGAAGTTGAGTGCACACATTGACAACCGTTCTGTTAGATAGCTGCGTTTTGGATTTAGGAGCAGATATTTCCCTGTGCTGACTGCTGTTTCTTCCATATGCCGGTAATGGGCTGAAAACGCCTGTTTTGGGACTCTGCAGAGAAAGTGTTTGCAGACTGCTGAATCCACACACGGGTTTAACTCTGGAAGTTGAGTGCACACATTGACAACCGTTCTGTTAGATAGCTGCGTTTTGGATTTAGAAGCAGATATTTCCCTGTGCTGACTGCTGTTTCTTCCATATGCCGGTAATGGGCTCAAAACGCCTGTTTTGGGACTCTGCAGAGAAAGTGTTTGCAGACTGTTGAATCCACACAAGGGTTTAACTCTGGAAATTGAGTGCACACATTGACAACCGTTCTGTTAGATAGCTGCGTTTTGGATTTAGAAGCAGATAATTCCCTGTGCTTACTGCTGTTTCTTCCATATGCCGGTAATGGGCTGAAAACGCCCGTTTTGGGACTCTGCAGAGAAAGTGTTTGCAGACTGCTGAATCCACACACGGGTTTAACTCTGGAAGTTGAGTGCACACATTGACAACCGTTCTGTTAGATAGCTGAGTTTTGGATTTAGAAGCAGATACTTCCCTGGGCTTACTGCTGTTTCTTCCATATGCCGGTAATGGGCTAAAAACGCCTGTTTTGGGACTCTGCAGAGAAAGTGTTTGCAGACTGCTGAATCCTCACACGGGTTTAACTCTGGATGTTGAGTGCACACATTGACAACCGTTCTGTTAGACAGCTGCGTTTTGGATTTAGAAGCAGATAATTCCCTGTGCTTACTGCTGTTTCTTCCATATGCCGGTAATGGGCTGAAAACGCCTGTTTTGGGACTCTGCAGAGAAAGTGTTTGCAGACTGCTGAATCCACACACGGGTTTAACTCTGGATGTTGAGTGCACACATTGACAACCGTTCTGTTAGATAGCTGCGTTTTGGATTTAGAAGCAGATATTTCCCTGTGCTTACTGCTGTTTCTTCCATATGCCGGTAATGGGCTGAAAACGCCTGTTTTGGGACTCTGCAGAGAAAGTGTTTGCAGACTGCTGAATCCACACACGGGTTTAACTCTGGAAGTTGAGTGCACACATTGACAACCGTTCTGTTAGATAGCTGCGTTTTGGAATTAGAAGCAGATATTTCCCTGGGCTTACTGCTGTTTCTTCCATATGCCGGTAATGGGCTGAAAGCGCCTGTTTTGGGACTCTGCAGAGAAAGTGTTTGCAGACTGCTGAATCCACACACGGGTTTAACTCTGGATGTTGAGTGCACACATTGACAACCGTTTTGTTAGATAGCTGCGTTTTAGATTTAGAAGCAGATATTTCCCTGTGCTTACTGCTGTTTCTTCCATATGCCGGTAATGGGCTGAAAACGCCTGTTTTGGGACTCTGCAGAGAAAGTGTTTGCAGACTGCTGAATCCACACACGGGTTTCACTCTGGCAGGTGAGTGCACACATTGACAACCGTTCTGTTAGATAGCTGCGTTTTGGATTTAGAAGCAGATATTTCCCTGGGCTTACTGCTGTTTCTTCCATATGCCGGTAATGGGCTGAAAACGCCTGTTTGGAACTCTGCAGAGAAAGTGTTTGCAGACTGCTGAATCCACACATGGGTTTAACTCTGGAAGTTGAGTGCACACATTGACAACCGTTCTGTGAGATAGCTGCGTTTTCGATTTAGAAGCAGATATTTCCCTGTGCTTACTGCAGTTTCTTCCATATGCCGGTAATGGGCTGAAAACGCCTGTTTTGGGACTCTGCAGAGAAAGTTTTTGCAGACTGCTGAATCCACACACGGGTTTAACTCGGGAAGTTGAGTGCACACATTGACAACCGTTCTGTTAGATAGCTGCGTTTTGGATTTAGAAGCAGATATTTCCCTGGGCTTACTGCTGTTTCTTCCATATGCCGGTAATGGGCAGAAAACGCCTGTATTGGGACTCTGCAGAGAAAGTGTTTGCAGACTGCTGAATCCACACACGGGTTTCACTCTGGAGGGTGAGTGCACACATTGACAACCGTTCTGTTAGATAGCTGCGTTTTGGATTTAGAAGCAGATATTTCCCTGGGCTTACTGCTGTTTCTTCCACATGCCGGTAATGGGCTGAAAACGCCTGTTTTGGAACTCTGCAGAGAAAGTGTTTGCAGACTGCTGAATCCACACACGGGTTTAACTCTGGAAGTTGAGTGCACACATTGACAACCGTTCTGTTAGATAGCTGCGTTTTGGATTTAGAAGCAGATATTTCCCTGTGCTTACTGCTGTTTCTTCCATATGCCGGTAATGGGCTGAAAACGCCTGTTTTGGGACTCTGCAGAGAAAGTGTTTGCAGACTGCTGAATCCACACACGGGTTTCACTCTGGAAGCTGAGTGCACACATTGACAACCGTTCTGTTAGATAGCTGCGTTTTGGATTTAGAAGCAGATATTTCCCTGGGCTTACTGCTGTTTCTTCCATATGCCGGTAATGGGCTGAAAACGCCTGTTTTGGAACTCTGCAGAGAAAGTGTTTGCAGACTGCTGAATCCACACACGGGTTTAACTCTGGAAGTTGAGTGCACACATTGACAACCGTTCTGTTAGATAGCTGCGTTTTGGATTTAGAAGCAGATATTTCCCTGTGCTTACTGCAGTTTCTTCCATATGCCGGTAATGGGCTGAAAACGCCTGTTTTGGGACTCTGCCGAGAAAGTTTTTGCAGACTGCTGAATCCACACACGGATTTAACTCTGGAAGTTGAGTGCACACATTGAATACCGTTCTGTTAGATAGCTGCGTTTTGGATTTAGAAGCAGATATTTCCCTGGGCTTACTGCTGTTTCTTCCATATGCCGGTAATGGGCTGAAAACGCCTGGTTTGGGACTCTGCAGAGAAAGTGTTTGCAGACTGCTGAATCCACACACGGGTTTAACTCTGGAAGTTGAGTGCACACATTGACAACCGTTCTGTTAGATAGCTGCGTTTTGGATTTAGGAGCAGATATTTCCCTGTGCTGACTGCTGTTTCTTCCATATGCCGGTAATGGGCTGAAAACGCCTGTTTTGGGACTCTGCAGAGAAAGTGTTTGCAGACTGCTGAATCCACACACGGGTTTAACTCTGGAAGTTGAGTGCACACATTGACAACCGTTCTGTTAGATAGCTGCGTTTTGGATTTAGAAGCAGATATTTCCCTGTGCTGACTGCTGTTTCTTCCATATGCCGGTAATGGGCTCAAAACGCCTGTTTTGGGACTCTGCAGAGAAAGTGTTTGCAGACTGTTGAATCCACACAAGGGTTTAACTCTGGAAATTGAGTGCACACATTGACAACCGTTCTGTTAGATAGCTGCGTTTTGGATTTAGAAGCAGATATTTCCCTGTGCTTACTGCTGTTTCTTCCATATGCCGGTAATGGGCTGAAAACGCCTGTTTTGGGACTCTGCAGAGAAAGTGTTTGCAGACTGCTGAATCCACACACGGGTTTAACTCTGGAAGTTGAGTGCACACATTGACAACCGTTCTGTTAGATAGCTGAGTTTTGGATTTAGAAGCAGATACTTCCCTGGGCTTACTGCTGTTTCTTCCATATGCCGGTAATGGGCTAAAAACGCCTGTTTTGGGACTCTGCAGAGAAAGTGTTTGCAGACTGCTGAATCCACACACGGGTTTAACTCTGGAAGTTGAGTGCACACATTGACAACCGTTCTGTTAGATAGCTGCGTTTTGGATTTAGAAGCAGATATTTCCCTGTGCTTACTGCTGTTTCTTCCACATGCCGGTAATGGGCTGAAAACGCCTGGTTTGGGACTCTGCAGAGAAAGTGTTTGCAGACTGCTGAATCCACACATGGGTTTAACTCTGGAAGTTGAGTGCACACATTGACAACCGTTCTGTTAGATAGCTGCGTTTTGGATTTAGAAGCAGATATTTCCCTGTGCTTACTGCTGTTTCTTCCATATGCCGGTAATGGGCTGAAAACGCCTGTTTTGGGACTCTGCAGAGAAAGTGTTTGCAGACTGCTGAATCCACACACAGGTTTAACTCTGGAAGTTGAGTGCACACATTGACAACCGTTCTGTTAGATAGCTGCGTTTTGGATTTAGAGCAGATATTTCCCTGTGCTTACTGCTGTTTCTTCCTTATGCCGGTAATGGGCTGAAAACGCCTGTTTTGGGACTCTGCAGAGAAAGTGTTTGTAGACTGCTGAATCCACACACGGGTTTAACTCTGGAAGTTGAGTGCACACATTGACAACCGTTCTGTTAGATAGCTGCGTTTTGGATTTGGAAGCAGATATTTCCCTGTGCTTATTGCTGTTTCTTCCATATGCCGGTAATGGGCTGAAAACGCCTGTTTTGGGACTCTGCAGAGAAAGTGTTTGCAGACTGCTGAATCCACACACGGGTTTAACTCTGGAAGTTGAGTGCACACATTGACAACCGTTCTGTTAGATAGCTGCGTTTTGGATTTAGAAGCAGAGATTTCCCTGTGCTTACTGCTGTTTCTTCCATATGCCGGTTATGGGCTGAAAACGCCTGTTTTGGGACTCTGCAGAGAAAGTCTTTGCAGACTGCTGAATCCACACACGGGTTTAACTCTGGAAGTTGAGTGCACACATTGACAACCGTTCTGTTAGATAGCTGCATTTTGGATTTAGAAGCAGAGATTTCCCTGTGCTTACTGCTGTTTCTTCCATATGCCGGTAATGGGCTGAAAACGCCTGTTGTGGGACTCTGCAGAGAAAGTGTTTGCAGACTGCTGAATCCACACACGGGTTTAACTCTGGAAGTTGACTGCACACATTGACAACCGTTCTGTTAGATAGCTGCGTTTTGGATTTAGAAGCAGATATTTCCCTGTGCTGACTGCTGTTTCTTCCATATGCCGGTAATGGGTTGAAAACGCCTGTTTTGGGACTCTGCAGAGAAAGTGTTTGCAGACTGCTGAATCCACACACGGGTTTAACTCTGGAAGTTGAGTGCACACATTGACAACCGTTCTGTTAGATAGCTGCGTTTTGGATTTAGAAGCAGATATTTCCCTGTGCTGACTGCTGTTTCTTCCATATGCCGGTAATGGGCTGAAAACGCCTGTTTTGGGACTCTGCAGAGAAAGTGTTTGCAGACTGCTGAATCCACACACGGGTTTAACTCTGGAAGGTGAGTGCACACATTGACAACCGTTCTGTTAGATAGCTGCGTTTTGGATTTAGAAGCAGATATTTCCCTGGGCTTACTGCTGTTTCTTCCATATGCCGGTAATGGGCTGAAAACGCCTGTTTTGGAACTCTGCAGAGAAAGTGTTTGCAGACTGCTGAATCCACACACGGGTTTAACTCTGGAACTTGAGTGCACACATTGACAACCGTTCTGTTAGATAGCTGCGTTTTGGATTTAGAAGCAGATATTTCCCTGTGCTTACTGCAGTTTCTTCCATATGCCGGTAATGGGCTGAAAACGCCTGTTTTGGGACTCTGCCGAGAAAGTTTTTGCAGACTGCTGAATCCACACACGGATTTAACTCTGGAAGTTGAGTGCACACATTGAATACCGTTCTGTTAGATAGCTGCGTTTTGGATTTAGAAGCAGATATTTCCCTGGGCTTACTGCTGTTTCTTCCATATGCCGGTAATGGGCTGAAAACGCCTGGTTTGGGACTCTGCAGAGAAAGTGTTTGCAGACTGCTGAATCCACACACGGGTTTAACTCTGGAAGTTGAGTGCACACATTGACAACCGTTCTGTTAGATAGCTGCGTTTTGGATTTAGGAGCAGATATTTCCCTGTGCTGACTGCTGTTTCTTCCATATGCCGGTAATGGGCTGAAAACGCCTGTTTTGGGACTCTGCAGAGAAAGTGTTTGCAGACTGCTGAATCCACACACGGGTTTAACTCTGGAAGTTGAGTGCACACATTGACAACCGTTCTGTTAGATAGCTGCGTTTTGGATTTAGAAGCAGATATTTCCCTGTGCTGACTGCTGTTTCTTCCATATGCCGGTAATGGGCTCAAAACGCCTGTTTTGGGACTCTGCAGAGAAAGTGTTTGCAGACTGTTGAATCCACACAAGGGTTTAACTCTGGAAATTGAGTGCACACATTGACAACCGTTCTGTTAGATAGCTGCATTTTGGATTTAGAAGCAGATATTTCCCTGTGCTTACTGCTGTTTCTTCCATATGCCGGTAATGGGCTGAAAACGCCTGTTTTGGGACTCTGCAGAGAAAGTGTTTGCAGACTGCTGAATCCACACACGGGTTTAACTCTGGAAGTTGAGTGCACACATTGACAACCGTTCTGTTAGATAGCTGAGTTTTGGATTTAGAAGCAGATACTTCCCTGGGCTTACTGCTGTTTCTTCCATATGCCGGTAATGGGCTAAAAACGCCTGTTTTGGGACTCTGCAGAGAAAGTGTTTGCAGACTGCTGAATCCACACACGGGTTTAACTCTGGAAGTTTAGTGCACACATTGACAACCGTTCTGTTAGATAGCTGCGTTTTGGATTTAGAAGCAGATAATTCCCTGTGCTTACTGCTGTTTCTTCCATATGCCGGTAATGGGCTGAAAACGCCCGTTTTGGGACTCTGCAGAGAAAGTGTTTGCAGACTGCTGAATCCACACACGGGTTTAACTCTGGAAGTTGAGTGCACACATTGACAACCGTTCTGTTAGATAGCTGAGTTTTGGATTTAGAAGCAGATACTTCCCTGGGCTTACTGCTGTTTCTTCCATATGCCGGTAATGGGCTAAAAACGCCTGTTTTGGGACTCTGCAGAGAAAGTGTTTGCAGACTGCTGAATCCTCACACGGGTTTAACTCTGGATGTTGAGTGCACACATTGACAACCGTTCTGTTAGACAGCTGCGTTTTGGATTTAGAAGCAGATAATTCCCTGTGCTTACTGCTGTTTCTTCCATATGCCGGTAATGGGCTGAAAACGCCTGTTTTGGGACTCTGCAGAGAAAGTGTTTGCAGACTGCTGAATCCACACACGGGTTTAACTCTGGATGTTGAGTGCACACATTGACAACCGTTCTGTTAGATAGCTGCGTTTTGGATTTAGAAGCAGATATTTCCCTGTGCTTACTGCTGTTTCTTCCATATGCCGGTAATGGGCTGAAAACGCCTGTTTTGGGACTCTGCAGAGAAAGTGTTTGCAGACTGCTGAATCCACACACGGGTTTAACTCTGGAAGTTGAGTGCACACATTGACAACCGTTCTGTTAGATAGCTGCGTTTTGGAATTAGAAGCAGATATTTCCCTGGGCTTACTGCTGTTTCTTCCATATGCCGGTAATGGGCTGAAAGCGCCTGTTTTGGGACTCTGCAGAGAAAGTGTTTGCAGACTGCTGAATCCACACACGGGTTTAACTCTGGATGTTGAGTGCACACATTGACAACCGTTTTGTTAGATAGCTGCGTTTTAGATTTAGAAGCAGATATTTCCCTGTGCTTACTGCTGTTTCTTCCATATGCCGGTAATGGGCTGAAAACGCCTGTTTTGGGACTCTGCAGAGAAAGTGTTTGCAGACTGCTGAATCCACACACGGGTTTCACTCTGGCAGGTGAGTGCACACATTGACAACCGTTCTGTTAGATAGCTGCGTTTTGGATTTAGAAGCAGATATTTCCCTGGGCTTACTGCTGTTTCTTCCATATGCCGGTAATGGGCTGAAAACGCCTGTTTGGAACTCTGCAGAGAAAGTGTTTGCAGACTGCTGAATCCACACATGGGTTTAACTCTGGAAGTTGAGTGCACACATTGACAACCGTTCTGTGAGATAGCTGCGTTTTCGATTTAGAAGCAGATATTTCCCTGTGCTTACTGCAGTTTCTTCCATATGCCGGTAATGGGCTGAAAACGCCTGTTTTGGGACTCTGCAGAGAAAGTTTTTGCAGACTGCTGAATCCACACACGGGTTTAACTCTGGAAGTTGAGTGCACACATTGACAACCGTTCTGTTAGATAGCTGCGTTTTGGATTTAGAAGCAGATATTTCCCTGGGCTTACTGCTGTTTCTTCCATATGCCGGTAATGGGCAGAAAACGCCTGTATTGGGACTCTGCAGAGAAAGTGTTTGCAGACTGCTGAATCCACACACGGGTTTCACTCTGGAGGGTGAGTGCACACATTGACAACCGTTCTGTTAGATAGCTGCGTTTTGGATTTAGAAGCAGATATTTCCCTGGGCTTACTGCTGTTTCTTCCACATGCCGGTAATGGGCTGAAAACGCCTGTTTTGGAACTCTGCAGAGAAAGTGTTTGCAGACTGCTGAATCCACACACGGGTTTACCTCTGGAAGTTGAGTGCACACATTGACAACCGTTCTGTTAGATAGCTGCGTTTTGGATTTAGAAGCAGATATTTCCCTGTGCTTACTGCTGTTTCTTCCATATGCCGGTAATGGGCTGAAAACGCCTGTTTTGGGACTCTGCAGAGAAAGTGTTTGCAGACTGCTGAATCCACACACGGGTTTAACTCTGGATGTTGAGTGCACACATTGACAACCGTTCTGTTAGACAGGTGCGTTTTGGATTTAGAAGCAGATATTTCCCTGTGCTTACTGCTGTTTCTTCCATATGCCGGTAATGGGCTGAAAACGCCGGTTTTGGGACTCTGCAGAGAAAGTGTTTGCAGACTGCTGAATCCACACACGGGTTTAACTCTGGAAGTTGAGTGCACACATTGACAACCGTTCTGTTAGATAGCTGCGTTTTGGATTTAGAAGCAGATATTTCCCTGGGCTTACTGCTGTTTCTTCCATATGCCGGTAATGGGCTGAAAACGCCTGTTTTGGGACTCTGCAGAGAAAGTGTTTGCAGACTGCTGAATCCACACACGGGTTTAACTCTGGATGTTGAGTGCACACATTGACAACCGTTTTGTTAGATAGCTGCGTTTTGGATTTAGAAGCAGATATTTCCCTGTGCTTACTGCTGTTTCTTCCATATGCCGGTAATGGGCTGAAAACGCCTGTTTTGGGACTCTGCAGAGAAAGTGTTTGCAGACTGCTGAATCCACACACGGGTTTCACTCTGGAAGGTGAGTGCACACATTGACAACCGTTCTGTTAGATAGCTGCGTTTTGGATTTAGAAGCAGATATTTCCCTGGGCTTACTGCTGTTTCTTCCATATGCCGGTAATGGGCTGAAAACGCCTGTTTTGGAACTCTGCAGAGAAAGTGTTTGCAGACTGCTGAATCCACACACGGGTTTAACTCTGGAAGTTGAGTGCACACATTGACAACCGTTCTGTTAGATAGCTGCGTTTTGGATTTAGAAGCAGATATTTCCCTGTGCTTACTGCAGTTTCTTCCATATGCCGGTAATGGGCTGAAAACGCCTGTTTTGGGACTCTGCCGAGAAAGTTTTTGCAGACTGCTGAATCCACACACGGATTTAACTCTGGAAGTTGAGTGCACACATTGAATACCGTTCTGTTAGATAGCTGCGTTTTGGATTTTGAAGCAGATATTTCCCTGGGCTTACTGCTGTTTCTTCCATATGCCGGTAATGGGCTGAAAACGCCTGGTTTGGGACTCTGCAGAGAAAGTGTTTGCAGACTGCTGAATCCACACACGGGTTTAACTCTGGAAGTTGAGTGCACACATTGACAACCGTTCTGTTAGATAGCTGCGTTTTGGATTTAGGAGCAGATATTTCCCTGTGCTGACTGCTGTTTCTTCCATATGCCGGTAATGGGCTGAAAACGCCTGTTTTGGGACTCTGCAGAGAAAGTGTTTGCAGACTGCTGAATCCACACACGGGTTTAACTCTGGAAGTTGAGTGCACACATTGACAACCGTTCTGTTAGATAGCTGCGTTTTGGATTTAGAAGCAGATATTTCCCTGTGCTGACTGCTGTTTCTTCCATATGCCGGTAATGGGCTCAAAACGCCTGTTTTGGGACTCTGCAGAGAAAGTGTTTGCAGACTGTTGAATCCACACAAGGGTTTAACTCTGGAAATTGAGTGCACACATTGACAACCGTTCTGTTAGATAGCTGCGTTTTGGATTTAGAAGCAGATATTTCCCTGTGCTTACTGCTGTTTCTTCCATATGCCGGTAATGGGCTGAAAACGCCTGTTTTGGGACTCTGCAGAGAAAGTGTTTGCAGACTGCTGAATCCACACACGGGTTTAACTCTGGAAGTTGAGTGCACACATTGACAACCGTTCTGTTAGATAGCTGAGTTTTGGATTTAGAAGCAGATACTTCCCTGGGCTTACTGCTGTTTCTTCCATATGCCGGTAATGGGCTAAAAACGCCTGTTTTGGGACTCTGCAGAGAAAGTGTTTGCAGACTGCTGAATCCACACACGGGTTTAACTCTGGAAATTGAGTGCACACATTGACAACCGTTCTGTTAGATAGCTGCGTTTTGGATTTAGAAGCAGATATTTCCCTGTGCTGACTGCTGTTTCTTCCATATGCCGGTAATGGGCTGAAAACGCCTGTTTTGGGACTCTGCAGAGAAAGTGTTTGCAGACTGCTGAATCCACACACGGGTTTAAATGTGGAAGTTGAGTGCACACATTGACAACCGTTCTGTTAGATAGCTGCGTTTTGGATTTAGAAGCAGATATTTCCCTGTGCTTACTGCTGTTTCTTCCATATGCCGGTAATGGGCTGAAAACGCCTGCTTTGGGACTCTGCAGAGAAAGTGTTTGCAGACTGCTGAATCCACACACGGGTTTAACTCTGGAAGTTGAGTGCACACATTGACACCCGTTCTGTTAGATAGCTGCGTTTTGGATTGAGAAGCAGATATTTCTCTTGGTTTCCTGCTGTTTCTTCCGTATGCCGGTAAAGGGCTGAAAACGCCTGTTTTGGGACTCTGCAGAGAAAGTGTTTGCAGACTGCTGAATCCACACACGGGTTTAACTCTGGAAGTTGAGTGCACACATTGACAACCGTTCTGTTAGATTGCTACGTTTTGGATTTAGAAGCAGATATTTCCCTGTGCTTACTGCTGTTTCTTCCATATGCCGGTAATGGGCTGAAAACGCCTGTTTTGGGACTCTGCAGAGAAAGTGTTTGCAGACTGCTGAATCCACACACGGGTTTAACTCTGGAAGTTGAGTGCACACATTGACAACCGTTCTGTTAGATAGCTGCGTTTTGGATTTAGAAGCAGATATTTCCCTGGGCTTACTGCTGTTTCTTCCATATGCCGGTAATGGGCTGAAAACGCCTGTTTTGGGACTCTGCAGAGAAAGTGTTTGCAGACTGCTGAATCCACACACGGGTTTAACTGTGGAAGTTGAGTGCACACATTGACAACCGTTCTGTTAGATAGCTGCGTTTTGGATTTAGAAGCAGATATTTTCCTGTGCTTACTGCAGTTTCTTCCATATGCCGGTAATGGGCTGAAAACGCCTGTATTGGGACTCTGCAGAGAAAGTGTTTGCAGACTGCTGAATCCACACACGGGTTTCACTCTGGAGGGTGAGTGCACACATTGACAACCGTTCTGTTAGATAGCTGCGTTTTGGATTTAGAAGCAGATATTTCCCTGGGCTTACTGCTGTTTCTTCCACATGCCGGTAATGGGCTGAAAACGCCTGTTTTGGAACTCTGCAGAGAAAGTGTTTGCAGACTGCTGAATCCACACACGGGTTTAACTCTGGAAGTTGAGTGCACACATTGACAACCGTTCTGTTAGATAGCTGCGTTTTGGATTTAGAAGCAGATATTTCCCTGTGCTTACTGCTGTTTCTTCCATATGCCGGTAATGGGCTGAAAACGCCTGTTTTGGGACTCTGCAGAGAAAGTGTTTGCAGACTGCTGAATCCACACACGGGTTTAACTCTGGATGTTGAGTGCACACATTGACAACCGTTCTGTTAGACAGCTGCGTTTTGGATTTAGAAGCAGATATTTCCCTGTGCTTACTGCTGTTTCTTCCATATGCCGGTAATGGGCTGAAAACGCCTGTTTTGGGACTCTGCAGAGAAAGTGTTTGCAGACTGCTGAATCCACACACGGGTTTCACTCTGGAAGGTGAGTGCACACATTGACAACCGTTCTGTTAGATAGCTGCGTTTTGGATTTAGAAGCAGATATTTCCCTGGGCTTACTGCTGTTTCTTCCATATGCCGGTAATGGGCTGAAAACGCCTGTTTTGGGACTCTGCAGAGAAAGTGTATGCAGACTGCTGAATCCACACACGGGTTTAACTCTGGATGTTGAGTGCACACATTGACAACCGTTTTGTTAGATAGCTGCGTTTTGGATTTAGAAGCAGATATTTCCCTGTGCTGACTGCTGTTTCTTCCATATGCCGGTAATGGGCTGAAAACGCCTGTTTTGGGACTCTGCAGAGAAAGTGTTTGCAGACTGCTGAATCCACACACGGGTTTCACTCTGGAAGGTGAGTGCACACATTGACAACCGTTCTGTTAGATAGCTGCGTTTTGGATTTAGAAGCAGATATTTCCCTGTGCTTACTGCTGTTTCTTCCATATGTCGGTAATGGGCTCAAAACGCCTGCTTTGGGACTCTGCAGAGAAAGTGTTTGCAGACTGTTGAATCCACACAAGGGTTTAACTCTGGAAATTGAGTGCACACATTGACAACCGTTCTGTTAGATAGCTGCGTTTTGGATTTAGAAGCAGATATTTCCCTGTGCTTACTGCTGTTTCTTCCATATGCTGGTAATGGGCTGAAAACGCCTGTTTTGGGACTCTGCAGAGAAAGTGTTTGCAGACTGCTGAATCCACACACGGGTTTAACTCTGGAAGTTGAGTGCACACATTGACAACCGTTCTGTTAGATAGCTGCGTTTTGGATTTAGAAGCAGATACTTCCCTGGGCTTACTGCTGTTTCTTCCATATGCCGGTAAAGGGCTAAAAACGCCTGTTTTGGGACTCTGCAGAGAAAGTGTTTGCAGACTGCTGAATCCACACACGGGTTTAACTCTGGAAGTTGAGTGCACACATTGACAACCGTTCTGTTAGATAGCTGCGTTTTGGATTTAGAAGCAGATATTTCCCTGGGCTTACTGCTGTTTCTTCCATATGCCGGTAATGGGCTGAAAACGCCTGTTTTGGGACTCTGCAGAGAAAGTGTTTGCAGACTGCTGAATCCACACACGGGTTTAACTGTGGAAGTTGAGTGCACACATTGACAACCGTTCTGTTAGATAGCTGCGTTTTGGATTTAGAAGCAGATATTTTCCTGTGCTTACTGCAGTTTCTTCCATATGCCGGTAATGGGCTGAAAACGCCTGTATTGGGACTCTGCAGAGAAAGTGTTTGCAGACTGCTGAATCCACACACGGGTTTCACTCTGGAGGGTGAGTGCACACATTGACAACCGTTCTGTTAGATAGCTGCGTTTTGGATTTAGAAGCAGATATTTCCCTGGGCTTACTGCTGTTTCTTCCACATGCCGGTAATGGGCTGAAAACGCCTGTTTTGGAACTCTGCAGAGAAAGTGTTTGCAGACTGCTGAATCCACACACGGGTTTAACTCTGGAAGTTGAGTGCACACATTGACAACCGTTCTGTTAGATAGCTGCGTTTTGGATTTAGAAGCAGATATTTCCCTGTGCTTACTGCTGTTTCTTCCATATGCCGGTAATGGGCTGAAAACGCCTGTTTTGGGACTCTGCAGAGAAAGTGTTTGCAGACTGCTGAATCCACACACGGGTTTAACTCTGGATGTTGAGTGCACACATTGACAACCGTTCTGTTAGACAGCTGCGTTTTGGATTTAGAAGCAGATATTTCCCTGTGCTTACTGCTGTTTCTTCCATATGCCGGTAATGGGCTGAAAACGCCTGTTTTGGGACTCTGCAGAGAAAGTGTTTGCAGACTGCTGAATCCACACACGGGTTTCACTCTGGAAGGTGAGTGCACACATTGACAACCGTTCTGTTAGATAGCTGCGTTTTGGATTTAGAAGCAGATATTTCCCTGGGCTTACTGCTGTTTCTTCCATATGCCGGTAATGGGCTGAAAACGCCTGTTTTGGGACTCTGCAGAGAAAGTGTTTTTTCAGACTGCTGAATCCACACACGGGTTTAACTCTGGAAGTTGAGTGCACACATTGACAACCGTTCTGTTAGATAGCTGCGTTTGGATTTAGAAGCAGATATTTCCCTGTGCTTACTGCTGTTTCTTCCATATGCCGGTAATGGGCTGAAAACGCCTGTTTTGGGACTCTGCAGAGAAAGTGTTTGCAGACTGCTGAATCCACACACGGGTTTCACTCTGGAAGGTGAGTGCACACATTGACAACCGTTCTGTTAGATAGCTGCGTTTTGGATTTAGAAGCAGATATTTCCCTGTGCTTACTGCTGTTTCTTCCATATGCCGGTAATGGGCTGAAAACGCCTGTTTTGGAACTCTGCAGAGAAAGTGTTTGCAGACTGCTGAATCCACACACGGGTTTAACTCTGGAAGTTGAGTGCACACATTGACAACCGTTCTGTTAGATAGCTTCGTTTTGGATTTAGAAGCAGATATTTCCCTGTGCTTACTGCAGTTTCTTCCATATGCCGGTAATGGGCTGAAAACGCCTGTTTTGGGACTCTGCAGAGAAAGTTTTTGCAGACTGCTGAATCCACACACGGATTTAACTCTGGAAGTTGAGTGCACACATTGAATACCGTTTTGTTAGATAGCTGCGTTTTGGATTTAGAAGCAGATATTTCCCTGGGCTTACTGCTGTTTCTTCCATATGCCGGTAATGGGCTGAAAACGCCTGGTTTGGGACTCTGCAGAGAAAGTGTTTGCAGACTGCTGAATCCACACACGGGTTTAACTCTGGAAGTTGAGTGCACACATTGACAACCGTTCTCTTAGATAGCTGCGTTTTGGATTTAGGAGCAGATATTTCCCTGTGCTGACTGCTGTTTCTTCCATATGTCGGTAATGGGCTGAAAACGCCTGTTTTGGGACTCTGCAGAGAAAGTGTTTGCAGACTGCTGAATCCACACACGGGTTTAACGCTGGAAGTTGAGTGCACACATTGACAACCATTCTGTTAGATAGCTGCGTTTTGGATTTAGAAGCAGATATTTCCCTGTGCTTACTGCTGTTTCTTCCATATGCCGGTAATGGGCTCAAAACGCCTGCTTTGGGACTCTGCAGAGAAAGTGTTTGCAGACTGTTGAATCCACACAAGGGTTTAACTCTGGAAATTGAGTGCACACATTGACAACCGTTCTGTTAGATAGCTGCGTTTTGGATTTAGA